>NC_135542.1:30220937-30523388 GCF_045843805.1 Urocitellus parryii | reverse complement strand
AGTCTCTTATCCTTTCAAATTCTAGTTTATTTTTGAGTTCATTAATTGGAATTGAAAAAATAATCTGTAGCTTCTTTAAAGCTTTATAAGTAATTGTTATTCCATTTCTTTTCCCTGTTATTCATTTCTGATAGTCGGTCAAAGAAAATGTGCTGGTTTTGATGATCTTAGCTTTATTACTAAGTGTGAATTGAGTCCCACAGCTCTGTGTTCATGGTGTGAAAGGTCTAAATGCTTGTCATCACATTGACTGGTCCCATGAAAACCAATGGTAAAGATGCTGAGCACCTTGGAAACTTGGAAGAGCCACATCAAAAGCACAGACATTGTTTTGGTGCATCGAACGCGGCCAATAGCCAACACACGCATCCTGACTCACTAGTAGGCCTTATGTTCTCCTTTATAAATAATGGCCAGTGACCAAGTGGGGTGGCACACACCTGTAATCCCAGATCTCTGGGAGCGGAGGCAGGAGGATCACAAATTCAAAACCAGCCTGGGAAGCTTCATAAGACTGTTCTCAACAAACAAAGCAAATGATCTGCTATTTTTTTTGAGAGAGAGAGAGAGAGAGAGAGAGAATTTTTTAATATTTATTTTTTAGTTTTTGGTGGACACAACATCTTCATTTTTTATTTTTATGTGGTGCTGAGGATCGAACCCAGCTCCCTGTGCATGCCAGGCAAGTGCGCTACCTACCACTTGAGCCACATCCCCAGCCCCAATCTGCTATTTTTTGATGTCCTGTTAAAGATATCCATGGATAGACTCCCTTAGTATGTGATAAAATTATTCATTCAGTTTATCCAGCAGATACAGGTATGCCAGGCCCAGGTGCCAGGAGCACACGCCAGGCCAAGTTCTTGCTATTAGGTGGCTCACAGTCCAGGCCCACGGGGAGACACTGACGCCAGATGAAGGAACACTCCATAGGACATCAGTTAGTGGAAAGTGCTGCGAAGAGCAGGGAGCAGGCTAAGGAGATAGAATGGCAAAGAACTGTTGCACAAGGGGACACTTGAAGGAAGTGAAGAACACATAATGATTGTGAGTGTTAGCATCAAAGGTCCATTGACAACTAAGAAAAGATACCTATGTAAAAAAAATACCTCCTAAGAAGAGTGGAAGGTGTTTGTTTGGTCGTCTGTCTGTGGGAGAGAGGCAATGGAGAGACGGCTTGATCTTCCCAGGGACGCTCACTGTCACATGCTTGGCCACTGCTGGGCGCTTGGCCACTGCTGGGCGTGCGTTCCTTGGGACCTGTCAGATGGCAGACTTGGTCTAGAACAGTTTTTGCAGGACAGCTGAGAAGAGTGACAGTGCACCCTTGGTGGCGGGAACTGGCCAGCAGCTCATCAGCACAGACCCCTTGGGCTCAGCTCTCCAGTTGCTTTTGTTTTATTTTTTAAAAACACTCTATATAAAATTGAAAATATGTGCTAAAAGCAGAAGAGAAATATCCTCTCAGTCCCTTGTCATTCTTTGAGCTCAGATCATGCTAATCCAGCTTCTTAGAAAGGATAACTTTTAAGAATTTAGTTTTTAACTGAATTTTAGTTAAGATTCTTTTATATTTATTCTTTTTTGGGGGGGCAGGTAAGTAGGGATTGAACCCAGGGGCGCTCAGCTACTGAGCCACATCCCCAGCCCTATCTTGTATGTTTAGAGAAGGGTCTCACTGTGTTGCTTAGCACCTCACTTTTGCTGAGGCTTGCTTTGAAGTCATGATCCTCCTGCCTGAGTCTCCCCAGCTGCTGGGATTACAGGTGTGCACTATCATGCCAGGCTATGTTTATTCTTAAAGAAACTAATTTGTTTTTTAATTTTTTGAAGTCTGTAAGTAGTATTTTCATAATTAAAGATGCATTTGTTTGGGACTGGGGCTGTAGCTCAGTGATAGAGTGCTTGCCTCACAGGTGTGGACCCTGGGTTTGATCTTCAGCACCACATAAAAATAAATAATAAAGATATTGTGCCCATATACAACTAAAAATATTTTTTTAAATGCATTTGTTTTGGCCAGATCAGTCCTCTTGGAAAATGTCAAAACTTTCCTTGTCTCGCTTATATTCTTCACAGTGTGAAGTGAACGCAATTAATTTTGGTTTTCAAGGTAGCAAAATACATGTGACTTGTTTTAATAGTACCTGTGTATTCCATAAGGAAGCAGGTCCTCCTTATTTTTTTCTAACAGCTCTTTCTAACATTTTGAGTTTTCCTGCTTTATTCTTAACCTAAGCTCATATCTTTGATTAGCTGTTTATGTTCCAGTTTTGTGGATTCTTTGATTCTGCTACCACAGTCTTCTTGGCATCACAAGTAAAAGATGACAATCACTTTCCTTTGAGGAGACCTAGTCAGAGAGGCAGAAGGCAGGACGGGTAGGTGTCTGAAGTGGAGAAGTTGGCATGGTTGGTGGGGTTTGTGGATTTGTCTTCTCACATTCTAGTCCTCTGTTTGATTCTTGTCATAGTAAACAAAGGACATACTTGTTCCCTGCTGGCTGTCTTACATGACAGGGGGTTTAAAGTCACTGGGGTTGAGCAACAGTGAAAAGCACTGTGTGACTCCAAGTGCTGGGACACTTTGGTCAATATTTAATGTAGTTTTCCTGTTTAGCTAGAACTGTAAGTGATTGGTTCTAAACCTGTTTTGTGCAGGGAATGTGTAACTCCCTCATTCCGCAGTGCATTCTGGGAGCAATGTGCGTGGCAAGCCACTTCATCCTTGCACTGGTGCTGAGTTGTAAAGCCAGATCGTGAGGACACTGACAAGCACAATTAAAACGCCACTGAAATCTTGTCTTTGCCAGTCAATTTTAACTATTTTATATAGTTTTTGTACATATACTTAGGTTAGTCCATAATTTTTTTAAACATTTATTTTTCAGTTGTAGGTGAACACAGTACCCTTATTTTATTTTTTTGCGGTGTTGAGGATTGAACCCAGGTCAAGAAGGTTGGTGTGTCTTTGCAGAGCCAGGTGCTCCTTATGCTGTCTGTCCAAAAAACATCCCAGGCCACAGGCTGCTGGCGAAGGGACTTGGTTACAATGGAGGTCAAGAAGTTGGAGTCTCCTGGAGACTATGAAGTCAGGAGGAGGAAAACCAGTCTAAAACTGCAGAAAGCCCAAGTAGTTTTGGGCCTGACTTAGATCTGCATTGTGCGCCCTGTGGGCGGGGCAGACTTCTGCTGCAAGGGGCATCTCTGGAGACGTTGCCCTGAGAGTGGCTGGCACTGCCTCACTTGCCAGCCTGTGTGCCAGCCCTGCTCCCAGCCTGGGGTGCAAGCTGTACTCTCGCCCAGTTCTTCTCTAGTCTCTGAAAAGACTCCCCACGGGCAACCCAGCCTCCTTCCCAAGGTCCCAGTGTGGATGCCACTCAGAACCTGGTGCAGTTTCAGGACAGGGACTGTATGTCAGGGGCTTCTACTGGTGCCACACAGTTGTGGTAGGTCTCAGGGTGTTTAGTTCTGCAGTGTGACTCAGCCAGATAAGTTATTTTGTGAAAACAGCAATATTTTAAAAATTTTTATTTGTGTATTTACTCATTTATTTTGGTCCTGGGGAGTAGTGCTCTACCACTGAGCTACATCCCAGTCCTTTTTTTTAAATATTTTTTTAGTTGTAGATGGATACAATATCTTTATCTTATTTTTTAATTTTTATGCAGTGCTGAGGATCAAACCCAGGGCTTCACACATGCAAGGCAGGTGCTCTACCACTGAGCCACAACCCCAGCCCAACCCAGTCCTTTACAAAGTAAAGCTGCCCATGCCAACCTTGACTGTGGCACCCTGCTGCCTCAGCCTTCCGAGTGACTGGGATTGCAGGGCCGTCACCCCAGCAGCCATGAGGTTGTTAGAGTGACCATCTCACTCAGCACCCCCAGAGGGAGTCTGTGCTCAGCCAGCAGGTGCGTGACATGAGGGGGGGGGGAGCGGATGCGGGCTCCAATGCTCTGCAGAGGGCTGTGGGGTGTTGCGGTGCCGCGCTGGTGGTCGCCTTAGTGCCGTGCTCAGTCTGGGATCCTGAACTCCTCAAAAGCAGGTGGTAGAACAGATGCTGAGTAAAGGAGGCCCTGCACTGAGCAGTCATGTGCCCACCCCAGCGAAGCCACAGCTCTTCCCTGGCTTCTGCTGTCTGCTGGAGCAGCCCTCTTGTTCTTTTTCCCCCTCCTGACACTGAGCTCTGACCCCAAGGTACTTGTGTGGAAAGTAGGCATTTAACCGAAAGGTGCCCAGCACCTAGGACTATGCTGTACTGGCAGAAGCACCCTCTCAACTCCTCAAAGCCTTGTCCTAATAAACAGACCCAAAATGTCTGGATTGTTTGCTGCCTTGATCAAGAAATAGGAAATGTATGAAAACAAAAGTTTAAAAAATTAAGTAAAATTTTAAAAAGCAGGGAGTATGGTGATGTTAAGGCATAGAGACTTCTCAATGTCCTGAGGAATCAGAAAAATAAGTTCAAGATTTTTATGGTTATGTGACCAAAGGAAGAGTTACCATATGAACTCTTGAGTGGTAGCAGAAAAAGGAAACAAAGGTTGCCTTGTGCAGTCTCCTGGGACTCCAGTAGACTTGTAAGGTACGCTTGGGCCAAGGAAGGGGCAAAAGCTTAGGCCCTGGGGGTACTGTAGCCCTTGTGAACCTGCTCCAAAAGAACTTTTGCCCAGGACATGGTTTAGGTGTGAGGTACCCTGGAAAGCTCATGTGTGCGACAATGCAAGAAGTTTTATAGTGAGATGATCAGTTACGAGAGCCTTAACCTGATTAGTGCATTGACTGCATTAGCCAGGTGTGACTATAGGCAGGGAGGGTGTGGCCTGGGGAGGGGGTCACTGGGGTGCACCTTTGGGGTATATGTTTTATTCTTGGGAAGAGAAGCCCCCCACTTCCTGGTGTGCCACACACTTCTGCCATGAAGTTCTGCCTCACCTCAGGCCCTAAAAAAATGGAGCCAGCCTCTATGGACTGAGACTCTGACACCCAAATTTTCCTCCTCTAAAATTATCCTTATTGGGTCTTTTAGTCACAGCAGCAAAATAGCTGTGATTGAAACAACTTACTAAGTACGTGTACTTGAGTTGCCCTCTTCCTTTACCTGCGGAAGTGTTCTGGTACTTGAATAAGAGCTCATGTGTTCACTGCAGTCATAGCCTGAGACTGTACCTGTGAGCGCCACCCCAGGTTACAGGTGTTGGCCTGCATGTGTGTGTCTCAGTGTGAGGATGCTAATGTCTGGACAGTGCCATGCTGGCACACAGGTGGACCTCAAGTCCCTCACCCTGCTGGTGCCCTTTCTCTGCTCCTGCTGCCAACTGGCACTGGTCAGACTTCCCAGCTGAGAGGCCACAGTGAAGCAGATGCCCGCCTCTTGCCCGCCAGGGACAGGAGTGCCATCATTCCCTGAACCCACTGGACTCTACTTCCTGGAGGCCTTCTGTCCTCTGGAGGAACCCCAAAGCATGATGCTGTCACTTTAAGTTGAACAGTGTCTGCAGTGTGCTACTGAGGACAGTGACCTTGGCCTAGACACCCTTGAGTCAGTTATTTCATGATGACTGTAGATGTTTTTGGCTTTCCTTTAAATTCTGTTTATTTCTATGTTTTTGATTTAGCATCTTTTCCTTTTCACTGGTATATTCATTAAGATTTTTCTGTCATTCAAGGCAGGAAGGTGAGGGAATGAAGGGAGGAGAACTAACTACTGACATCCATAAACAAGGATTTAGGTATTATGAAAGACCATTTAGAATTTTTTTTAAGTCTGTTTCTTCTCTCAGTCATAATTGTGTGTGCAGACAGTGTGCAGATTTGAAGTCAGAGTTCCAGAATGTAAAATTAACTGAAGTTGTTCTTTTTATTTGTTGGATCTTTATGGTTGCTATTGAGAGATCATAGAAGGTACAATATTGACTTGGGCAGAGCATAGGGTGATGAGAAGCAGATGTCCCACTCTGGATCCACAGTGATGCTCTGAAAAAGTGAAATTTGAACTTGTTGAACTCTCATGTGATAACTGCCAGTTGGCTGTATTTGCCCTTTCTTTTCAGAGCAAAGAGAAAGAGGCCTCCTCCTTCCTGTGTAACTTTATTCTGGAGGAGAGAAGCCAGTAGAGAGTGTGGCCAGCTGTTTCATAGGGGTTGACTCCTCCTTCTGACTGACAGAATGTGGGAGTGTGGTGTACGGCGTTCTGTGTTTTGAGACTTTTCTGGTTGGTGGGTAGTGCCTTCAGTGAGAATTACAATGATAATATGACCATATGGTGCACTAAACAAGAACGAGGAACACAATATCTCTTTCAAAAACGTAGAATCATACTGTAGATATCAATGGTTTGATCTATTTTAAATAATTAAAGTCTTATTTTTTCTTTTTTGGGAATAGGTCATAGCAAATGACAGAAGTCCTTTGGTTGGTAAAATCCACTGGGAGAAAATGGTGAAAAAGGTGTCTCGATTTGGAATACGCACAGGCACTTTTAACTGCTCCAGTGACCCCAGGTGAGTGGGCTGGGCGGGGCTGGGTGGGAGTCCCGATGCAGGCAGTGCGGTTGGAGCCTGAGGGCACAGCTGTGAGGCTGGCACCCTGTGGGCCACGGGCACCACCAGCCTTCTTGGTGGTCTGGCATCTGCTGCTCTCTGCCCCTCTGCTGAGTCCTTCCCTCGGGTGCCTCTTGGGAGTGTCCTTGGTCCTTTTTGTATTCCTGAGGGAAGCTGTTCTGTTGAGGTGCTCTCCCATCTCCTGGCCTCTCATTTGCACTTCTTGTTATTTTTGTTTGCTTTACAACTGTCCCTAGTCCTAGGGTCACAGTGGGATCCGGCCACTGTTCCTGACCTTGGCCTCATCCTGCTCCGTTTCCTCGGAGGGGAGCCTCGGAGGTGCCCGCTGCCTTGTCATCGTCTCCAGAACTCCGTCTGTCACACTGTTTGTTTCACTTTTTATTATTATTTCTTTGAAATGCTCTTTTATTTCCATTTCTATTGTTACCAAGTCATAACGTACACTCCTTCATTTCATTATCCATTTGAGGACTACTAGATAAAAAGTCCACATCTCACACATTTCCTTCCATGCAGAGGAGGCAGGGATGTGCACGCAAGAGCCTGGGGTTGGTGGTTTCTAGTGCAGGTGATGTGCTGGCCAGCACCTGAGCTAGGAGAGACAGAGCTTCCTTCTGTCCCCAGATCCAAGGAAGCTTCTACCGCAGCTCACCCTGCGTCACTGTGGCCAGCACAGGGGTGGCAGGGCCACAGTGGATGACCTGCTGGCGGTAGACGCCCTCCTGAGCCGTGGCTGACTCCTTCCCTTCAGCCCCAGGTTTGCTCTTCCTAAGGCCCAGCCTGCTGGCCGTGGAGGGTGGAGCTGTGGAGTAGCTCCCCTGAGAGAGGGGACAGGAGGGAAGTTCCACCTCACTGCAGGAGCTCGCTCCTGTCCAGTGGCTTTTGTTGGAAGGCTCAGGACAGCCCAGAGGACAGCCTAGTCCTAACGTTATTGTGAAGAGGAGATCAGCCTGCATCCTGCCATTCCTTCACCTCGCATTGGGTTGGATTCCATCGTCCTCCTGGGGAGTCTCTGTGAAAGATTGTTTCCCCACACAGTGCTGGGACAAAGGACAGTGCTGACGAGTTTAATCTTTCCAGTAACGCCAGAAATTGGTGTGAATACCACTCTTTTACTGGAAAGTATACAGACTTCATTAAAAAAAAAAAAAACAATGAACGATGAACGAAACAGTGGTGCACTCCTGTAAGCTCAGCTACTGGGGAGGCTGAGGCAGGGGTGACAAGTTTCAGGCCAGCCTCACAACTTAGCAATACCCTGTCTCAAAGTAAAAGATGAAAACGCACTCAGGCACAGTGCTGGAGTGCTCCTGAGTTCAGTCTCCCCTGTTGCCTAATAAGTAAAACTAAATAATACGTTTCAAATATTGTAGTTTATAAATGGATTTGAAAATGTCAAATAAATTTTTTTTAAATATGAAGGTTAAACACATTACAATTTAATATGATTCTTAGGTGACAATACAGAATTCAAAATCTCCAACAATATAAAATGAAGAGACTTTATTAAATATGAAAAAGTGAAATAGTTTTTTCTTTTTTTAAGTGTATTCTTATAAAGCAGAGGGTATCAGAAGTGTCATAAGTCGTCCAGGAGATATTAATACAAATTTTCCTGACTTTCCTTTTTTTTTTTTCCTGTATCTTTTTGTTTTGTTTTGGTTTGGTTTTTGGTACCAGGATTCAACTCAGGGACGCTTAACCTGAGCCATATCCCCAGCCCTGTTTTTTGCTTTTTTGATACAGGATCTCACTAGGTTGCTTAAGTCTCCCTGAATTGCTGAGGCTGGCCTTAAACCTGTGATCCTCCTGCCTCAGCCTCCTGAGCTACTGGGAGTATGAGCGTGGCCACCATGCCTGGAACAGAAGCGGTTCTGAGGGACAGTGACATGTGTCAGTTTCAGTACCGCTGTGTAAACGTCTCCCCTGTGGAAGGGCTTCCACCTGGAGGAAGAACTGTTCTTGCCGTACCCGCTTAGGGTCATTTTTTCTTATTTTAGTGACTATGAGGATACAGAAGAACAAAATGCAGACATAGCGGACAAGGTGCTGAGAGTCTCCCTAAGGGCTGCACCTGTGGGTTACTTAAGGAGCATTTTGATCATTTATTTGAATAGTTGAGTTGTCAGTTTGCTCTGAGGTTTCTAAGAGCCAGACCCCTGCCCCTGCTGTCTGGGACTAGTCTTCTCTGGAGTGTCCTGGGGCAGGCTTCTCTATCGTGCTATCTTCTTGTACAGCTGCACCTTCCGGACCTATCCAGCTCCCCTGAGAATGCTCAGGGCCACCCCTCCATGCAGCCTCTGACCCTGTCCAGTGAGAGCAGCTATAGTTTCTTTCCCCAGACACTCAGCAGTGTCTGGTTCTAACTCCTCTTTTTCCCAACCAGGAGATGTACTTGAGGCCTGTCCTGCCAGGTCCTGTTGTGGAGACAGCAGGAGATGAACTGGTGCTTGTGTGCCTCTGACTGCAGGCGGTGAAGAGCCTGGGCGCTGCAGGGGCTGAGTGGGAGGCAGGGCAGCAGGCTCAGGGCTAGAGTGACAGGAAGCAGGGCCTTGGGACGTGCAGGAAAGGGGAGGGAAGAGGAGCCAGGAAAGCCGGGCCAGGGGCCTGGCCTGAAGAAATGGCCTGACGTTGACAAAAACACCAGGGCCTCTCTTGAAAACTAGCCTGCCACACCAGAGACCGGACCCAGACTCACCGGCCATGTTTCCTGTCATTTCTTGTCTCAATGTTCCCCAGGACATCTCAAAAGGTCTCTCAGAGCACGGAAGAATTTTGTTTTCACAGTGTGGTCATTGGATTTATTCTGACCTTTAAAAAGCTCTTACTTGAATTGGGCAGTAAGTATTTATTTTGATATAAGGTAATACAACATCCTTAAAAAGACAGATATTCAGTTAGTATTCATTTTTGTTAGCAGGAGAGTTTTAAGATCATTGGTGTTTTGGATCTCTTTAGACTAATTTTAGATGAATATACATTAGTAGCCTGGCATTTGTAGAGATATTTATTCCCCAAGTCTGGAAAATAAGATTTAATTTGAAAGATACATGATAACATATGGAATTTTCTTTCCTCAAATAATCTTAGATTCTGTCTAGAATAGACTTAAACTATCATTTACTCTGAATGGAAAAGGACGTACACAGAATACTTTTTTTTCCTTTCATTTACTTTAATTTTTAAAATTAATTTTTTTTTACTTATATATAACAGTGGAATGCATTACAATTCTTATTACACATATAGAGCACAATTTTTCATTTCTCTGGTTGTATACAAAATATATTCACACCAATTTGTGTCTTCATACCTGTTCTTTGGATAGTAATGATCATCACATTCCACCATCATTAATAACCCCATGCCCCCTCCCTTCCCCTCCAACCCCTCTGCCCTATCTAGAATTCATCTATTCCTCCCATGTTCTCCTCCCTATCCTACTATGAATCAGCCTCCTTATATCAAAGATAACATTTGGTATTTGTTTTTTTGGGATTGGCTAACTTCACTTAGCATTATCTTCTCTAACTCCACTCATTTACCTGCAAATGCCATGATTTTTTTTTTTTTAAGAGAGAGAGAGAGAGAGAGAGAATTTTTTTTTTAATATTTATTTTTTAGTTCTCGGCGGACACAACATCTTTGTTTGTATGTGGTGCTGGGGATCAAACCCGGGCCGCACGCATGCCAGGCGAGCGCGCTACCGCTTGAGCCACATCCCCAGCCCCAAATGCCATGATTTTATTCTCTTTTATTGCTGAGTGATATTCCATTGTGTATATATGCCACATTTTTTAATCCATTCATCCACTGAAGGGCACCTATTTTGGCTCCACAGTTTAGCTATTGTGAATTGTGCTGCTATAAACATTGATGTGGCTGAGTCCCTGTAGTATGCTGTTTTTAAGTCCTTTGGGTATAGACCGAGGAGAGGGATAGCTGGGTCAAATGGTGGTTCTATTCCCAATTTTCCAAGAAATCTCTATACTGCTTTCCATATTGGCTGTACCAATTTGCAGTCCCACCAGCAATGTTTGAGTGTACCTTTACTCCACATCCTCACCAACACTTATTGTTGTTAGTCTTCATAATGGCTGCCATTCTGACTGGAGTGAGATGAAATCTTAAGAGTGGTTTTGATTTGCATTTCTCTAGTTGCTAGTGATGATGAACATTTTTTCGTGTATTTGTTGATTGATTGTATATCCTCTTCTGAGAAGTGTCTGTTCAGGTCCTTGGTCCATTTGTTGATTGGGTTATTTGTTTTTTTAGTGCTTAGCTTTTTGAGTTCTTTATATACCCTAGAGATTAGTGCTCTATGTGATGTGTGAGGGGTAAAGATTTGCTCCCAAGATGTAGGCTCTCTATTCACCTCACAGATTGTTTCTTTTGCTGAGAAGAAACTTTTTAGTTTGAGTCCATCCCATTTATTGATTCTTGATTTTAATTCTTGTGCCACAGGAGTCTTATTAAGGAAGTTGGGGCCTGATCCCACATGATGAAGATTAGGGCCTATTTTTTCTTCTATTAGATGAAGAGTCTCTGGTTTTATTCCTAAGTCCTTGATCTATTTTGAGTTGAGTTTTGTGTATGGTGAGAGAAAGGGATTTAATTTCATTTTGTTGCATATGGATTTCCAGTTTACCCAGCACCATTTGTTGAAGAGGCCATCTTTTCTCTAATGCATATTCTTGGCACCTTTATCTAATATAAGATAATTGTAATTTCATGGGTGAGTATCTGTGTCCTCTGTTCTGTACTGTTGTCTACCAGTCTGTTTTGGTGCCAATTCCATGCTGGTTTTTGTTACAATTGCTCTGTAGTATAGTTTAAGGTCTTATATAGCAATTCACTCTTCCTGCTAAGGATTGCTATAGCTACTCTGGGTCTCTTATTTTTCCAGATGAATTTCATGATTGCTTTTTCTATTTCTATGAGGAATGTCATTGGAATTTTGATTGGAATTGCAATCAATCTGAATAGTGCTTTTGGAAGTATGGTCATTTTGGTAATATTAATTCTGCCTATCCACGAGCAAGGTAGATCTTTCCATCTTCTAAGGTCTTCTTTGATTTCTTTCTTTAGGGTTCTGTAATTTTCCTTATATAGATCTTTCACCTCTTTTTTTTTTTTTTGCTTTTTTATATGAAGAAACATGTGCACTGATTATTTTACTTGTTCTACAGAGTGAGGCTTTCTGTCATAGACACTGTCACTTAACTTATGACACAGTTAGAACCACGTCATCATAGGAAGAGGAAAAGAGTGGCCAGGAGTAGACTTGTGCCTTCACGAGGGTCACTTGCAGTTAGATGTTAAAGCTGCTTCATGATATTTCAGAGGTAAAGAAAGCCATCATCGGGACTGAGGTTGTGGCTCAGTGGTAGAGCGCTCGCCTAGCACATTCGAGGCCCTGGGTTCAACCCTCAGCACCACACAAAAATAAAATAAATGTATCATGTCCAACTACAACTAAAAAATAAATATTAAAAAAAGAAAACCAGGGCTGGGGATGTGGCTCAAGCGGTGGCGCGCTCGCCTGGCATGCGTGCGGCCCGGGTTCGATCCTCAGCACCACATACCAACAAAGATGTTGTGTCCGCCGAGAACTAAAAAATAAATATTAAAAATTAAAAAAAAAAGAAAACCATCATCAATGTGCATTTGACTTACTGCTTTTTTTGGCAAGGGTAAAAATAGAATTTGTGTCAATGAGTTATTACTTTGCATTGAACAAATACAGTGGTAAGTGATTGAAGATACTTTATTTTTGGTAATAGATACTTTTCAAATCATTTCACTTAAAACAATACTGAAAAGTCATTTGGTCATGCCAGAGTTTCTTGGAGTCAACATTGCTAAGGATGCTTTTAAGATGTGACATGTTGTCTTCATTTATCTTAGATTGTATCACAAAATTAAGTTAGTTGTATTGGGCTGGGGCTGCAGCTCTGTGGTAAGTGTTTGCCTCACATGTGGAATGCACTGGGTTCAAACCTCAGCAGCACATAAAAATAAATACATAAAAAGATATTGTGTCCATTTACAACTAAAATTTTTTTAAAGCCATATGCCACACATCAAGATTTTCTCAGTCTGATTATATGAATGTGTAATATGCTAATTTAATTAATAAAATAAAATCCTTGCTTTCTAAGTTAAGCATAACACCCAGGATTTTTACATCAGTATTCTGAGTAGCAAAATAAGAAACATTACTATTCATTTACAAATCTGTAAAAAAAATATCTGTATGGTAGACTTTTTTTTTTTTTTACAAATTTATTAGAAATTTTGTATATCAAAATCCACATGATTCTTGGAAAGGAATACAAGCTAAACAAGTGACTCAATTTTAAATTCTTCCACATTTACTGTGCTGAAAAAGTGAGGACCATTCTGGACTGAATGTCAGTCTCAATACTTCAGGACTCTGTTTCCTCTGTTAAATGACCCTCATCATGGTCTTCACAGAAGAGGGAAGAGACCGTAGTAAACAGGGGACTTGGGGCAGTGTTTTTTCTGGGGTCGCTATGTGCTGTGCACACCCAGAATCCGCGCTGGGGAACTGATAGCTGGTAGCTGCTCGTGAGGCAGGACTCCTGCCTCCCACAACCAAATCCCGGCTCAGTGTGTGAGTGATCTGATTCCCTTGACTTTAGGGCTTTTCAAGAGATACTTTTTTAAATTATAAATTTAAAGATAGAAACATAAAACTATAGAAAAAGAGCTTGCTTTTCTTTCCTTTTCTGGGACAGAGGATTGAACCAGAGGTACTCTATTACTGAGCTACATTCCCCCAGTCCTTTTTTAAAAATTCTGAGTCAGTGTCTTGATAAATTGCCCAGACTGGCCTGAAATGTATGATCATCCTGCCTTGGCCTCCAGAGTCACTAGGAGCATAGGTGTGGTCACCATGTCCTGCTAAAGCTTGCTTTTTCTTGCACAAATTCCCAGCATCCTTCCTGCTTCGAGATGATTTGGGAGTCACTTGGTTTGGGGGAGAGGAGTCTTTCAGAAGCTGAAGAAACCTACCAAGGGAAAGCAGCTCAGCCATTGACTCCTGGTTCTCTCTTACAGATACTGCAGGAGAAGAGGCTGGGTGCGGTCCACTCTCATCATGTCTGTCCCTCAAACCAGTACTTCTAAAGGGAAAGTCATGCTCAAGGAGTACAGTGGCCGCAAGATTGAAGTAGAGCACATATTTAAATGGATCACTGCCCATGCAGCTTCTCGGATCAAAACCATTTATAATGCTGACCATTTGAAAGAAGAATGGAATAAAAGTGATCAGTATTGGGTAAAGATATACCTGTTTGCAAACCTTGACCAGCCGCCAGCCTTCTTCTCTGCACTGAGTATAAAATTTACAGGGAGAGTTGAGTTTATTTTTGTGAATGTGGAAAATTGGGACAACAAGAGTTACATGACAGATATTGGTGTATATAACATGCCATCATACATACTTAGAACTCCCGAAGGAATTTACAGGTATGGAAACCACACAGGTGAATTTATATCCCTTCAGGCCATGGACTCATTTTTGCGCTCATTGCAGCCGGAAGTAAATGATCTGTTTGTTCTGAGCTTGGTTCTCGTCAATCTTATGGCTTGGATGGATTTGTTCATTACACAAGGAGCTACCATAAAGCGGTTTGTGGTTCTCATAAGCACGCTGGGGACATACAACTCGCTGCTGATCATCTCCTGGCTGCCCGTGCTGGGCTTCCTGCAGCTGCCTTACTTGGACAGCTTTTACGAGTACAGCCTCAAGTTGCTGAGGTACTCCAACACCACCACTCTGGCCTCGTGGGTGAGGGCCGACTGGATCTTCTACTCCTCACACCCGGCGCTCTTCCTCGGCACCTACCTTGGACATGGCTTGCTCATTGACTACTTCGAGAAGAAGAGGCGGCGAAGCAACGCAGATGAGGTCAACGCCAACAACTTGGAGTGGTTGTCCAGCCTGTGGGACTGGTACACCAGCTGCCTCTTCCACCCCATCGCCTCTTTGCAGCACTTCCCCGTGGACTCGGACTGGGATGAGGACCCCGACCTGTTCCTGGAGCGGCTGGCCTTCCCCGACCTCTGGCTGCACCCTCTGATTCCCACCGACTACATCAAGAGCTTGCCCATGTGGCGGTTTACCTGCCTTGGGGCGCGCTCCGAGGAGGACCTGTCGGAGGGGTCCCAGGACACGGAGAACGACTCGGACGGCGAGGGCGCGGACTCGGGGAGCCCTGAGCAGGGAACCCTGGGGGGCGCACAGAGCAACCACCCCGGCGGGGCCTGCGCAGGGGCCTGCGAGGCCTGCGGGACCAGCCCTCGCGCGCCGGGCGCCGAGGACTCACAGCCCGAGGACGCGCAGCCGGACTGGGGCGCCTGGCCGGCCACTGTGCTCCGCAGCACCGAGTGTGTGGTCTGCCTGGAGAACTTCGAGCGCGGCTGTCTGCTGGCAGGGCTGCCCTGCGGCCACGCCTTCCATCAGGGCTGCATCCTGATGTGGCTGGCGGGCGGCCGGCACTGCTGCCCGGTTTGCCGCTGGCCCTCCTACAAGAAGAAGCCGTCCCGCGCGCCACGCCCGCCCGCACCCGACTTGGCCCCGGCCTAGGCCTAGCCGCCCCGCGATCTGCTGGTCCCGCCTCCCTGTGGCTTGGTGCAGTCTGGTATCCTGCAACGCCGCCCTCTGTGACGGTTTGCTTGGTTGCCTTGCGTGTCAGTTGAATGCATACTTAATTGTAAAGACTTACTTACAACCTTGGAAACTCAGAAGTTCGTGTTTTTTTGTAAGCACAAAAGAATATGATAGAAATTAATCCTAGCAAGATACCAGGCAGGGTCAGTTCTAATGGAATCGAGCCGGTTTCTTTCCTAATGTTTCCTCCCTTTTTACAATCTCTGTCCACACCTCTTGGTTAAATAATGTATGCTCTGAGACATGAAATTAAAACAGACCTACAAAATAAATTATTTTAAAACCAGAAGATTGCAAGTTTTCCAATGTTAAGTTGTTTTGGATGAGGTGGCCGGTTTCTGTAGGTATTTTGTCAAACGTGACTCCGTGGGGAAAAAGGTAGAAATTGTGTTGCTGACACTGGCCAGAGGGGGTGTCAGCCCCCCTTTAGCTTGGTTAGCTGTGGAGGGAAGGGGCTTCATTTCATGGAGGGCTGCGTTATAAGGATTGATTTATTATCACTTAGCATATTCGTCTTAAGAAAATGAGCTACAGCGTATTCACACAAAAAGTACTTTGTTTTAACTGACTTTTTATTTTGAAAAATTTTAAGAGTAAAGTTGAAATCTTTGTACCATAAGCATCCATTTCTCTTTGTCTAATTCACCAGTTCATATTTCTTACATTTGCTTCATCAATTCTATGTATAGGTGAATATTTTTTATATTATTTTTGTTTGTCTGCTGGTCCTTTTAGAAATGTGAGTCATCATGATGCCTCACTCCTAAATGCTTACCACCTACCTCCTGAGCAAGGGCATTCCTGGCATCCCTGCAGGAATGTATGATCCACACACCCCAGCTGCTCCCAGAGGTTTTTACAGAATTCTTGCTTTTATAGAATTCTTGCTTTTATAGAATTCTTGCTTTGTTTCTGTTGTGAACTTGGAGGTTGACGTTCTCCTTTCGTCCCATCCTCTGTGCCCTTCTATTTTAACAGGACTTGGGTGGAGCCCAGGACCTCATGCAGTCTAGGCAAACACTCATATCGAGCCACAACCCCCGGTCATCCTTTCCTGATAGCACTCTTTTTGGAGTGTGTAAATGCTGAGGGCCATTACCAAGTAGGTATTGACGCATCGTAATCCTTGCCAGTGTACCCCATGTTAAATGGACTTGCCTTGGAAATTTGCTGCGACCTTGCTTGTGTGTTTGAGAAAGATGACCCTGCTCAAGGTGATCGAGGGTGGATCCAGGTTTGAGGAAGTATCCCCGTCCTTGGGTTTAGGGTGTTCCCGGTTTAAGGCGTTTCCCGGTTTAAGAATATGGGTTTTAGGGAAGTTGAGGTTGAAGATTATGGCTGCTGGGATTAGGGTGTTTCTCGTGAGATTCAAATGGGATTTGAAAAAAGCCTCGTGGAGTAGGTGAAGTGTGCGGGCAGATGGAGACCGCCCCTGAACGTGTGTGGAGGCTGGTGTGAGATCCGGAATAAAGAATTGCTGTTTGAACCTACAAAGCTGTGTGGTGGCTGGTGATTCTGTGCCAAGCCGAGACATTGGCACTTGGCTTTTGGCATGTAAAGGCAGTGACGGAATGCTCTGCATTCTGGTTTTGTTTGTTTCTGTCACAATGTGATGTGGATCAAGGAGTGCTGTCTGGGTGATGTATACTTCCCATGTGCACAATACCAGAATGCTCATGACATTATTTGGTTCCACTGCTGGTGCTGAGGTAGTTAAAGTGACATCCGCCTCCTCTTTCCACGTGAGATGTGTCTTCTGAGAAGGAATGCACGGCCACCTGAACATCCTGCTCTCTGTCTAGTGGCTTTAATACCCACTGGTGATAATCAGTTGTTAGGCATCACGATGGGGATTTTCTAATCCATCTGTCACTACGCACACGAGCTGGTATTCTTTTGTGAAGAGCTTTTCATTGTTCTTCTATACGTTGAATATTTTGGACTTACCCAATTCTTTTTATATTCTGTGTTAGGACTCATTATTCTTTTTGATACTCCAGTGACACCACACTTGGCTACAGCGGGCTTCCACTCTGGTCTTAGTCCATTTGATAGGTTCCCTTCGGTCTTGAAGTACTTCCTGGCTTTTTACTTCAGATGTCTCAGACTCACTTTGAATTTTTCTGGCTCTTTTTTTCAAAGTACCAGAGTCTCATGGTTGGCTTTTGGATCCTTAATTGACTGCTGCCCAAAACGGTAAGAAAATAAAATCTCATTCTGAATTGCCTCTAGGATACTAACGTTTTCTTCTTGCATGATACATTGGGCTTTATCTTCAAATACAAAGGGAAAAACAGATGCCCCTCGACTTTCAATGGAGTAATGTCCCAATCACCAACCCTGTCATAAATTGAAAATACTGTATGTGGCAGATACACTGAACGCACTAACCTACCAGATGCCATAGCTACATGGCACCTGTGGACTGTCGGTGGCTCTCCCTGGGGTTCCTGTGGCTGGCAGTTCCAGCTCACTGTGGATGCTCAGCATTGCCAGGATATCAAGCTGCATGTCACCAGCCTGGGAGGAGAGAAGAATTAGAGTGCATTTCCTGTTCTGCCAAAGCATATCTGTGGCACCATTGTAAAGACAAAATATTGAAAGTCAACCTGTCAGGATCCATCTATAGTAAGTTCCAGCAGTTATACGTGGCGTTTCCCAGGGTGCTGCCTTGGGCCACAGCAGATGGCTCCCCAGTGGCCAGCAGAGGCCCTCCCAGCGTCCAGTTTTGTATTCACCCCTCTGCTGGACAGCTCCCTCCAGATGCCTGTTGGTACTACAGCTTTCCACTCTTGCCACGCCCAGTCCTCCTGTGTGCACGTTCACACACGCATGTGAACATCAGAGGTCAGGAGGGGCTGGTTCAGGGCTGGGCCAGGAGAGTGCAAGGGAAAGCCAGCTTCATACTGAAGGGACACATCAGGTATCCTGTGTGCTGGTTGCCATGGAGCCGGTTATGAAATGGATACAAAGTGTGGGAGCTTTTGTCAGATTTTTCTCAACCTTCAGGGAACTGAAGGTTGACAGTCTCTAAACTGTTTGAAAACAAAAGCCTCCCTGGGAATCAGTTCTAACTTCCCTTTTGCTGTCTGAACTCTACGACTTTGTCTTTGTGAAAGGACTTCACAAAACTCCAAATAAGTTACCCCAGAAATATGTTACCAGAACTTGCTTTCCAGCAAACACATGCTCACAATACATCCCCAACTGAAGAGCTCATGGAATGTGTACCAGCAGTGACACTGACTAAACGTGCCCACACAAAGGTCGCTTTTATATTGTACAAAAATAAAATAACTTCTCCCTGTAGAAGTTAATGCCCAATGCAACAACTGACCACAAAGCTGGTGAGGTGCATTGGGCATTAACTTCTACAGGGAGTCAGGGAGCTGGGCCTGGTGGTGCACTGTAACCCTAGGTGACTCAGGAGGCCGAGGCAGGAGGAGCACAGGTTCAAGGCTAGCTGGGTAAGTAGCAAGGCCCGCTCTCAAAAGACAAAGTGCTAGGGTGCAGCTTATGATAAATGGCCCCTGTGTTCAATCTCCAGTACTGGAGGAAAAAAATAAGGAAGTCAAGGAAGGATGTCTGTGCTTCTCAACTCCCAAAATGAGTTTTCCAGAAAATAGGAAATTTCCCCTTTGTCAAGATTAGTGACTCCCCTCTCAAGGTTAGTAATTAATCTCGCTGTCAGGCTGGTCTGGGTCTGAGTCTCGCCCTCTGACCCTCCATCAGGGCTGGTGCTGTCACGAGACACCTGCGTGGCACGAGGGCGAGGTGTCAGGTCTGGTTCTCCGGCTCCCTTTCTTTGGATTATTGGCCGGCCTTGGCTATGGCCAGCCCCTTCCCCACTCCACAGCTTGTGTGTAGCTCCTGTCCTCTAGACGGGAAGCCAGATCACAGCTCATTCGGGCGCTCTGCGTTCACTTGGGTGTCCTGTGCCCACACCTGTTTTCAACATGCCGGAAATGGGAGCATCTGAGGGCTGGGAATGCGGCCAGTAGAGGGTGCGCCTGGCGTGCCTGAGTCCCTGGGTCCAACCGCAGCACCGTAAGGACTCATTGAGGGTAAGTGTGTAATGGGATGGAAAGTGTGTAACAGGGATGGTAAGTGCAGCGGGGATGGAAGGTGTGTAACTGGGATGATAAGTGTGTAACGGACATGAGCAGCTCTAGCAGCTTGCTGCTCAGGGCCCTTCCCCACTGGAGGGGCTGTGACGGGTAGCACATGCCCCTGGCTCCGGGTCATCCCCGTCCTGGGTGCTGCAGGCCGTGCTGCACTGCTTGGTGCTACTGGCCCTTCCCCCCCGCGGGCCCTTCTGCAGGAATGCGGAGTGTTTCCCTGAGCTTCCAGATTCATCCCCATGAAGCTCAGGTCCCCTTCCTCTCATACCCTCATTAGCATTGAATGCCCTCTTTTGTGAAGTGCCTATCCAAACTTTTTACTCAATCCAAAAATGCCATGAACTTATAGGTGTCCTTTATATATGCTGGATATGAGTGGTTTGTTAGAAACATGTAAGAGTCTGTGATTTTCACTTTCTTAATGGCATCTTTTGATGAATACAAGCTTTTGATGAATACAAAGCTTATAGGGTTTGCATGCTGGAGATGACCCTGCACTGACAAAAGAAATTTAAGATCTAAATATGACAGACACATTATAGTCACAGATTTGAGAACTCAACACAGTAAAGATGTCAGGACCCCAAATTGATGAATAGATGTAGCACAGCCCTTATCACCAAAGGCCAGTGAGTAAAAACACTATATTCCTGTGTGTAAGCAGCAACTAGAAAATGAAATTTGTAAAACACTATCATTACAATAGCATGAGAAAAGCAACACTCAAGAATAATCTGAAAGAAAGAGGTACAAGACCCTTTTACACAAAGCACAGGTGATAAGATCTGAAGATCTGAAGGGGAAAGGAGAAGGGGGAAAGAGGTGGGGGAAAGAGAGACACCATATTCATGGACTGGAAGACTCAATATTATAAATATATCAATTCTCCCCAAAAGTGATCTGTAGACTTACTATGATCTCAATTAAAACTCCAGAAGGGTCAGGCACAGTGGCACACGCCTGTAATCCCAGTAGCTCAGGAGGCTGAGGCAGGAGGATAATGTGTTCAAAGTCAGCCTCAGCAAAAGCGAGGCACTGAGAAACTCAGTGAGACCCTGTCTCTAAATAAAATACAAAATAGGGCTGGGATGTCACTCAGTGGCCGAGTTCAATCCCTAGTACCAAAAACAAAAAACAACAACAAAAAATACACCCAACCTCCAGAGGATTTTTGGTGGTAGATTTTGATAAACTAATTTGCAATTTTTGTTTGAAGTATTTACATGACAGTGGTGGATTTAGGTTACCTGATATCAACTATATTATAAAATTCTAATAACGAAAATATTGTGGTATTGGTGTTGTGTTCTTGGAGGGACCAAAGAAACAGAGCACAGAACCCAGTAGCAGAAACACACACAAACACTGTCACCTCACTTACATGCACTGTGATTCAGTGGGGAAATTATGTCCTTCCCATTAAATTTAGCCAGGTCAATTTTTATGTCCATAAGAAAAATATGATTTTATGATCTCTACCCAATACCACACACAAAAGTTAACCCAAGATGGACTGAAGACTGAAACAAAACATAAGTTAACAAAAAGTTAATCAAATTTCAATTAGCTAGAAGGAAAAAAATGTTGAATTGGACTTCTAAAACTTTGAGAATTGTTTTCTAGTTGCTGCTTACACACAGGAAAACAGTGTTTTTACTCACTGGACTTTGGTGATAGGGACTGTGCTACATTTGTTCATCAATTTGGGGGCCCTGACATCTTTACTGTGTTGTGTTCTCAAATCTGTGACTATAATTAAAGATCTTTAATTTCTTTTGTCAGTGCAGGGTCATCTCCAGCATGCAAACCCTATAAGCTTTGTTTTAAATTTATGCCTGAGTATTTCACTCTTGAGTGATATCAATAGTATCATATGTTTAATTTTGGTGTCCATGTGTTCATTGCTTTATATGGAAAATATACATACATAAAATCATTTTGCAAATTTATCTTTATTTAGTGAACTAGCTTGTCGCTCTGGGAGTTTTTGACAAGATTTCTCAGGATTTCGGCATAGAGGTCCTGCCACCTTTAAGTAGCAAGTTTGATTTCTTCCTTGCTGACCTGCCACAGAGCCCTGTACCTCAGGCATCATGCTGCATGGGGCGTAGGCACCCAGGCTCATGGGGAATGTCCAGGCTTCCACCACCAAGTCTGATGTTAGCTGTAGGTTTTTTCAAAGATGAGCTTTACTAAGGAAGTTCCTGTTTTTGTTTTTCTGAGAGGTTTCTTTAATTTGCTTTGTTTTAATTATGAAGGGACATTTAATTTTGCCAAATGCTTTTTCTGTACTGATTAATATGGCCATGTAAGTTTTCTCCTTTATCCTGCAAATATCCAGATTCCACTGATTTTTTAAGAGAGAGAGAGAGAGAGAGAGAGAGAGAGAGACAGAGAGAGAATTTTCATATTTTTTAGTTTTTGGCGGACACAACATCTTTGTTTGTATGTGGTGCTGAGGATTGAACCCGGGCCGCACGCATGCCAGGCGAGCGCGCTACCTACCGCTTGAGCCACATCCCCAGCCCTACACTAATTTTTAAAAAACTACTGAGCTGTAGGTGGGCATGGTGCCACATGCCTGTAATCCCAGCAGTTTAGGAGTCTGAGGCAGGAGGATTGCAAGTTCAAGGCCAGCCTCAGCAATTTAGTGAGGCCTAACCAACTGAGTAAGTCCTTATCTCGAAAAACCAAAAACAAAACAGAAAAAATTAAGAAGTAAAGGGGCTACAGATGTAGCTTAAGAGCAAAGTGCCCTGGGTTCAATATCTAGTCCAAAAAAATTATTTTGAGCTGTTTTGCATTCCTGGGGGTATAATTCTCTATATTGCTAAATTATATAATTTGCTATATTTTGTTAAAAGAATTTTATGTGTATATTCATAGAGATCTTTCTTAGTCCATAGTTTTCATATTTTACACTATTTTCATCTGTTTTGGTATCAGGGTAATAATAAATTCATAAAATGAATTGGAAAGTATTTAATTCTCTTTTATTTTCTGGAAGAGATTTTTGTATGGTTGATAATAATTTTTCTTTAAACCTCAGGTAGAATTCTCTGTATTACAGATGACCATAAGGTAGGTCTGGAAATTTCTTTTTGGAGAGTTTTAAATTATTTATTCATTAATTGAATGTATTGCTCATGTGACTATGGTCTATTATCTCTTTTTAAAAAAATCTTATTTGTACTTTTTAGTTACACATGACAATAGAATATATTCTGACATATTATACATACATGGAGTGTAACTTCCCCTTCTGTAGTGGTCCATGATGTGGAGTTTCACTGATCGTGTATTCTTTTGTGAACATAGGAAAACCTTGTCCGGTTCATTCCAGTCTTTCCCATTCCCATCCTCACTCCCTTCCCTTCATTCCCCTTTGTCTGATCCAGTGAACTTCTGTTTTCCCCTCCCCGCCCTTATTGTGTGTTAGCATCCACATATCAGAGAGAACATTTGGGCTTTGGATTTTGGGGATTGGCTTATTCCACTTAGCATCATAGTCTTCAGTTCCAGCAAATGCCATAATCTCATTCTTCTTTATCGCTGAGTAGTATTCCATGGTGTATATGTACATTTTCTTTATCTATACATCTATTGAAGGGCACCTAGCTTGGTTCCATAGCTTAGACTGTGAACTGAGCTGCTATAAACATTGTTGTGTTCACATCATCAAAGTATGCTGATTTTAAGTCTTTTGGGTATGTGCTGAGGAGTGGGATAACTGGGTCAATGGTAATTTCATTCTAGGTTTTCCGAGAATATGCTTACTGCTTTCCACAGTGGTTGCACCAATTTGCAGTCTCACCAACAATGTATGAGTGACCCTTTCCCCATATCCTCACCACTATTTATTGTTACTTGTATTCTTGATAATTGCCATTCTGACTAGAGATGAAATCTCAGTGTAACTTTAATTTACATTTCTCTAATTGCTAGAGATGTTGAACAGTTTTTTGTATATTTTTTGATTGATTGTATTTCTTCTTCTGTATAGTGTCTGTTCAGTTCCTTTGCCCATTTATTGATTGGGTTATTGGTTTTTTTGGTGTTAAGTTTTTTGAGTTCTTTATGTATTCTGGAGATTAATGTTCCATCTGAGGTGCAGGTGGCAAAGATTTCCTCCAATTCTGTAGGCTCTCTTTTCACATTCATGCTTGTTTCCTTTACTGTGAAGAAGCTTTTTAGTTTGATTCCATCCCATTTACTGATTCTTGATTTTACTTCTTGTGCTTTATAAATCGTGTTGAGGAAGTCAGTTTCTAAGCTGACATGATGGAGATTTGGGCCTACTCTTCCTTCTCTGGTCTAATGCCTAGGTCCTTGATCCACTTTGAGTTTTGTTCATGGTGAGAGATAGGGGTTTAATTTCATTTTGCTACATATGGATTTTCATTTTCCAGCACTATTTGTGGAAGAGGCTCTCTCTCTCCAGTGTATGTTTCTGGCATCTTTGTCTATTATGAGATAACTGTATTTATGTGGGTTTGTCTCTTGTGTCCTCTATTCTGTTCCATTGGTCTTCATGTCCATGCTGTTTTTGTTACTGTAGCTCTGTAGTATAATTTAGGTGGGTATAGTGAGGCCTCTTGCTTCACTTTTCTCACTAATAATTACTTTAGCTATTCTGGGCCTCTTATTTTTCCAAATGAATTTCACGACTGCTTTTTCTATTTCTGTGAAGAACATCATTGGAATTTTAATTGGAATTGCATTAAATCTGAATAGCACTTTTTGGTAGTACGGCCACTTTGACAATATTAATTATGCCTATTCAAGAACAAGGGAGATCTTTCCATCTTCTAAGGTCTTCTTCATTTTCTTTCTTTAGTGTTCTGTAGTTTTCGTTGTAGAGGTCTTTCCCCTCTTTTGTTAAATTGATTACCAAAAAATTTGAGGTAATTGTGAATGGGATAGTTTTCCTAATTTCTCTTTCATTTGTTTAATCATTGATATATAGGAGGACAATTGATTTATGGGTGTTAATTTTAGGTCCTGCTACTTTGCTGAATTAATTTATGAGTTTTAGAAGTTTCTTGGAGTTTTGGGGTCTTCTAAATAGAATCATGTCATTGGCCAATAGGGATAGTTTCAGCTTTTTTTTTTTAAGAGAGAATTTTTAAAAATATTTTTCAGTTTTTGGTGGACACAACATCTTTATTTTTATGTGGTGCTGAGGATTGAACCCAGCGCCCTGCGCATGCCAGGCGAGCGCGTTACCACTTGAGCCACATCCCTAGCCCTAGTTTGAGCTCTTCTTTTCCTATTTGTATCCCTTTAGTTTCTTTCTTCTAATTTCTCTGGCTAGAGTTTTCAGGACTATGTTGAACAGAAGTGGTGAAAGAGGGCATCCCTGTCTTGTTCCAGCTTTTAGAGGGAATCCTTTCAATTTTTCTCCATTTAGAATGATGTTGGCCTTGGGTTTAACATATATAGTTTTTACAGTGTTGAGGTGTATTCCTACTATTCCTAGTTTTTCTAGTGTTTTAAACATAAATGGATACTGTATTTTGTCAAATGCCTCTTCTGTTTCTATTGAGATAATCCTGTGATTTTTGGCTTTAAACCTACTGATGTGAGAAACTGGATTTATTGACCACTCGATCATCTTTTTAATATTTTTGTATGTGATTTGCCCAATATTTTATTAAGAATTTTTGCATCTATGTTCATCAAGGATATTGGTCTGAAGTTTTCTTTCCTCGATGTGTCTTTGATAACAGGGTGATAATAGCTTTATAGAATGAGTTTGGAAGGGTTACCTGCTTTTCTATTTCATGGCATAATTTGAGGAGGATTTGTGTTAGTTCTTATTTGAAGGTCTGGTAGAACTTGGCTGAGAATCTGTCTGACTTGGGCTTTTCTTTTTTGGTAGACTTTTGATGGTGTCTTCAATTTCATTGCTTGAAATTGATCTGTTTAAATTTTCTATGTCCTCCTGATTCAATTTGGGTAGGTCATATGTCTCTAGAAATTTGTTGATGTCTTCAAGGTTTTCTATTTTATTAGAGTATAAATTTTCAAACTTTCTAATTATTGTCTGTATTTCATGTCTCTTATGATATTTCCTTTTTCATCACAAATTTTAATAATTTGAGTATTCTCTCTATTAGCTTGGCTAAGGGTTATCAATTTTATTTATTTTTTCAAAGAACAAACTTTTTGTTTTGTCAATTTTTTTGTTTTAATTTCATTGATTTCAGCTCTGATTTTAATTATTTCCTGTCTTCTACTCTTTTAGTATGGATTTGTTCTTTTTCTAGGGCTTTAAGAGTTGAGGTTAGGTTATTTATTTGGTGACTCCTTTTAATGAATGGCTCAATGGGGCTTCTTTCCTGTACAAGGATATTGTGCAGCCCTTCTGGATAGTGGGGCAGTTCTTGGATCTCTGAACTCTATACCCAGACATACCTCCGCCTCCTAAAATGCAGGTCCCTCGAATCCCCTTGCCCCTGCACTTGGCTCCTGGAGAGACCGCTCTGGCTGCTGCCTCTGGTCACTGGGGACTTTGTCCTTATGTTATTATATCCAACTCGTGGGTCTCCAATCTGCTTTGAATATCCAGTACTTGAATGTTCACCTTTTCTTTGTTCAGCCCCTTTGCTGAGAAGCTGCCTATCTGTTTTGGAGATTTCACGCCACAGAGCAGCTAGGAAAGCAACCTTCTCTATTTGGCCATCTTGAAACCCTCTGTGAAAAATTTAAGAATAACATTTTACACTCTGTATTTGAAAATTTTAATATCTGAAGTGCTCTGAAGTATATATGTTGCCTTTATTTTATTTTTGTGGTGCTAAGGCTTGGACATGTGAGGGCCCTCTGCTACTAAGCTACAGCCCCTGCTCTATGATGCTCCAGGAATTTACTCTTAGCCATAGCTTGCAGGGGGTGTGTCTCATCCCTCTGCCCAGCCACATCATCTGCCTCCTGTCCACCATCCCACCATTGAAACCAAACACACCATTTGTCATGGTTTGGATCCTGAATGTTTCCCAAGGCTCTTTTTTGGAAGTTCTGATTGTGGCCTTGAGGAGGTGGGGCTTAGGGGCTGAGATATTAGATCACTGGGAGGGAGGGTATATGCCCTTGAAGGCTACATTGGGACCCTGACCCCTTCCTACCTCTCACTTCCCAGCTGCCAGAGGTGAGCAGGTTGACATACCACATGTTCTCTACCATGATACTCTGCTTTGCCACAGGCCCAATATAGCACAGCCATCCAATCATGCACTGGACCTCTGAAACCATGAGCCTAATAAGCCTTTCCTCCTCCTAAGTTGATTACCTTAGTTATTTCGTCACAGTGGTGGAAAGATAACTAACACACTACTTTATTCCACTTTCGTAAAATTCACAAACAGGCAGAACTAACCTGTGGAAGTAGGAGTTACAGAAATGTCTATCTTTTGAGAGATTCAACTGAGAACAGGCACAAGACAGCCTTTTGAGATTTTGAGTATGTTTTAAATATTGATCTACATAGCATTTTACAGGCATATATATAGATAAAATTCATCATGCTGTTCACTTAAGATTAGTATACTTTATTGTCTATAGACTATCAAATTTTTATTTATTTTTATGTAGTGCTGAGGATCAAACCCAGGGCTTTGCACCCGTGAAACGAGCGCTCTACTGCTAAGCCACAACCCCAGCCCAGACTATCAATTTTTTAAAAGTACACAAACAAGGTTCTAGGTTCCAGTTTATTAGCAGGTATTCCTGATTTTTTTGAGATAAAAATTAATTTATTTTGAAATACAATAGTTCTGGTTGTATTTTAATCATGATTCTGTGTTTACAGTGGCTTTTTCCAGGATACTCAGACTATCATACTGTTGAATATGTAAGCTGCATGCTCCTCTTCTAATTCAAATACTGCTTTTGGAAACTTTAGTAGACTTGTTGAAATATTCCTGCTGGATTTTTAACCATTCTTCCCCCCACCATCTGTCCTTTTCTTCTCCTTATTCTTTACTTCCTTCTTCTCCTTCCAAGGTCTCACTAAGCTGCCCAGGATGACGATGAATTTGCAATCCTCCTGCCTCAGTCTCCCAAGTACCTGGGATTACAGGTGTGCACCACCAGTCCCTAACCTTCCTTCTTTAAAGAGAGGCACTTGGGTATATATGAGGGCTATTCTAGGTTAAATTTTTTCCCTCAAAAGATCCCAGGATGCAAGATTGGTTCAACATAGGGAAATCGATAAATGTAATTCATCACATCAACAGACTTAAAGATAAGAGCCATATGATCATCTTGATAGATGCAGAAAAAGCATTTGACAAAATTCAGCACCCCTTCATGTTCAAAACACTAGAAAAACTAGGATAACAGGAACATATCTCAACGTTGTAAAAGCTATCTATGCTAAGCCCCAGGCCAGCATCATTCTAAATGGAGAAAAATTGAAAGTATTCCCTCTAAAAACTGGAACAAGACAGCGATGCCCTCTTTCACCACTTCTATTGAATAAGTTCTTGAAACTCTAGTCAAATAAAAGAAATTAAAGGGATGCAGATAGGAAAGGAAGAACTCAAATTATCACTATTTGCCAAAGATACAATTCTATACCTACAAGACCTAAAAAATTCCACCAGAAAACTTCTAGAGTAAATGAATTCATCAAAGTAGCAGAGTATAAAATCAATGCCATAAATCAAAAACATTTCTGTACATCAGTAACAAATTCTCTAAAAGAGAAATGAGAAAAACTATCCCAGTACAATAGCCTCAAAAATAATAAAATACTTGGGACTCAAGGAAAAAGGTGAAAGACCTATACAATAAAAATTACAGAACACTAAAGAAAGAAATTAAAAGAAGACCTTAGAAGATGTAAAGATCTCTCTTGCTCTTGGATAGACAGAATTAATATTGTCAAAATGACCATACTAGCAAAAGTACTATACAGATTTAATGCAATCCCAATCAAAATTCCAGTGACATTCCTCATAGAAATATAAAAAGTCATGAAATTAATCTGGAAAAATATGAGACGCAGAATAGCAAAAGCAATCTTTAGCAAGAAGAGTGAAGCAGGAAGCATCACCAAACCAGACCTTAAACTATACTACAGAGCAGTAGTAACAAGAATAGCATGGTATTGCCACCAAAATAGACACATACAACGATAGTACAGAATAGAGAACACTGACACTAACCCACAAAATTACAGTTATCTTATGTTGTGTTCCATGACTAAACACTTAAGGTCATTCCTGGTGAACTGGGCTGGCATGAAATAATCACACAGAGACAGAGAAATACCTTTTTTTTTTTTTTTTTTTGAGTCCTTTGACGGCTCCTCTGACCTCAAGGGTCTGTGGAAAGAGAGACAAGAGCACGTGCTGTACCCTTTTATTGGGAGGAAGCCATTCAAATGAGGCAAGGGGTAGGATTACAGAGAAACCTTCGGGTGACACCTACCCTTGGAGCCATGCCTTGCTATTCCAGCTGGGACAACACCCAAGTCACCACAAATTGTAGTGATTGGTCAGAGCTTCATGCTTCAGGACTGGAAGGCGCGGTCATTCAGAGCAGCTCCCCACAATCTTATATCAGACAAAGCTGCTAAAAACATACATTGGAGGAAAGATAGCCTCCCTCAACAAATGGTGCTGGGAAAAGTGGAAATCCATAAGCAAAAAAAAAAAAAAAAAAATGAAATTAAACCCCCATCTCTCACCATGCACAAAACTAAACTCTAAGGACCTAGGAATTAAACCAGTGACCCTGCACCTAATAGAAGAGAAATTAGCCCCAACCTCCATCATGTCAGATTAGGCCCCAACTTCCTTAATAAGACTCCTAAAGCACAAGAATTAAAATCAAGAATCAATAAATAGGATGGATTCAAACTAAAAAGCTTCTTCTCAGGGGCTGGGGTTGTGACTCAGTGGTAAAGTGCTTGCCTAGCACATGTGAGGCCCTGGGTTCAATCCTTAACACCACATAAAAATAAATAAAGGTATTTTGTCCAACTACAACTAAAAAATAAATATTAACAACAATTAAAAAAGCTGTTTCTCAGCAAAAGAAATAGTGAGGTAAAGAGTGAGTCTATAGAATGGGAACAAATTTTTACCACATGCATATCAGATAGAGCACTCATCTTTAGGATATAAACAATTCAAAAATCTTAACACTAAAAAACAATAACCCAATCAATAAATGGGCCAAGGAACTGAACAGACACTTCTCAGAAGAGGATATACAATTGATCAATAAATATAAAAAAAGCTCAACATCTCTAGCAATTAGAGAAATTCAAATCAAAACTACTCTAAGATTTCATCTCACCCCATCAGAAGGGCAGCTATTAAGAATACAAACAATAAATGTTCATGAGGTTGTGGGGAAAAAGGCACACTCATACCTTGCTGGTGGGACTACAAATTGGTGCAACCAATCTGGAAAGAAGTATGGAAAGTCCTTTGAAAACTGGATATAAAACCAGCATGTGACCCAGCTATCCCACTTCGTGGTTTATACCCAAAGGATTTTAAAACAACATATTATAGGGACGCAGCAGCACAATTCACAATAGCTAAACTGTGGAACCAACCTAGATGCCCTTCAGTAGATGAATGGATTAAAAAATGTGGTATATATTACACACAGTGGAATATTATTCAGCATTAAAAGAATGAAATCATGGCATTTGCAGAGAAATGGATGGAGTTGTAGAATATAATGCTAAGTGAAGTAAGCCAATCCCCCAAAACCAAATGCCAAATGTTTTCTCTGATATGAGGATGCTGATTCATAATGGGGATGGGGGTGGGAGCATAGGAAGAATGGAGGAACTTTAGGTAGGGCAAAGGGGAAAGAAGAGAAGGGAAGGGGCATGAGGGTAGGAAAGATGGTGGAATGAGATGGACATCATTACCCTAGGTACATGTATGAAGGCCCAAATGGTGTGACTCTACTTTGGGTACAACCAGAGACATGAAAAATTGTGTACTATGAATTGAAATGCATTCTGCAGTCATATAAAACAAATTAGAATAAATTAAAAAAAATTAAAAAGATACTACTTTGACCATACTTTGGTTAGAGTATATTTTATGCATGTATGAATTTGCCACAATGAAACTCATTATTCTATAGATTATGTACTCATACAAATGCTCAGAAATTTAAAAAAAAAAGTTGCTATCCTAACATCCAGTACCTCAGTATGTGACCTTATTTGGAAGTGGAGTCATTGCATATGTAAATAGCTAAAATGTCATCCAGGATTTAGAAGGGGCTCTTAATCCACCTCATGTAAGGGAGAAAGAGGAAGACTGCAGTGACACAGCTGTGAGCTGAGCAATGCTGATGATGGCAGCTGTCGCCAGGAGCAGGAATAGAAAGAGACTATTCAGAGTCTCAAAGGGAGTGTGGGTCCTGCCAACATTTTAATAAGTTCCAAGCCACCCAGTTCTGGTACTTTGTTACAGCAATCCTAAGGGTCTAATACACGGATGTGTTAGTCCTTTTTTTTTTTTTTTTTTTTTTTTGCTATTAATGCCACAGACTGGGTGAGTTTTAAAGAAACGAGGTTTGCTTTGGCTCACAGTTCTGGTCAAGGGTGAAGGGGCTACATCTGTGATAGTCTCCTGGTGGGTCCTGAGAGGCACAGGGCACCACGAGTTGGGAGACAAGTAGTGCATGCATCTTGGTCTCTCTCAGGTCTCCTCCTTAGGGTCACCAGCATTCAGCCACTGGTTCTCCACCCTAATGACTCTGTGGGATCCTACTCTTTCCCCCAAGGTGCTACCTCTAATCATCTCTAAATAGTTCACAATGACACTAACCCCCAGCATGAGGTTGAGGGGAACAATCCACATTCCACCCACAGCCAAGGCTCATTGGAAGGGTGGTAAAGGAAGGCTGGAAACAGGCAAGAGATGACTCAAGATTTCAAGTCATGAGCTGTGGGTTGGAAGCTCCTTGAACCGGAAGGTCAAAGTTATTGTCACCGAGATGAATTCCATTTTCAAAGGCCGGTGTACAGCTGACATTTTCTACAGCACTCACCAGTTTACACAATAGGATGTATCTTGGTTTTATTAGCCAAAATTTCTGCCAGAATTGGGCTGTGGCTTTCTTGCCCAAAGCTTTTCTTTTGACATTCTGGCCCATGGGAACAGCTGAGCTGGGAAGCTTCCCTGGACTGGACATCTTAGGGAAGTGAGCAAGGTCGAACTGGGAGGTGAGGAAGACCAGTTCTCATTCTCACTTCTATTTTCATTCCAAACTGAGAGGATTTAAATCAAGGATGTTTCTATTTAATGTGTTTCAGGGATCACGAAGAGAATGCACATAAAACCTTTACCAGTGTGCATGAACATATGGCAGGGAGTGTGATCCTGCTAAATGCATGCTGACTTTGGCAGGCGCAGAGTGGCAATGCTCACTTAGCTCTTCCCACCCCTCAGATGTGAGTCTCAGCAGGTGGGAGGATCCACCCGCTCCCTGGGGCACCTAGGAAAGACAAACTGCAGGCACAGCAAGGGAGACAGTGCCTTGTCCAGTGCCAAGGCAACCTCAGGACACAAGTGGAGCATGTGATGCTGAGGGTGACCTGAAAAATGTGAAGGAGAAAGAGGCAGTCTCCTTCCTTGCTCTCAGCATTTGTGGCTCGGCAGCACACTGAGGGGGCCAGTGCCAAATCCAACATTTTTTCATTTACACTCCCGCCTTGATGACCAGCATTTGAACAAGCACAGCTTTAGGATATGACGCTGGGAAGGTTTTTTGGCGCCTGTTGATTCCTTGCTACAGATAGTCTTCATCTCTCTACCAGTTCACACATCAAGTCTCTCTCAGCAGACACACCATCTGCTCACAGGAAGGCCACTCATCACCAGGTCTCTAGTCAGAAGGCTGCGGGGGGACTCAGAACTCTGCACCTTCTTGGTCGCTGCAGTTTGGATCTGGAATGTCCCCAAGGCTCACCTTTTAGAGGCTTGGACAGAGGTGCTATTGGGGAAGCAGTGGAGACTTCAGGAGGTTGGGCCTTGTGGAGGAAACAGGGTATATCTTGCCCCTTAACTCTGATTCTGGCTACCATGAGGTGAGCATGCCTTCTCTACATGATGTTCTGTCTCAATACAGGCCCAGAAACAATGGATGGAGTGATCATGAACCAAAACCTATGAAACCATGAGCCAAAGTAAATCCTTGTTTTTCTCAGCTATTTTGACCCAGGTAATAGAAAGCTGATTATCACAAGATTAATTCATTCAATTCTATTCATCACCATTGTTTAATGACTGTCCTCACCAGATTATATGAGGTTCTTTTCTGTCCACTGTCATCTTCCCAAAGCCTGGCACATAGGAGGTATTTGATCAAGTATTGTTCACTTATTGGCAGACCAGTATCCTTCTACTTGAAAAATTGTAGTTTATTCTCAAAAGGACAAAAATGTCCTCAGACCTAGATATCTCATATTTTGAAGACCTTCTTATATGAGAAATAAGAAGGAAAGGAAATGGGCAAATGATATTAAGAGGCAATTTACAGAAATCCAAGTGGCTAATAAATAAAAAGATACTCAGAGGGCTGGGGTTGTGGCTCAGTGGTACAGCGCTCGCCTAGCATGTGTGAGGTTCTGGGTTCAATACTCAGCACCACATTAAAAATAAATAAATAAAAAGGTACTGTGTCCATCTACAACTAAAAAATTAAAATATTAAAAGATGCTCAGAGAAATTAAAATAGTACAACCTGCATGGAGTATATTGGTATTATGTTTAAAAATTCGAAATGTGAATGTGCAGCATTCAACTTAAATGTTGTGAAGCAGAGAAATGATTAAATTATGGTACATTCCTTCTACAGAATCCTATACCTGTAAATATTGACACTGATGAAAATTTACATAAAAGAATTTTAAAGGAGATGCAGAACAATATGTATATGTATTTAACAACATGTATAATGTAATTCCTATTACATACAGATATACATTCTCTAGGGGAAAGTTTTGAAGGATTCGCACTTAGAATTGTCTTGAGACCTTTCCCCTAAGGAAGTAAGAATGGAAGTTTTAAAGAACTTTACATTGACATATGATTGACATAAGAGTAATTACAAGTTCATCTAATTTGACAAACTTGACAATGTAGATACAAGTGAAATCATCACCTCAATCAAGATAATATCCAAACCCCTGCAAAATTTCCTGTGTCTCTTTGTAACCCTTCCTTCCCTCCCAGACCCATCCATTCCCCAGCAACCACTGGTCATATACTTTCTGTCATATCGTTTGTATTTTCTATACTGATACCTTCCACTTAGCATGTTCATGGGATTATACATGCTGTTGGATATATCAAACTTGCGCTTTTTTATCCCTGGGAGATATTTCATTCCATGGATCTATCACGATTGGTTTACTGACTGACCTATTGAGGGACATGTGGATCATTTCCAGTTTGGGCCATTAGCACAGCTCTTTTTAAGGGCACATACTCTTTCCTGTTGGGCAAAGAGCAGGTGTGGAATGGCTAGGTTACAGGAGAGGTCTATGTTCAGCACTTTAACAAACTGCTCAAATCTCTCCAGAGTGTAGAGGGTCCAGTTACTGACCTAACCAACTCCATTTGCCTTTTCTCTCTCTTCTGAGCCACCTTCTTCTTCAGTTACCGTGGACTCCAGGAACTACTGACCTGGTTGGTCAGCATCTTTGACAAGGGACTGAAACCACCCCAAGCGACAGCATGCTTAAGAGGATGGATGCCCTCTTAAGTGTCGGCAGTCGCCTCCTGGGGGAAAAGAGGGCTTCCCTAGGCAGGAGCATCATCTCACCAAGGAAAAACTGCCCCTCGAGTACTGCTGACCTCCGCAGAGCCAGTCCTGGGGCAACCGCACTGACGGTGGCTGCCGGGACGACCCACGCTGCCGACGAGGTCCCAGTCTTCCCCCCTCCTCCTGGGGTGTCCGCGAGCCGTGTCCTTCCCTGGCCTGCAGGGTGACAGGGGGGCGGCTGGCCGGCGGGGCCTTGGCCCTAGCCCTCAGGCAGTCCTCCTCCCACTCCGCGGGTCCGAGCAGAGGCGAGGCGGGTGCGGCCCCTCCACCGCTAGGAGGCGGCGACAGCAGCGGCACCGCGCTGGTCCCCCCCCCCCCCGCCAGAGCGCACCCACGGGGGCCGAGCGGGGCCCGCCAGACAAAGGGTCCCGCTTGCCCCGGAAGCCACCGGCCCCGGGAAGCGGTCATAAATACCCTTATCTGGGAGGGGAAGCGGACTTCCGGCGCACACGCAGGTTGGCATCATCAAGGGTCACTCCACACTTCACAATCTCCCGGGCACGCGCGCAATGATGTCAGTCTTGCTCTCACTAGACGGCCCCGCCCCGCCCCGCCCTCCTCCGGGCGTGCGCAGCTGTCGCCGCCGCAGCCGAGCGCTCCTCTATGCGTACGACGCGTGCGCACCACTCGCGCCATCGCGCCCCTCCTTTGGGCGTGCTGCGCGTGCGCACCCCACCGCCGTCGCGCCCTCCCCCGGCGTCGGGATTCCTGTCCTCTCGACGGCCCCGCCCAGGCGGCTGCCGGGACCTGCCTGGGCGCAGGGAACGGAAAGCCGGAAGGGGCAAGACGAGTTCAGTTCGCCATGGGGCTGTTTGGAAAAACCCAGGAGAAGCCGCCCAAAGAGCTGGTGAGCGCTGCGGCGGCGACCGGCGAGTGGGCGTGCGCGCGTGGGCGTGGGGGTCGGAAACCCCGCGGGCATTGCTCGCCGCGGGGCTGAGGGTCGGCGTCCCCGGGCCTGCCCGGAGCGTCGGGCGGCGGCGGCGGGGCCCGTGGAGGGCCTGGCGCCTGCGGTGCGAGGTCGGAGGACGCGGGCTTGGAGCCGCCCTCCCCTCGGGGCCGCCCGACGCGTCGCGCTGCCCTCCGCGGCCATCCCCCTGCGCCCTCCGCCAGCAGCCCCGGTGCTTGGTGTCCGCGCCGCCGCTTGCGAGGCACCGCCGCACGACGCCAGCCTTCCCGGTGACGAGGAGACCCCAGCCCTGGAGAAGGTGGTGTCACCTGCGCAGCCCCGGCAGGTGCGGCGACTTCGCGCCCCGGCCTGCGGTTCCGGGTGGCTCAGCTTCCCCGTTGGGAGGCCGCGGGCACGGGGTCCCAGCCGCGAGAACTGCCATGTGACAGCCGGGGTGGGACGAGTTGCGTGCAGCGGGGCGACCGTTTCCCCAGCTCGCACCTTCGTTCGTGAATGGCCAAGCTGAGGCCACACTCTGCAGGTGATGGTCCCTCCCTGCCGTCGGAAACACACCGCGAGATCCCAGTATGAGCGCAGCACAAAGCGTGTGTCTGCACTGTGTCTTCCAGTTTGTGAAGTGGTTTTACACACTTTGGTTTCATTTATTTTATTTCTTTAAATATTTTATTAGTAAATGAAACTTTTTATTTTATTTGTTTGTGGTGCTGAGAGTCGAACCCAGTGCCTCACATAGGCAAGCGCTCTCCCACTGAGCCACAACGCCAGCTCCACTTTGGTTTCATTTATGTTCCTCTGATTTTATTTGACCAGGGAGCAAAATTGACTAGGTAAGATCATTTATAAAATAAAGAATTTGAAGCTCAGTGTGGTGATGGCTACTCAGGAGTCCCAGCTACTCAGGAAGCTGATGCCGAAGGGTTCCCTCCAGCTGGTAAGGTGGAGGTCAGCCTGGGTGAGGATCCTGTCTCAAAGACAATATGAATTTCAGGGCCTTTGCATCATGGACAAGTCTGGGGGTTGTAGATGGTGCTTCTCAAACTGGCATGGATGCTCGTCAGTAGGGATCAGAGTTCACGGTTGACTCAGCAGGTCTAACCAGCGTCCAGGTGATGCTGACCTCAGGGCTGTTTTGAGTAGCAGGGCTGTAGCACAGATGAAGAATCCGCCCTCCCTGCACTACCAGCTCAAAGCACTGCACCAGGCAGTTTATCTGTCATGCTGTCCATGCTGCTTCCCAAAGGAGAGTTGTGAAGATGAAATAAGCCAGATACACTAATATCTGGCCAGTAATAGTCCCTTCAAGAACAAGTTTGAGGGCTGGCATTGTGGCTCAGTTGCCCTGGGTTTGACCCTCAGCACCACATAAATACAAATTGTGTCCAACTACAACTAAAAATAAATAAATAAATATTAAAAAAAAAAAAAAACAAGTTTGAGCCGGATGTGGTAGTGCACGCCTGTAATCCCCATGACTCCGGAGGCTGAAGCAGGAGGATAGTGAGTTCAAAGTTAGCCTCAGCAAGTTAGCAAGACCCTGACTCAAAATTAAAGATAAAAGGCACTGGAGATGTGGCTCAGTGGTTAAGTACCATTGGGTTCAATTCTGGTACCTAAAAAAAGAAAACAAGTCGAGTGGATACCACACATATGGTTATAGGAAGGAGTTCAGAGGTTAGAGTGGTCACACCTAGGTTGGGGTGATCAGAAAGGATCTGACTCAGTACTGTCGTTATCCAAGATTTTCTTCAGGTTCCTCCTTTGTACTCCAAGGTTTCCTTTCAGTTGTAATTAAATCTGGGGTTTGTTGAAAGTTTCCTAGCTTTAGAGTCAGCTGCTAGCGAGCAATAGGCTTTCATACTGTCTGACTTGTGACCAGAGAGTGTTTTGTCCCCTGCCATAGTTATTTATCATTGAATTTGTAATTCAAGAAAGTGCCAGTAGGACAGAGATGGGATGGTCTCTGTAGACCTACTGGCTTACGAAGTATTGGAGCCATATGTGAATTAGAAGACAAGTAATGCTTGTTTGGCTAAGAGGGAGGGAGAGAATGTTTTACTTCATAAAAGATGCTAAATAAGGGACATTTCAAAAATAATATAGCTGGGCCTAGTAACACACGCCTGTTATCCCAATGACTTGGGAGGCTGAGGCAGGAGGGTTGCAAGTTCAAGGCCAGCCTCAGCATTTTAGTGCGACTGTTTCAAAATAATAAATATAAAAAGGGCTGGAGATGTAACTCACTGGTGAAATGCCCCTGGGTTCAACCCCCAATTACCCCCCTCCCCCACCAAGAAAAAAGAAAAATAAGAATATTCTCACAGAGGGAAGAGGGGTTAGAAAGAGACAAAATTGAGTACATGTTCTAATCTCAGCTGGACACTCTTGAATTGGCATGAATTTATGGTATGCCTTCCCCAGGTCTTGATGACTTCACTCATCCGGCCTTTGGATAGGAGGGTTTAGCTTTTCAAATTCCAGCTGACTGATTTCCATAGACTGAGTCATGACTGTGGTCCTGGGATACTCTCAGAAAATGGAAACACTGTGAGGAGATGAAGAAAAGCTCAAACTTCACTTAGTGCATACAACACATACTTGAGGTATAATGTATTACATATTTGTATTGAGGTATAAGGGTATGTTGGGTTGGAACTAGGTTTATAAAACTTAAGACATTAGATGCTGATCTCAACGAGTACAAAATTATTGGGGGGAACTGACCTTGAGCAAATACTGGAGTAGGTAAGAGCAGCAGTATATATGTGTACAAGGTCTGAGACATCACAGTGGAGGGTGTGATTATCTGTAAAAGTTTAGAAGGAAGCCACCAAGTCTTGTCACGAGAGGTATTAGCCAGCTGGGGTATGAGTTAGGCTAGAGGAGGCGTTCCAATGGGAGTGAACTTTAGGTACAAGGTGTTAGCATGGAACATAAATTAGAGGAGCCAGGAGAACATTCTGAAGGGTGGGTGATGAAGTGCTGTCTGAGTGGTGCATGAGGGGTTGTGATAGTGGTTAGATGTAAGATTAGAGGTTGGTAGTGGGCAGCTGAACCAGTGCTCGTGTGCCCTGCCTGCTGAGGAGGGGAGCTTCCAGAGCAGTGACTGGGAGTGTGTATCTGAGGGAAGAGGAACAGATAGAGAGGCCAGGTAGGGGCCCAGGTAAGAGATGGTATGGGTCTTAACTAAGATTGGAAATGCAGAGGGTGAGTTTTAGAAACATTTCAGCTACTCAGTTTGCTGATCTCCTGCATGTGAGCTGAGATGACTCTTAGGTTTCTGTTTAACTGAAAAGAAGTGCCCGAGGTGCAACAGAGGGAGCATTCGGAGAGCAGATCTGACGGGGGGGTGAAAGTAGTGGAGGAGCCAGGGAGCTCAGTTTTGGGTCGAGCACCTGCCCTGGACCACAGCCCATACCTGTGTGGTTTAATCATAGGAACTGAGTGTTGGTTGGTTGCAGGAGGCCTGGAGCCAACCAACTGTGTAAACTGTGAACAGCTGAATGGTCAGCTGCCTGGTGGCTCCTTGAAGTGTTTTGTGACTCCTCCATTTCCCCATAAGTGTCATATGATCACCTGCTGGTCAGAGTTCTCAGAACTTGCTCTGGTTCTGGAAGCTGCCCAAGTCACCCTGGGGTCTGTTTTGCTTTGCTCCAATAAATGCAACTAAATTTTAATTCATCTAAGTAATTTGCCTTTTAACACAGCTAGAAAATACAATCTGAGAGCCATAGTTTGGCGTCATATGAATGTGCCATTCCTTGTTAACCTTCCTCTTTAACACTTGAGCATCTGTTGGTGTCCCTTTCTTGAATCTACTTGTTTAAGGTTTTCTGAATGGCAGTTTTTCTGTTCTTTCCTCATTTGTTGACTTCAGTGTCCTGTAAATATCTGTTCCTCATTGGCTAGAGCTGTTTGGTGATCAGACATAGAGTTTCTATGGAAAGGCAGGATGAGTACTTAGTTACTTTTTCTTTAATCATCAACCTACAGTGATGTCAGATACTTCTCTGCCCACCCTTCCTTGAAAGCACCATTTTGACTCATGGATTTTTATATATTTAGTCACAGTCATTTCTGACCATTCTGTTTGAGGCTGAAATATTGGTAAATTTGGTCAGTAGAGTTATTTCAGTGTTGGAAGCCAACAATTGACCACTTCTCCGAAGAGCATGGGTCTCTTAATTAGTGGCAATGCTATTTAGAAACCAGAACTGGGGTACTCATAATGTTTCTTGCTATTGAAATATCCCCACTCTAGGCCTTCCAGTTGACCAGAACTCTAGGAGCTATATTTAAAAAAAATAATAATCATTGGCTGAGTGTGTGGCACATGCTTGTACTCTCAGCAACTTAGAAGACCCTAAGCAACTTAAGGAGACTTGGTCTCACAATAACAAACAAAAGGACTGAGGATGTGGCCCAGTGATTAACTGCCCTTAGATTTAATCTTCAGTAGCAAAAACAAACAAAAGAAGAATAAGTTCAGAAAATGTGTTTTTTAAATAAATTGGACTTTATCAAAATTAAAAGCTTTTATACATGAAAGGACATTATCAATGAAAAGAGCCTATAGAATGAAGATATTTGCATCATCACATGTCTGATAAGGATGTACTATCAATACATAAAGAACTCATATGACTTGATAACAAAAAGATAATCCAGCTACCACACGCCCAGCAGATTACCTGTAGTAAACAGATCTGGAAAGCAGAGAATAGAGGTGAGGTGTGGAGATACACATGGCACATTGGTGATGAACGTGTAAAATGGTGAAGCCATTGGGAAAAAGTTTGACACATCCTCAGATATACAGCATTATCTATATAAATATAGAATTATCATCTGACCCAGCAATTGAGCTGCTAGGTGTATACATGAAAGAATTGAAACAGGTTCTCAGGCAAATAGTGGAACATAAATATTCATAGTGGCACTAATCACAGTAGCCAAAAAGTGGAAACAGTAGATGAGTAGATGAATAATATACATAACGGAAGAATATTGAGCCATAACAAGGACAGGAGTACTCATGCATACTGCACCAGGGACAGACCGTGGGACATGCTAAGTTGAGAAGCCAGGAGCCAGAAGCCAGAAGTCAAGTACAAGTTCTTTTGTATGAAACATTCTGCAGACAGCAAGTTAGTGATTGCCAGGGAATTGGGGAGCGGGCAGAGGAGTAGATCAAGGTATAGTGAGTTCTTCTGAGGTATCACAACAGATCTGCCTAGAGACAGTTGATGGTTGTGTATCCTTATAAACGCACTGAATGCCACTGAATTGTACGATTTCAAGTGGTCAGTTGTGTAATGGGTTTTACTTTAAAAGTACATAAACCTAACCCCGTTAACATTTTTAAAAATTGTAGAGCAGGCTGGGTACAAGGCCCTGGGTTTGATCCCCAACATACACACACACACACACACACACACACACACACACACACACAAATAAATAAATAAATAAATAAATAAATAAACGAGGGCTGGGGCTGAGTGGTAGAGTGCTCACCTGGCATGTGTGAGGCACTGGCTGGGTTCAATCATCAGCACCACGTAAAGATAAAATAAAGGTATTGTGTCCACCTACAACTAAAACAATACATATTTAAAAAATTGTAGGACCATAATACAGTTTTAAGTGCTTAAATATTCCTTTGAGTGCAGTCATTGTTATGTAATAAATATTTTACACAATTTGTTAAATAAATAATTAAACATTAAAAGTAAAATGAGCATTATGTCACATGCTTGTAATTACAGCAACTCAAGCTGAGGCAGGAGGATTCCTAGTCTAAGGCCAGCCTTGGCAACTTGGTGAGACCCTGTCTCGAAAAATAAAAAGGGCTAGGGATGTGGCTCAGTGCTTAAGCACCCTGGTTCTGTCCCCAGTATGAGTGAATGAATGAATGAGTAAATAGAGATAAACATCTACTGGAAATACCTCTTCCAGGGATAGGATTTTTTTAATGCCCTTTAGTTCATGACTCCATGGATGCTTGTTACAGCCGGGGACAGTGGTGCTTGCCTGTAATCCCAGCAACCCAGGAGGCTAAGGCTAGAGGATCTTGAGTTCAAAGCCAGCCTCAGCAATGGTGAGGTGCTTAGCAACTCAGTGAGACCCTGTGTCTAAGTAAAATACAAAATAGGGCTGGGGATATGGTTCAGTGGTCAAGTGCCTCTGAGTTTAATCACTTTTCCCCCTTCCATCGATTTGCCCCCCCCCCCACACACACACACACAAAAAAAAAACAACAGCAGGAATTTAAAAAAAAAAAACAGACGCCTGTTACAGGGCTGGCTTTGAACTCAGGATCCTCCCACTTCAGAACTCCTGAGTGGAGGGGATTACAGGTGTTCTCTCCCCCCCCCTCCCCCGCTTGTTTTTGTTTTTTTAGGCTAAGCCTCCTTAACGTAAGGTGGGAGTTTTGTTACTGTATTGTCACTCAGTTCTTTGCTTCTTCTGAGTCAGGTGTCAGAAAGCACCCTGTGATGATATAAAACTTAACTTTCAACAGTTAATCAGCTGACAACTTATGTTTTCCTTTAATGTTTTTAAAAAGTGGAGAACTGGAAAACAGTTCACTTGCATAAGAATTCTGAAATCATTAGTTATTTTCTACTTTCTCAAAACTTTCTCCATCCATTATTTCCTGTGGACCCTGTGTTTAGTGCGTCCCAGTTTTTTTCCTGACAAGGAAGTATTCCAGGGTAATAGGGTGAGTTATGGGAGTGTCCTTTGTAAAGCAGGAAAGCATTGTTAAAGAGGAGAAGGGTCGGGCCAGGCCGAATTCTCATGATACAGGCTGAGTAGTTTTTGAAACAGTTAACAGGTAAAAGATGAAAAGTCTTAAGCCTCTAAAACTGTCTTTGCTGTTCCCCCTTGACCGCCTGATGTGCCTGCCCCTCTGAGGTTGATATAAAGTACTTTGCCTTCAGCTCAGAACCTTTGGCAGCTTGGAACTTCTGTGCACTGTGGATAAAAAGTGAGGCTCGGGGATTTGGCCCTCAAGGTTTTTCTTTCTTTCTTTTTCTTTTTTTTTGGAAAATGACTTTATTTTTGTGACCGGAATAAGTGAAATTAATACAGCATACTTTAAAGTAAGTTGCACTGAGTGTTGACTTTCTTAATGGTTCCTTATCTAAAATTTCTTCCAGGTTAATGAGTGGTCATTGAAGATAAGAAAGGAAATGAGAGTTGTTGACAGGCAAATAAGAGGTAAATTCTTTTTATATTTTCTGTTTATACCCTCTCTGCATAGTTTTGCTTCAGCTCATAAAAATAAACTACATGTGTGTAAGACAGTTTATTTCCATACTAATTAAGTACAGATATCCAGATTATTTTGTTAATTTGTGGTCAGTATAAAAAATCTAATTAGCAGCCATCAAGAATACAGACAATAATAAATGTTGGAAAGGTGTGGGGAAGTGAACCCTTTCATACCACTGGTGGGACTGTGGATTAGTGCACCACTCTGAAAACCAGTATGGAGGGTCCTCAAAAGACTAGGCATGGAATCACCATATGATCTAGCTGTGTCCCTCCTCGTTATTTATCCTAAAGAATTAAGTAAGTCCTCATACTAGAGTGACACAGGCATGCCCATGTTTATAGCAGCACAGGGCATAGTCAGTGAACTACAGAATCAGCCGAGGTGGTCAGCAGCAGAAGACTCCAAGAAGCGGACACGTGTACACCAGGGAGTCCTAATAAACTGTGCTCAGGAAGTCAAATGCTGGGGGTTTTCATGGGGAAGCTGGAGAGGGAAAAGAGAAGAAAAGCTTGAGAAGAGGGGGTGGTGTCTCCAGAAAATACAGAGGAGAGCAGTAGAATAGAGAAAGGAGACGGGGAGAGGGAGGGGAAGAAGGGGGGTACAGGAGTAAAACTGACTAGATGATGATGTTATCATGTGTATGTATAAATGTGTAACAGTGAATCCCACTATTACCTTTCATTATAATTGACCAATAAAGCTTTTTAAAAAAACTATAAAAGAAACCTTGATGTGTTTTATAGAGTTCAAATTGAATACATTGTGTATAAGTAAGGAATGCAATTCTGTTATTGCTGCTCTGTATACCTTAGCATGACTTTAAATTGAGGACATTACAATTTTAACTTTTTTTGAGTACAATTGAAATTAAGGTGATATGCAAAGGGATGATTAATGCTTACAATTTTTACACTATTAGAATGGGAGAATTAATTCCCCAGAGGTACCCTGGTATCACTATTTAAAATTTAAAAAAAAAAAATGGAGACAAAGACTTTTCCTGGATGTGATACAGTTTTGAACTTGGGCTTGTGCTCCTCTCTTAGATAAGAGCAAGCCAGGAAAAACTGGACAAAACTTATGGAACAGCTGCATTGTGATCAAGGGCCCGGGGAGAGAGAGGAGGCTCTGATAGGGTCCAGCCTTCTGGGTTGTAGCATGCAGGTAGAGTTCTGAGAAGAGATGGGGCCTCAGCACACAGGGAGGCCGGGGATTGTGGTGTGGAGGGTCAGAGGAGGGCAGGGCCCAGAGCAGGAGCAACCCCGCTGTCAGCCTCTTTGCTGCACATTACTCTGTGCTCACTTGAGTGAGACCCAGCAGGCTGGCCAAGAGCTCAGTGACAGGAGAGCAGGCTGGGCAGTGTAGGTTGGACCGTGCGTGGCCAGTTAACAAAGGGGTGCATTCTGAGACGGTGGAGAGACTGTGTTTACATCTGGCACACTAGTGGAGACCCCAGAGGGGTTCATCTTCAAGAAAAAAGTATAAAAACAGGTCTTGAAGCTGATCTGCAAGTGATGTAGCTGCCAGCCAAACCCTGGTGCTCTTCAGAGGGAGATTTTCAGGATCAGAGGCCAGCAGTGAACTGTTCACAGCAGCCAATGCCAGACACTGTGAGGAAGAGTGACCCAGAATCAGCAGGAAAGTTAGGCCAGAGAGATAAAATCAGGGAAAAATGAGTGGATGAATCAGCAACCAGTGTGGTGAGGAACTGAAGGAAAATATGAATGTAGTGAGATAACTAGAATACGTGGAAAATGTGAGACCTTCACCGAATGGGCTTCACAATAGCAGAGAAGGAGAAGAGAGACTGTCGGTGAGACTGAAGACAGAACACAGGCTCTCTCCAAATCCAGTACAGAGAGCACAAGCAACAAACCCACCAGAAGTGCTACGCCCACTGGGACGACACCAGGGCTCCATGTGCATGATCTGAGTCTTGGGAGAAGAGTCGTGGAGGAGTCCGATGAAGTGGTGGACAAAGCTCTCCAGTGAAGACTGCCCGCCATCAAGCCAAGAAGCTCTTCCGTAGCCTGTGTGTGTGGAGAAGGCCGCACCAGGTGTAGCGGGATTGAATCACTAAACAGGAGGCAGAGAATGCAGGAAGCCGCCTGGGTGTGCTCGGTGGGCAACACTGGCCTGGAGCATGAGAGGCCCTTGGGTCCAGCCCAGCACCCCAAAATAAGTCAGCCTAGGAGACAGGAACTGAAAGTCCTTTCAGCAGCATTGTAAGTCACAACATGGTGGGGAGAAAAATTATCCTAGACTTCTGTGGAAAGGGTATTCAAAAGATGAAGTTATATTTTCAAGCAAAAGCTGAATTTGTTGTCAGTATAAGAAATGTTAAAGGTTGACAGAAAATCGCACCAAATACAAACTTTTATATAAGGAATGGGGCATTCTGGAAATGGCAAAAATATGTAAATAAATATAAATAAATTCTAAGTAATAAAATTAAAAATGGCCTGTTTAAGCACATGCAGAAATATCTGACAAACAGGTGTCTGTGTCACCTCTGGAGACCTGTGAGTCCTCGGTGTCTCAAGCCTGCTCGCGCCTCTTCCACAGCTTGGCCTGGTGCTCCTCACCTCCATGGCAGGAGAACCCGCCGTCTCCAGTTACTTGTCATCAATAGCAGTTTATTAACCAGCCAGCTTGTAAGTTGGAGGAGATGATTGGTTTAGGAAAGTAACTGCAGTGTACGCACGAAGGAGATGAGAGAGGAATCAAGACGTTTTACTACCAAAAAATCCAGTGAGCACACAGAAGATAGTGTCAGGGCTGGGGTGTGGCTTACTGGCAGGGCACTTGCCATGCACATGTGAGGCCCTGGGTTAGATCCTGGCACCACATTAACAAATAAAATAAAGGTATCATGTCTATCTACAACAACAACAACAAAAAAAAAACAGTTAAAAGAAATCAGATATGAGGGACAAAAAAGCTATAATGCATACAGAAAACAAGTGGTAAAATGCAGGAAAAACTCCCTTTTTAGTAGTTACTGTTTTTTTTCCGTCTTGCTGAGGATTGAACCCATGGCCTCATGCACAGCTGGAAGCGCTGCACTGCTGAGCCACACTTCCAGCCCCAGTAGTTACTTTAAATGAGTCAAACTCTTCAGTCTTCATGATCTAACTACATGCTGCCTACAAGAGACTCACTCCCTTCAGAGCCAGAGAGACAGACTGCGGGGAGGGATACTAGACAACGCAGGCTTCCTGTCAGAAAAGATCACTCAAGACTGTTGAGGCAGCTTTCTGCTGCTGTGACTGAAGGATTCCTCAGAGCTTGAGGTGAGGCAGAAAATCATGACCAGAGATGGCAATGGAGGAAAGCAGCTCATGTGATGGTGATCAGGAAATGGACTCCACTCTCCAGATTCAATGTATCCAAAGCCATGCCCCAGTTCCCACCTCCAGCCACACCCCCACTTCAGTTAGTCCCATCAGGATCAGCTCACTGGTGAGGCTAAGGCTTTAACCCCATCATTTTTCCTCCAGACCTGCTCACGTTGTCTCCCATGTGAGCTTTCGGGGGAGACCTCACATCCAAGCCAAAACAGACAGAGGAGGGCAAAAGGGATTAACAAATCCCACCTCTAAAGACAACAGAAGCATGTTTCCGAATGCACTGGATTGGCCATCATTGTGTTTGATTGGGGTCAAGAAGGTTGACGTTTCTTTGCAGAGCCAGGTGCTCCTTATGCTGTCTGTCCAAAAAACCTCCCAGGCCACAGGCTGCTGGTGAAGGGACTTGGTTACAACAGACGTCAAGAAGTTGGAGTCTCCTGGAGACTCTGTAAAGTCAGGAGGAGGAAAACCAATCCTAAAACTGCAGAAAGCCCAAGTAGTTTTGGACCTGACTTAGATCTGCATTGTGCGCCCTGTGGGCAGGGCAGGCATCTGCTGCAAGGGGCACCTCAGGAGACTGTGCCCTGAGAGGGGCTGGTGCTGCCTCACTTGCCAGCCTGTGTGCCAGCCCTGCTCCCGGCCTGGGGCGCAAGCTGTACTCTCACCCAGTTCTTCTCTAGTCTCTGAAAAGACTCCCCACGGTGAACCCAGCCTCCTTCCTGAGGTCATAGTGTGGGTGCCACTCAGAACCTGGTGCAGTTTCAGGAAAGGGGCTGTATGTCAGGTGCTCCTACTGGTGCCACACAGTTGTGATAGGCCTAAGGGTGTTTAGTTCTGCTGTGTGACTCAGCCAGATGAGTTATTTTGTGAAATCAGTAACATTATTACAGTGGTCATTTCACTCAGCCTCCACCAGACTTAATTTATGCTCAACCTTCAGTTGAATGACAACTGTGTAGAACATTAGACAAAGTAATGTATTTCTTAATTGTATAGCTATAGAGTCATGTGAGGTGTATTCATTCTGTAAAGGAAAATATATAACATTTATATACTTTTATCCACCGAATAACAGGCTGTTAAAATATATAAAGCAAAAATAGAATCAAAAGGAGAAATAATTCTATAGTAATAGCTCAAGACTTCAATACTCCATTCTCTAAAGTGGTTAAGCAAGGAAAGAAACCAGCTGGGTCTAGTAGACACATGTGCAAGAGCAGAATAGGCGATGATTATCAAGCACATTCGAGAAGTCTCCATGATGGACCATGTGTTATGCCACAAAATCAAGTCTTATAACCAAATGAAGTTAAAAATCCATAACTAAAGGGACACTGGAAAATTCACGAATGGAAATGAAACAACACACTTCTTCTCAACTTGTGAAAGAACTCTTCACTTTGGAAGCCAGAAGATACTTAGAAAAGAGTAAAAATCAAAGTACAACATAAGAAAACGTAGGGTATGCAGCACAAACCAAGATCAGAAGGGGACTTATAGTTGTATATGCTCACATTAAAATGAAGAAAGGTCACAAATCTTCAACGTAACTTCACATCTTAAGGAACTAGAAGAACAAACTCATCCCAAGTCTAGCAGAATAAAGACAACGGTAAATACAAGAGTAGAGATAAACAAAGCCATGTAGGAAATCAAACCAAAAGTTATTCTTGGCAGAGATCAACAAAATTTGACAAACCTTTAGCTTGATTCAGAGGAGAGAGAAAATTCACATTACAAAATAGTCAAATAAAGATGGAGACACTACCAGTAATTCTGTAGAAATTAAAAATTTTAGGAGAGTATTTTGTGCAATTGTACATCAACAAATTGGGCATCCTAGATAAAATGGACAAATTCCTAGAAACAACAAACCCACCAAGATGGAAATATGAAGAAAAGAATCTTTGTAGACCTGTGACTAGTAAGGAGACTGAATCAATAATCAAAAACTCTCTTACAAAAAACAACAACAAAAAAAAAACAAGCCGGGGAGATGATACATGCCTGTGATCCCAGCGACCCAGGAGGCTGAGGCAGGAGGATCGTGAGTTCAAAGCCAGCCTCAGCGAAAGTGAGGGGCTAAGCAACTCAGTGAGACCCTGTCTCTAAGTAAAATACAATATAGGGCTGGGGATGTGGCTTAGTGGTCAAGTGCCCCTGGGTCCAATCCCAGGTACCTGCCGCCTGGAAAAAAACGCATACCCTGGACCTGGTGGCTCACAGGTGAATTCTACCAAACATTTAAAGTTAATACCAGTCCTTGAACTCCGACCTCCTCCCCCCACAAAAAAAAAAAATGTGCAGACAACTTAATCTATATTCCAGCATTGTTTTGACTCAAAGCCAGGCAAAGACACTCAAGAAAACTACCAAGGGATATCCCTTGTGATCATTGATGTGGAAATACACCAACATACTGGCAAAGCAAATCCAGCAACATATTACTAAAAGGATCACACACTATGGCCAGTAAGATTTATCTTAGAATGATTGAGCATACAAACATGGACCAGCATGCTGGGCCACAAAGAGGGAAAAAAGGGAGAGGTAGCAGAGCACTTGCCTAGGCGGGCCCAGGCCCTCTCTGTTGATGCACAAGTGTTTGGCAAGATCTTAACACTCTTGCAGGACAAAAGCATTCAATGTAGGAGTAGAAAGAAATGACCGGGCTGAGGATGTGGCTCAAGCGGTAGCGCGCTCGCCTGGCATGCGTGCGGCCCGGGTTCGATCCTCAGCACCACATACCAACAAAGATGTTGTGTCCGCCGAGAAATAGAATTTTTTTTTTTTTAATATTTATTTTCTATCTCTCTCTCTCTCTCTCCCCCTCCCTCCCTCCCCTCTCTCACTCTCAAAAAAATATTTAAAAAAAAAGGTTTAAAAAAAAAAAAAAAAAGAAATGACCTAAGTGTACTTCAAAGTCATGTATGCAAAGACCATAGGCACTGGAAGTATTTCCTCTAAAGTCAGAAACTCTTCAGGGAGGCCTGCCTTTGCCAGCTGAGGGGGACTGGATGCTACCCAGAGCAGGCTGGCAAGAAACAGTGAAAGGCATCCAGCTGGAAAGGAAGAAGGGAGATGGTCCTGCAGATGATATGACCATATATGTGTAAAACCCTAAAGATGCCACAGAAATCTGTTAGAACTAATATGGAAAAATAGCAGGATGTAAAGTCAACACAATTGCTTTTCTCTGTGCTAACAGTGAACATTCTGAAAAAGAGATTTTTAAAAATTCCATTTAAAGTGATAAGACAAAGAATAAACTTAGGAAGTACTTAACCAAGAAGGTGAAAGACTTATATAGTGAAAAGCACAAAACTTTGTGGACAGTACCCACATAAATAAGTGGAAATGTGTATTGGAAGACAATGCTAAGATGTCAGTACTCCCCGAGTTAGTGCGGTCCTTGTGAAAAATCCCTGTGGCTTTTTGTTTGTAGAAATAGAAAAAATCCATCTTAAAATTCATCTGGAATCTTAAGAGACCCCGAATAACAAATAAAACCTCTCCAAAAACCAGGAAGAATAAAATTGGAAGAATCATTTCTTGAATTCAAAACTCATTAGAAAGCTACAGAGAGAAAATCCTGTAGTACTGCCATAAAGACAGAAATAGACAAATGGAATAGAGTGGAGAGCCCAGAAGTAAGACTGCGAGTCTGATATCAGTTGAGGTTTTCCACAAAGTGCTGATGCCATTTAGTGGGGAAAGGACAATGTTTACACAGATGGTGCTGGAGAAACCGGAACTCATCGGGAAGAGTGACATTGGGAGCTTGTGCTTTGGCAGCACTGCAGCCAAGCTGAGCAGCTCGGATGGCTGCAGAGGTGCAGTTCCCAGTGGCGGCCAGCGTGCTGGGGCTCCACCCCAAGATTCCTGCTTGTTGCCCTGTTTCACTGTGTGACCACCAATCCCAGGAAGTCAGAGTGAAGGGGGGTTCACCCCAGGCTGCAAGACATGGTCTGAGTGAGGTGAGGGTGTAGGCCTTCGCACCTCCCTTCTTCCCTTCCACCCAGAACAGCGTACAAGACAACTTGCATTTCCTCAAAGTCTTTCTGAAGCTTCACTGAATAGAGCCCAGAATAGGGGCTGTTCTCTTTTCTCTCTCCCCTCTAACTATTCATTCTTCTGTAGTCCTCCCCCAAATATGAAGTTGGCCCTTCTGTGCTAATGCTATGTACAAAAACAGCTTTAAAAGATATCCTACTGATCCTACAGCACACAGCGCAGACCTGTAACTCCTGGTCGGTGCTGGTGAGCACTCCTCAGGGCTGGGCCTCCCTGTACTGGAGCACTCTCGGCTGTAGGAGGCTACGGCACTGGTTGTGAGGGCTGGCTGTATTGGAGCAAGCTCTGCAGTGTTTTTCAGGCTGCTAGTACAGCACCTATGCACACTAGACTGGCCTCGGTGGGGGCTATGGCTCAGTGGCAGAGTGCTTGCCTAGCATGTGTTCCTTAGCACCACATAAAAATAAATAAAGGCATTCTGTCCACCTACAACTACAAAAATTTATTGAATGTTCTGAAATTTTGTCAATTATAATAGGATTATGCTTTCTTTTTACTCTTTATATTAATGCTGTTTGTACAAGTAATGAATGCCTCCAATAATAATTATTTTAACTTCATTTGTATCCTTTCATATGTTTTCCTTTTTGGTAGACATATTTAGATCACAATTAAAACAGATTTGAGTGCTGACTAGTCTGATTTGCCCTTGATGTCATATTGATGTCATGTTTTAAATTTAGATATCCAAAGAGAAGAGGAGAAAGTGAAGCGATCGGTGAAAGATGCTGCCAAGAAGGGCCAGAAAGACGTGTGTGTGGTCCTGGCCAAGGAGATGGTCAGGTCCAGGAAGGCCGTGAGCAAGCTGTACGCGTCCAAAGCTCACATGAACTCTGTGCTCATGGGAATGAAGAACCAGCTCGGTAAGGCGCCGTCCCCTCTCACTAGCTCTTACAAACTTCTTAAGTGACCTTGGCAGGTAATCAGGCACCTTGTCAGTCTCGCCCAGGAACATGTCTCTAGCGCAGAGGCAGTGCTGGGCTCAGTCCTGTTTATGGGAAAATACATCTGCTGGTGCCAGCATTCAGCTGAGGTGCTTTCTTCCTGGTAACACCCTGCACGTTAGCACACTGGGGCAGAGTCATTTAATGAAGGAATTCTGCCATTCCTTATTCCCCCTTGAGCCATGCTGCTGGCTTGTAGGCTCCGCAGCAGCACTGAGCCTTGTCTGTGCCTTGTCCCTGCGTTTGCCAGGGGAGTGCCGTCTTGAACACACCTCTTGATCGTGGCTCCCACCTCTACGGTCACCCTCACTAGGCATGTGTTTTACCTGGAGCAAGTGATTTCTAGCATGTGATCCTTGGGCAACTGAGAGCCTCCAGACCCTTCAGGGCCATCCATGGGGTTGAACTGAGATACTTTTTGCCTTTGTCACCACATTGACATTGGCGTCTGACGTGTAAAAGCAAAGGTGGGAAAACTGCTGTGCACCAGTCCAGGTAGTGGCACCCACGCCACCCAGGAGTCACCCTGCTCTTCACTGCCACCTGCCACATTCTGAGGGAAGAGTCGGCTGCGCTGAAGGACCTCAGTGAAGCAGTACAAGTTATTCTGCTAAATGCCGCTGTTGAGCACGTGTCTTTTAGTATTCTGAGTAGCAGAAAGTTGTGTAATTTACTTTACCAATTTCTCCTTGCCTGGCTTAACAGTTTTCAAAGGACCGCTAGATTCCACATTAATACCAAGACTGTACTTTTATTTCTGCAGCAGCAGTTGATGGTCACTTTCCATGTTTTGCCCCCAGCACGTTCTCATATGTGGGTATCAGTATACGCACACACCACACAAAGCATATTGTGATGTAAAAAGAGGCGGAAGAGTTTTTTATAGATATGTCTATCAGGTTTTTATGTCATCGTTTTTGATTTTAGAAAATGGAAGACAAATAACATTTTGCTTGGGCTGGGGATGTGGCTCAAGCGGTAGCGCGCTCTCCTGGCATGCATGCGGCCCGGGTTCGATCCCCAGCACCACATACAAAAAAAAAAAAAAAGATGTTATGTCTGCCGATAACAAAAAAATAAATAAATAAATATTAAAATTCTCTCTCTCTCTCTCTTTAAAAAAAAATAATAATAATAATAACATTTTGCTCGAGAGCACTTGTTAACTTGTTGACCAGTTGGAATGATCAAGTCATCCAAGTCATGGATCTTAGAATTGTAACTTACTTGGTTGTTTGTGTTGATTATCTAGAGGCTGATTGTTCAAGGAGGAGTCCCGCTTATGGCTGAGAACCTGTATGTGACCTCTCAGGCCTGGCCAAGTGCTGTGACAAGGCCTTACCTGGCAGACCTTGGGAAACAGGCTGCCACTCAAGTCCTGGGGCACAGCAGGGTGTGGCAGTCTTCCTTGTTTCTTGGATCCTGGGGATTGAACTCAGGGGTCCTGTCCCTCTGAGCTCCATACTCAGCCTTTTTTTGTTTTTTATTTTGAGATAGTCACTTTGAATGGGAGGCTGACCTGGAACTTGTGATCCTCCTGCTTCAGCCTCCAAGTCCCTGGGATTACAGGTTTGTGCCACTACACATGGCTGTGTTGCAGTCCTTAAAAAGGGTCTCTGTGAAGGATTCAGGCCACCCTGAATGCTCCTAATTAGTTCTGCATTCCTAGCTCAGATGTGTCCTTTTGGAGGGTTCCTCTTGAGGGATGGGGTGGGGATGGGGGTTGGCAGCAGCCTTCCCAGATTCCTCTGCTAGGATCTCCTTGTGGGTGAGGAGGGAGCTTTGAAGACACTTGCCTCCACTCCCGGTCCTCCCCTTCCTCCCTGGCCCTTGACCATAAGACGGAGAGACTTGTTTTAGGCTCTGCCTGGGATACACCTGACCCTCACCTGGTCTTTTGCTTAAAGTGGTATTTTAATGTTAGCAAAGTATCAGGAGAAGCTTATGTCATTAATGTAATTTTTTTTATGTTTAATTTTATTCCTGCTTCAATTTTGTAATTTTACAGATTCATAAGCATCAGGAATTTTTACCCAATTAATAAAGTTAAGATGATTAAAGCCAGCAGTGGAAAGCTGTTGGCAGGGACGTGGCCAGCGTTTCCTTTTTCCTCAGAGGAGCGGATCAGTGGACTCAGCAGAGGAAAAAGGTGGTGGTGCAGTTGGGGACCAGTCGGGTGGCAGAGCCTAGTACCTGGATGGGGACGAGTGTGTGTGTGCATGTGTGGTAAAGGGCTTGGGTGGAAGGCTGGAGAGGCACACAGACCAGAGGCTTGCACAGGCCCCTCTGAGGAGAGCAGTTGGGTGGCAGGAGGGTGGGCTCCCCCGCTGTGCCAGCAAGCCCTTCTGTGCTGCTAGAACAATGGTCCTGGGGTTTCAGTTCCTCTCTGGTGCATTCTGAGCATTCACAGGAGTACAGGGAGCAGTGTGATGGTCCTCAGGTGTCTGTCACTCAGCCCAGTGCTTGTCAGCTCTTGATGGGGGGGGTGTGTTTTTTTGGCTCCTGTCCTCACTTGGTTTATGGATTTCCTTGGGACCCAGGACTCACTTTCCCAGGGGTGAGTGTACTTGGTGTCCTCCCTGAGCTTGGCAGTCTCCCTGGGCCTTGCCCTGCTCTGGGACCCAGTGCCTCACACATGCTAGGCTAGCACTCTGCGACTGAGCCACGGCCCCAACCTCATAATTAATCTTTTAACTATATTTTTAAATTTCTTTTAACCTTGTTACAAGGAAGAATTTATCCAATTCTCTTAAAAGGATTTTGATTTTGAGGCTTTAAATGTTTTTGATGTCGCCTCTCTGAGCTTTCATCTGTCCTAAATGTGAAAAGTCATAAAATTCCATGTTTTCTTTTTTAAAAATATCTTTTAGTTGTGAATGGACACTATTTATTTATTTATTTATTTATTTATTTATTTATATGTGGTGCTGAGGAGCGAACCCAGTGCCCCTCTCACATGAGGCAAGCGCTGTACCAGGAGCCCAGCCCTCCATCTTTTCTTAGACTCCTATTCATTCTATTTGTAACTGCCTCCGTCAGGCTGGGTGTGGTGGTGCATGCCTAGCGCTCTGGAGGCCGAGGCAGGAAGATCACGAGGTCACAGCCCGCCTGCATAGCATCCTGGCATCTAAGCAACTCCATGAGACCCTGTATCTAAATAAAATATAAATCAGGGCTGGGGATGTGGCTCCGAGGTCCAGTGTCCCTGAGTTGAATCCTCGTACAAAATCCAGAAAACACAGTCAGTCTGGTTTGTGACTGTCACTGTGCTGGGCCTTTGTTACCAGTGAGCTGTTTTCAGTACTTTAGTTTCTGGTTATTTAACTGTAATTCCTATAAGAGCTGTGATAGGTAGAGGGCATTCCGGGTTTTTTTTTTTGTTGTTGTTGTTGTTGTTTTCTTTTTTTTTTTTTTTTTAGAGAGAGAGAGAGAGAATTTTTTAATATTTATTTTTCAGTTCTCAGCGGACACAACATCGTTGTTTGTATGTGGTGCTGAGGATCGAACCCGGGCCGCACGCATGCCAGGCGAGCGCGCTACCACTTGAGCCACATCCCCAGCCCCCGTTTTTTTTTTTTTTTTTTTAATATTTTTTAATTGTAGATGGACACAATACTTTTATTTTTATTATTTTTATGTGGTGCTGAGGGTGGAACCCAGGGCCTGGTGCATGCTTCCCATGTGCTTTCCGTGAACCCCGCCCAGAGCAGTCTGTCCTCATGGCTTTCAGGCTGGTGTCCACATTCTTTTCAGAGTATCTTTATTAGTTTGTCTACTGATGATGAAACCATAAAGTTCATTTTCTCGTCTGTAGTCATTGGTACTATAACAAAGTATAATAATCGTTCTTATTTTCTACAATTCCTTCCCTGCCCACTGGTTCTCTGGCAGGCTTGGGGTCTGACGGTGCTTTGGTTCTTTGTGCTCTTTCCTCCGGATCTTTCACAGTTAAGGTTTTTAATTAGAGAAAGTCATAGACTCAAGTGCCTACAGTTGTAAGGGACATTCTGATGCGCACATGTGTTCTGTTCCCTCAGTGGCACATCAGAGCACTATGGCATAACCAGGGCACTGGCCTTGAGGCCATCCAGGGTAGGTCCATCAGTGCCGGCACCCCTCTTGCTGCCGGTCTGTGGCATTGCCACTTCCTGCCCTCCACTCGGCCTTCATCTCTGGCGCCTCTAACCTGCTCCACCTCTGGGACCGACACTCCCAGAGTGTGTGTGGTGGAGTGTTAGGGTGGGCAGCCTCCTGGGGTTGCTGTTGCTCCCAGGCACAGCTGGCTGGAATCAAGCGCCCTCCACCCAGCGATCCCACCTCTGTGTGCCGTGCTACACAGGCCCAAGGCTGCAGGACCAGTGACTATGTGAAACCTTCCTGAGGTTGATTCTCAGCATTTTGTCAGTGAAGAAAAGCTAGTACAACAATAAAAGACATTTAACATAAAATTTACTATTTTATCCACTTTTCAGTGTACAGTTTGGTGCTATTTGGATTAAATATAAGACAATACTTTGAGTTCTTTGGTTTCTGAAGATTTTAGAAACTTGTTTCAGTCTAACAGGTGCTTTCTAGGGCTTTCTGTCATTATTTTTTTGTAAAGTGATGATTGATTTGTTCGCTTAGCAAGTACTTAATAATTACATTCTGTGTCCCCGGCAAATTGCTAACATAGTAGCACACAGTCACTGCTGGTGGCATGTGCATCCCAGCGTGTACATGTATGTACTCGAGTGTTGGGTGCAGGGTTTTGGCGGCTGTCCACCGTGCCTGTTGGCTTGGGGTCCACTGTGGCATGAAGGGCTTGGTGGTCCATCTGGGACGTTGCTGGTATTACACGTAGCAACGTGAAATACCAGCCTGTAAAGAGCAGCCTGCGAGGAGGGCTTTGCGTCGGCTCTGGAGTCGCTGGTACCTGCAGTCCATTGCCGCAGCCTGGCTGGCTGGGCAAAATAGCTGGGGGGTGACGAGGAACTTGTGTACATTGATACAGCAGGAGTGGGAGCCGTTTATTGTAGGACAGGAGGGGTATATATACATTCCACACAGCTTATCTTAATTAACATAAACTAGATACAGCAGTCAACCAATAAGGAATCTCCACACTTAATGGCTCGCTGGCGCCACCTCACAAACCACTCCCCCTGGCAAAATACCAGGCGCCATCCTGACTTGTTTACAGACTCTAACAGTCCATGAAATGTGGTGGGTGGCACCTTTGCTTTCTTTGTTGCATTAGGTATATGTTAAGCAGCAGGAACCATGAAGCTCTGCAGCGGAGCTGTGTGGAGGGCTCTTTGCCTGCCCTGCCTGCGCCTGCACTGAGCTGGCTGTCCCAAGTGTGGACGCTGTGGGACATCACCATCAGCATTTCCTCAGAGCCAGAGCTAGCCAGTGAGCGGCTCACCCTGCCCACACTCTCGGCAGTCCTGTATGGCAGCCCCTGGTTTGAGTTGATGGCCCCTTAAGAGCACAGTGCTGATCAGCTTTCACGCACTCACTGCCCTCTGCGTGTCTTCTTACTGAAGTGGTCCACTGGTCTTCGCCTCCCCCCTTTATTTTTAGCTGTAGAGGGACACAGTATCTTTATTTCCTCATGTGGTGCTGAGGGTGGACCCCACTACCTCACACATGCTAGGCGGGCACTCCTGGCTGACCCCTGAGCCCACCCAGCCCCTTCAGGCCCCTTTCAGTCAGGCTGTGGCTCGTGCTGAGTCTCAGGAGTCCCTGTGTATTCTGGATGCAGCACTTTTTCGGGTAGGTCTTTTGCAAGTATTTTCTTGAAGCTCATGGCCTGTGACTCTCATTCCGTTGGAGTGGTGACTTGATTTTGAAGTGGTTTTTCTCTGCCAAGCCGCCGCTTTCCCTTTTTTGTTCTTTTTATTTTTGTTAGTTCTGGTTGGACACAAGACCTCTATTTATTTACTTTCATGTGGTACTGAGGGTCAAACCTAGCACCTCACAAGTGCTAGGCCAGTGCTATACCGCTGAGCCACACCCAGCCCCAAAAACACTTGAGTGTTTTTGGCCTTTTTGCTTGCAGAAAATACGTTGTACTCCAGTCCCCTCCGACTTGTTTAATTTGTGCTTCTGTAACAGATGCCCCGTGATCCCCAGGGAACAGGGCCTTTCTCCCGGGCTGTAGGCCAGGGTTACAGGATGGAGGCCGGGCAACTCAGTGGTCCAGAATGGAGGTCCAGAATGCCATGCCTGCCCAGACAGGAAAGATGGGCCCCCTATTCATACTCACCAAGGAGGAGCCCGAGGTTCTTATCCTCAGAAAGGCCACATCTCTTAACTCCTGTAACACTGGCAACATGAATTTTTTGTTTTGTTTGTGGGTTTGTTTTTTATTTTTTTTTGTGTGTGTGTGTGTGTGCATGTGCATGTGTGCGCTGGGGATGGAACCCAGGGCCTTGTGTGTGTGCGAGGCAAGCACTCTGCCAACTGACCTGTACCCCTAGCCCCTAATTTTGGGGAGCATACATTCACACCATAGTTCCTTTCTTTTGGATTTCAGGTGCAAAACACATTTAGTTCAGCCTCTTAAAACTTTTCTTTCCAGTCAACATTGACTGATTATCAAGATAAATGACTGTAATAAGTTTTTTTATTCTTATATTTTTGTTTGTAATATTTTATTCCTAAGTTCATTTTTTATTTTTTCCCACTGTTTGGCCTGTTTCCTTTTCTTGTCCCTCCTTATAATTAGAAATGTGTGTAACCTTTTCACAATATAAAATCGATTGAGCTGGGGGCAGTGTGGTGCCTTTAGCTTGGGCGGCTGAGCAGGAGGATCACAGGTTGGTTTGAGGTCAGTCTGGGCAACTCAGAAGGTAAATGGGCTGAGAACGTAGCTCAGGGGTGGAGCACCCCCGGGTTCAGTCCCCAGTACCATACAAAACCCGCACAGTGAACTCTGAAGTGACCATTCTGGGTGAGCTTCACACTCCTCCTAACCCAGGCTCCCTGGCCCTTAGTCTGTTTGCTGTTGTGAGAGCCGACCCTGAGGCAAAGGCTCAGAGGAGAAAGGAGCCCACATCCTGGTGGCTGGAATCCCAGGATGGGGTGGCATCATCTTCTGGGCTCTGGGGAGGGCCTTCTGGGGAGGGCCTCCTGGAGGTGGCATGGCAGGGGCAGGGGCAGGTGTGGGAGATCTCGTGGTAAGACAGCAGGCTGGAGCCAGGGCCAGGCTAGTTTTGTAACCAGCTCCCCTGGTGAGCTACGCACCTGCGGTGCCTGTGACCCCGAGTGTCTAGATGCCAGCTCTTGGAGGGCCCCACCTCTTGCCCCCCTGCAATCCCAGCTTCCAGATCAGGATCTCTGGGGACGCAGCGCCATGCTGGCCGAAGTCTCTATGGGTGCTTGCTCCTCCAGAAAGGGCAGGCAGCCCAGAGCTGTGTGGGCATGCTTGCTCTGCACCCCTCTTGCCCTGTGGTGACTTTGGTATGTCTGGCTTTTGGTGTCACCGCATGGCGTGTGTCATTTCTTGCTTACCTCAGCCACTGGTCGCTCCCTCTGCAATACGCTGACCTTAGAGACTCTTTCCCACTCCAGTGTGGTGAGAACAAGGGGCGCTGGGCACCCCAGCTAGGTCTCCTGTGGGGTGGACACACTCCCTGGGGTCTGGCTGCAGGTGCTAGCAGCCACGCATGGTGCAGTGCTGGACCCTGGAGGCAGGTGCTAGGGGCAGCGTCAAGTGAGTCCTGGTCACCTGCTATGACCATTTCTCCTAAAGAGGGCCATGGCACATGTGTGATCTCAGATCAGAGACCACATAGCCCCACACTGACCCTTGCTGTGCCTCGTCCTGCTAGTCGCACCTGGGGACCAGCGGCAGAGGCTGCCTGTGTGGGCTGGTGCATGGACTCAACCTGGGCACCTGAGGCCCCGTAGTCTGTGGCCTCTACACAGCTTAGAGCAGTTCCCCCCATAGTGGCGGTCACCGTGTTTGGTAGGGCTCTCTCCCTAAAGCTCGCTCCCCAGGAGGGCCCACTGCCTTGGTGCTCAGTGATGCACACAGCCCTGGCCCAGTAGCATAGGAGGGGGTCCATCTCAGTAACGCCTGCTGTGGGCACAGCGGCAAGTCTGCAGCCTGCTGTCGCCACCGTTGGTTTTATTGAAGGATCCTGACTGGGCTTTGTCCCTCCTGACGAGTGTCTCCTTCTCAGCCGTCCTGCGAGTGGCTGGTTCCCTGCAGAAGAGCACAGAAGTCATGAAGGCCATGCAGAGTCTTGTGAAGATCCCAGAAATCCAGGCGACCATGAGGGAGCTGTCCAAAGAGATGATGAAGGTGATTGAACCCTACTGTCCCCTTGAGAGTTCCTTTCGGCAAGTGGCAGGGGCTGGGGTGGACAGGTGGGAGCAGAGAGACTGCGGCTGCTCTCCAGGTAGCTTTGAGAGGAGAGCTGTGGGCACTGCTGAAGCCACCTGAGCTGCAGCTGAGTCAGGTTGCCAGGTGCTCCTTAGAAGCATGCCCAGAGCTGGGGGAGCAGCTGCTGGGGTTCAAGGAGAAGGTTTGCAGGCTCCAACTTTAGCAGGACACAGAGCAGCATCCAGAAGCTGGTAGGGTCATTGGGGCCTGGATGGCTGAGCCTTTCCTGAGAAGTGCAGGGTGACGAGGTGGTGTCCATGTGATTGCCTACAGTATGGGGGCAGCTGGGGACAGCATTAGACCAACAGGCACAGCTGTTCCAGCAGAGCTTTAGTTACAGGGATGGCCGGTAGATGGCTATTTGCCAAACAGAGGGGAGAGGGGACCAAACAGAAAGCACAGGCACACTTGCCACCTCAGGAGCTGGACCTGGCAGGGACCTTCATTAATGGCCTTCAGACAGGACCAGGGTGAGGAGGCACTGCCAGCCACCCCTGTTCCCTCAGCAGGAAACTGAATCTCTGAGCTGCTGGGGCCCTGCGTTGGACCTCACCACTGACCTGTCACTGGGGTGGCCTGGGGTCCCTTGTTCCCACTTCAGACCAGCATCCTGACAGCTAGGAGAGCTCACCACAGGTTCTCACGCAAGAAAGTCCTCTTCCTCCCTCGCAGGGGCTTCTGTGGCCTGGAAAGATATATAGGGCGTGGAGTCTGGGCAAGAGGGGCCAGAAAAGAAAATTGATAGGAAAGAAAAGCCACAGAAAATGCTGAGGGTGATCTGCATCGAGGAGTTCTTGGGCAGAGCCTGTAGGAAGGGATGCAGTCAGCAGGACGCATGCTTTAAATTGGCATGCACTGGGTTAGCAATTATCACCCACTTAGAGCTGGGGACAAGGTGGTTCTCGGAGTAGCTTCAGGCCTGCGTGGCTCAACTCTGGTGGCCCCGAGATCTGAAGGAATGCTTCCTTGGAATCGCAGACCTTTTTCACAATTGTCTCTGGATACTGAGGAGTGTGGGAGAAGTCTTGTGTATGGTGGATAATAAATGTTCATCAAATGCACATGTGATGATGCATCCCCAGGGACACACCAGCCTCCGTGGGCCAGTGGGCGTGATTGCATTCTGTGTCCCCAGCACTGGCCTGGTGGCGTAGGGCAGCATTGGAGGGGTGTCTGCTGATGGAATGGAGAGAGGCGTGGATGACCACCTGGGCCTCCATGGTGTGGTCAGGATCCTGATAGGATCTTTGGACCAGATGACAGGTGTGCAGTGAGACACTTTGACATAGCCCTGAGCACCGAGGTGACTTCCACTGAGCTAGGCCATGAGGCTCTGTCCTCTGGGTGGCCCTGAAGGTGAATTTGCTTGTGGTGGTTGGGAGAAAGGGATCTGAGAGTGGGCAGAACAGGACACTCGCTAGATTTGTGTCATTGAGTCCCTCTGGGGGTCAGGGAGCAGACAGGCAGTGTAGAGGGGCTGCTTTAAATCTGATCGTGTCAGCAGAGTCAGCAAGAGTCATGCTCCCAGGAGCCAGGGCCGCCCTATATGATTCTCTGCATGGTGCATGGCCGGAGCATCAAGGCCCGGAGCACAGAGCTATGTTCTGGAGGCTGCAGGGCCCTCAGGTTCTCCTCCTCAGAAGCCCTCCCATCGCCCCTCCTCTGCCCACCCCCCACAGCCACTGGGCGCCTCTTGCCTCTCCTGCCCAGCAGGTTGCTCCCAAGTGCCATTACTGAAGGCAAGCTACAGGAGGACAGCTGCGAGGGCCACCGAGGGGGCCATTAAGAGGGTCCCAGCCTTGGCACTGAGGTGGAGGCCCATGCCCTTGGGCCTTGGCCTTTCTGAAGAGCTCTGTGTCCAGTGTTTCCCCTGGCCACCATCAGGGTGTTAGCCCTGGTGAGGGTGACCTGGGCTTGGGGAGACAGGAGCTTTGTCTGGGTGGCATCAGGGGAATGGTGGAAGCTGATGTGGCAGTGCAGGGAGTGACGTGTTCCATTTCTTCAGGCTGGGATCATAGAAGAGATGCTGGAGGACACTTTTGAAAGCATGGATGACCAAGAAGAAATGGAAGAAGAAGCCGAAATGGAAATTGACAGGATTCTCTTTGAAATCACAGCAGGTACGACCTTGAGATTCTTCTTCCTTGCCCTCTCAGATGGCCCTTCTCCCTGTTACTGAGTTAGCAAATGGCTTCATTCTGTAGCTGTGACTCCCCTACTTTTATGTTTTTTATTTTAGAATATCTGAGTTCTTGAAAAAATAAACATGATATAATCACCTTTTTAAAATGAGGAATTTTTTAAATTTGTAAAACTTGCATAACGGTGAGAGGGAGCGGTTCCTTTTGTATACCTCTGCTGGGAAGGAAGTCGGTGCAGACTTCCACTTCCTTTTCCTTTTTAATGGTACCAGGGAGTGAACCCAGGGGCATTCAACCACTGAGCCACATCCTCAGCCCCTTTTGTTTTTATTTAGAGGCAGGGTCTTGCCAAGTTGGTTAGGGCAACTTGGAGAGAGGCATGGATGACCACTTGGGCCTCCATGGTGTGGTCAGGATCTTTAGACCAGATGACAAGCGTGCAGTGAGACTCTGACATAGCCCTGAGCACTGAGGTGACTTCCACTGAGCTAGGCCATGAGGCTCTGTCCTCTGGATGGCCCTGAAGGTGAATTTGCTCGTGGTGGTTGGGAGAAAGGGATCTGAGAGTGGGCAGAACAGGACACTCGCTAGATTTGTGTCATTGAGTCCATGTGGGGGTCAATGTAAAAACACACACATAGGAAAGGTCTGGAAGAGGGGTGATTATAAATTGTAGTTATTTGCTAAGTGATGATGGTTAATGATTTTTTTTTTAATATTTGGTTTTTAGTTGTAGGTGGACACCATAACCTTTACTTTTATTTTTATGTGGTGCTGAGAATCGAACCCAGTGCCTCACGAGCGCTCTCTACCACTGAGCCACATCCCAGCCAGCCCCAGTTAATGAGTTTTTGAACTTTACTTTTACTTGGAGATTTTTTTTTTCTTCAATATATTTTTTGGTTGTCGATGGACCTTTATTCATTTATATTTGATTCTGAGAATCGAACCCAGTGCCTCACACATGCTAGGCAGGTACTCTCTTATTGAGCCCCAGCCCCAGCCCCTACTTCTAGATTTTCTGAGGTTTTATTTCCATGTTTGTATTGATGCAGTATAGTTGTAGATAAAGATGGGATTTGTTGTCACATGCACACAGTACGACAGTACAGTCTGGCCAATGTCATTTCCTAGCACTTGCCCTGTCCCTCTCCTCTTCCTGCCCTGGTCCCTTTCCTCTACTGATCTCTCTCCATTCTCATGAGACACCCCTTCCCCCTTTCCCTTTTTGCTCTCCAGCTTCCACGGGTGAGAGAATGTATGACCCTGGACCACCTTCTGAGTTTGGCTTATTTTGTTTAATGTAATGTTCTCAAATTCTATCCATTTCCTGCAAATGACACAATTCCATTTTTCTTTACGACTAAGTAAAACTCCACTGTGTACACAGGCCACGTTTTCCTTTATCCATTCATCTGCTGATGGATGCTGGCCGAGGCTGGTTATGAAAGGTGCTGCTGTAACATGGGCTGCCAGTGTCACTGCAGTGTGGTGACCTTGGTTCTTCAGGATAAATACCCAGGACTGGCACCTCTGGAGATATGGTGGCATTATTTCTGGAGCTTTAGGGGTCTCATTGAGAAATGTGTTGCCTGTGCTGATGAGCTGGAGTGTTGATCTGTGTTCTTTTCCTAGGCATCACTAGCTTCCTGGTCTGATTCTGAGGTGCCTGGTCCCTCAGGAGTTGGCATTGGGAGATAGGGTCTGGTCTCATCCTGACACGTGGGTAACCACTTGTCCCTGTTCAGGAGGCTGTCTCTGCTCTAGTGTATGCTTTTGGCTGCTTCGTCAAGGATGGGTGACTGTGTCTGTCTGCTGCTCTGTCCCCTGGTCCTGCCGGCTGTTTTGTGCCAGGACCGTGCAGCACCTGTTCCTGTGGCTCTGGAGTGTGATATGAGGTCAAGTATGGTGGCTCCAGCATCAGGCTGGTGGTTGAGAATTGCTTTGGCACTCTTTGTCTTCCATTTTTCCAAATGAATTTTAGGGCTGTTTTTCTATTCTGAGAAGAACATCATTGAGGTTTGGGCAGGGACTGCTTGGATCTGTGTGGTGCTCTGGGTAGTGTGGCCATTGGGCAGTGTTGGTTCTGCCTGATATTGAACAGGGCAGTCTTCATATCTTCCAAGTTCTTTGCCTTCTTTCTTAGTGTTCATGGTTTTTATTGGTTAGGTTTATTCGTAATTTTTTTTTTTTTTTTAAGGATATTGTATGGACTTGTGCATTTTGGGTTTTTAGGTTTTACTGTTACTAAAACTGGTGGGGTTTATTTCTGTTATTGTTTATTTATTTCTTTCTTTGGAGGTACTAGGGACTGCACTAATGGGTGTGCTACCATTGAGCTACATTCCAGGTTCTTTTTCAGACAGGCTTTCGCTAAGCTGGCCAGGCTGCCTTTAACCTTTGCGATCCTCCAGCCTCAGACTCCTGAGTTGATGGAATTATAGATGTAGAACACGGGGCCTGCCTGGAGCTTCTGTGTCTTCATTTAAGTGTGGATACAAAGAATACTTATTCCCCCCCCCTAAAGAAAAAAAATATATATATATAACCTGTGATGATTTAGAAAATTTTTTCAGAAGTCTACAATTTTAGGATCTAGGAGCTCCAGGGCCTGTCTGTGGTTCTGTCTGAGGACTCAATAGTATTAAGATCTAGGGGCTCCAAGGTCTGTCTGTGGTTCTGTCTGAGCACTCAGTAGTATTAGGGTCTCGGGGCTCCAGGGCCTGTCTGTGGCTCTGTCTGAGCACTCAGTACTATTAGGGTCTAGGGTTCCAGGGCCTGTCTGTGGTTCTGTCTGAGGACTCAGTAGTATTAGGGTCTCGGGGCTCTGGGGCCTGTCCGTGGCTCTGTCTCAGGACATGGAGTCAGACTGCAATTCTGAGTCTGAGGCTTCTCCTGGCTCTGCCTCCTGCAACTGGAGCTATGGGCATAGCCTACCATGCCTGGCTGAACTAAGGTTCTCAAGATCAGAATCCATTTAGTCATCATGACTTTGGATTGGGCTGGTGGCACATGCCTGTGACCTCACCCACTTAGGAGGCTGAGGCAGGAGGATCTCTTGAGCCCAGGAGTTCCCAGCCACACTTCCCAACTTGGCAAGTCACTGTCTGAAAAAAAAAAAAAATTGTTCCTGGTGTCAAGATGAAGTTCTGTGTGGCGTTGTGCCATTTGTTCCCTGCACTCATCTGTCCTCATCCGGTGGGTCCAGGAGTGGGTCAGTACTTGAGCCCGAGTGCTCATCTGCTCATGTTCTTCCTTTTCAGGGGCCCTGGGCAAAGCACCCAGTAAAGTGACGGATGCCCTGCCTGAGCCTGAGCCTGAGCTTGAGGGAGCCACAGCGGCCTCGGAGGATGAAGAGGAGGAAGAGGCTCTGGAGGCCATGCAGTCCCGGCTGGCCACCCTCCGCAGCTAGGCCTCTGCCTGGCCCTGGCCTCTCCGTGGTCCCACGGGCGCTGACTCGGGAGAGCCCCGTCCTTGCATCTCTTGCACTCCAGCCGTCGTGAGCATTACATTTGGAAAAGGTTCTGTGCTTGCATCCCTGCACTCCACGAAGGCTCTGGGCTCTTGAAGATGGTGCAGTGGACACCCCATCTTCAGAAGGAGGGGCCAAAGTGTCTTATGGGGGAGGGCTGAGGTCCACTTCCTCATGATGCAAGTCTCAGAACAGAGTTGGTTGCCCAGATGTTGAGGGCTCTGTACTCTGTGTGTGTGATTGTGAGAGAGAGTGTGTGTGTGTGAGAGAGAAGAGTGTGTGTGTGTGTGTGTGTGTGTGTGTGTGTGTGTGTGTGAAAGAGAGAGAGAGAGAAAGAGAAGCACTGTGTAAATGGATTTTAATAAATTCTGCTTTAACACTTGGCCCCACTGTAGATTGTCACGGGGGATGAGCCCTCGGGGTGGGGGTGAGGCTCCAGTCTGTCGCCTGTGTGGGCCTGGGAAGAGCAGGTGCCCCAGCAGGCGCACAGGGCTTCTGCTTGGTGGGTGCTGCTGCCCAGCCTGCAGACATGGGTGGGAGATGCCCTTCTGCAGCTGGCATTTAACCAAGAGGCTGCTGGAGTGCCGTGCTGCTCCTCTGCGTCCCCCCTTTTCTCCTCTGCAAGTCACCTGCAGAACTGGCTGCTGTGGGAAGGGCCTCCCGCCTCCCCTGCCATGCTCACTGTGAGCTGGTTGTCCTGTGCATGGGATGCCACAGGGCTCAGAAGCAGCAGCCCCTTCTCAAGGCTGGCAGCTGGCAAGTGAGGCCAGGTGTGCCGGCGTCCCACCCCACCAGCGCTCCTGTGACACGCCCCAGGGGGGGTCTCAGGTGAGCCTGCAGCACTGCTCCCAAGGCTTCCTGCTGTGAGGTTTCCTTGAGGAAATCAGCTGCTAGCCCAGGTGTGGAACACCATCAGGAAGTGGCTGACCTGGGTCCAGATGGCCAGCCGGCCCGAGGCTCTGCGGCCTGCTGAGGCAGCCAGGCAGCAGGAGGAAGGCTGACCACCAGCGGCAGGGTGGCTGTCATAAACTGCACAGAGATCCTGCTGTCTGGTGTTGCTGCCGTGGGTACTTCCAAACTGTCGTACAGAATAGTCTGGGACCCACAGGACCCTCCGGTCACTCTTCACCTTGAGAGTATCATCACGTTTATTTTAATGATGATTTTCAGAGCATCCCAGGCTCACAGCAGAACTGAGGGGAAGGCCCAGCACCTCCTACATCCCTGCCTTTCTCCGTGCACAGCTGCCATGCCGTGGGTGACCCAGCCTCCCTTGCCAGGTAGTGGACGGTACATGGGATGTTGGGTGTCCTGTGGGTCTGCCCAGGTGTGTGACACAAGGACCCACCATCACGATTTCATCAGGGGATCATCTCTCCAGCCATCCATGTTCCGTGCTCTGTCCATGCCCTTCTCTCCCACCCACCAGCGCTGCTCTGGTCCTGCCCTTCCCCGAAGGTCGGGGTCCTTCTGTTCCCAGCTTTTCCACCCTGGCTTCTTTCATTTAGTGCCGTGCCTTTAAATCCCCTCTGTCTTCACAGCTTGACAGCTCATGACTTTCTAGCATCCTCCAGATACTTCCCTGTGGGACGTGAGTCTTCATAAGTCCCCGGGTGGCCTGCATACACAGAAGGGGCCGGCCGGGTGGCCTTCCCAAGAGCTCTCGGCTGGGCTCCAGCGGGACAGCGACAGTGCTTCTCCTCCACAGACTCAGCCTTCAGTGCTCTAAGTGGCCTGGGTCTTGCCGTGCAGAAGCGAGCCGTCACCTTACTGTTTTGATTTGCTGAGTCCTCGTGAGGCTGGATGCTGTGTGTCTCTGCTCGAAGCTGCCTGTGGCCTTGGCCAGCTGTCTAGGTCTGTGTTCATCTGCTGAAGCAAGTGGTTTGGTTTTTAGGTTATCATCTTTTTGAATTTGGGTGACACTGCGGTCATCAGCAATGTCCTATGTCCCAGTCTGTGTGCCTTCCCGCTCACTCTGTGCTCAGAGCTGGTCTTCTTGCCTGTATTATGCCTCTGGTATGCTGTATCTGAAAGTCACCACCACCCCTGAGGGTCTGCGTGTCTCTCGGGGCCTCACCAGGCCGACTTCGTCGTCTCCGTGCACTAGGGCACTGGAGGTGGCCTGTGGACTACTTTGTACACGTGGCTGTCGGATGCCACCTGTCGAGGCTGCTGCTCTCCGCTGTATTGCTCTCTGTTGTATTGCCCTGGCCTAGATCAGCTGCCGTGCTGGGGCCTGTCTCTGGGCTGTGCACTGCCTCCTCCCCTTATGACACACGATGGTTGGAGCTTCATGGTGACTGTTGGAGCTGAGGGGTATCCATCTGCTGGCTTGGTCCTCTCCGTCACTGTGCACCTCATCTAGATCCTCAGAGGAGCTGGCTCTGATTCTCACTGATGCTGCTGGGGTCTTTGGTCCGGCTGGGCAGGGCCGACATGCTGAAAATGACCATAGGGTGCAGCATGCTATTGGAAGCACAGGGCAGCCTAGGTCTGGGGCCTGTTTGTTCTTGTAGATAATCTGACTGGGCGGCTGGGCAGGTGGCAGCCTCTCCAGCCCCTCAGGCGAGGCAGTTGGTTCTCCTGCATTTTCTGTTTTGCAGCATCCCAGCAGACATTCCTGGTGCTAGGCATGGAACCCAGGGCACTCATCCACTGAGCTGCTTCCCCGGCTCATTTGGGGACTAAATTGTTGATGCTGGCCTTGAACTGGAGCTCTTCCTGCCTCCGCCCCTCCCCCACCCCTTCACCACCCACTGCTGGGATCATAGGTGTGCACTACCACAGCCGCTGGGGTTAATTTTTAAATGGGTCTTTTTTTGTTCCCCAAGAGTGGGTGCATCCTGCTCCATGTATTGTGTGCGTGTCTCCCCTCCTGCTTCTTGGGGGGGCATTGCTGGAGAGGGCCGGGCGCTGTCTTGGCCCCTGGGGTTGGGTCTGGAAGGCATGTCCTGACAGTGCCACTTGTAGTGAGATGTTCTTCCACCTGCAGGCACTGGGACAGGACCCATCCACCCTCACTGGGCCCTCACTCATCCCACGCCACCAACCCGTCCATCACTTCTGAACAGCTATCTCCAGCTTATGGTGGTTGCCCTGCAGTTTGCTGTGGGCAGTTCCATAGACCCCTCTCTCCTGCCCTAGGCCCTCCTGGGTGCTGCCGACCACAGCTCATCCACCGGGGCACCTTGCACATTCCCAGGGGGGTGCCGTGAGCTGCTGTGGAGAAGAGGGTGCCCACTCCTGACCAACCCCACAGCCAGTTATGGAAACAGTCAGGACGCCACACTGTTTTCTGTTTTCCAGGTTCTGAAGAACAGCAGCCATTTTTCTCATTTTAATTTAGTGGCAGGAACTCTGCAAATGCCTGTTCGTCGTACAGTGAAAAACCTAGGAAATGTCTGATTCAGATGAACAAGTTTCTTCTCAATTTTTCCATTTTGGGTTTTTTCTTTTCTCAGTGCTGGGGATTGTACCCAGGAGACTCTGCCACTGAGCTACATCCCTAGCCCTGTTTCCGTGGGGCAGGGGACAGTGTTTCACAAGGACGGCCAGTTGTGAAGTTGTGGTCTTCCGGCCTCAGCCTCCTGTGGGAGATGGTTTTCTTTTGCGATATCGGAATTAATGAGCCCAGTTGCTGAGTCCCTTGAGCAATGCAGGTCTGAGCAACAGAGATGAAACCGTTTCTTTTTCCTTTTTTTTTTTTTTTTAAGCCTGGGCTGGGGCTCAGTGTTGGAGCACGTGCGAGGCACTGGGTTCAATTCTCAGCACCACATATAAATAAATAAAGGTGCATTGACCACTAAAAAGAATTTTCAAAATAAGTTGCCTTCTGATGAAATTATAGTTTCAAAAACACATTTATAGTGACAGCATAATGGTAAAACATGATCTCCTACCCCTCCAAGAAACCTGTTAAAAACCAGAGTCCAGTTTGTTGGAAGCGCAGGAAGCAGAGATGGGCAGCGCACACAGTGGCTGAACTAAGGACAAAGAGATTTTAAAATGGAAGGAGCATTTTGTGACACTTTATTTGCCCTTTCCTGCCCCCTCCCCAGCTCAGCCCCTTGAAGACCACTCTCAGTGTGGGTCATGGTCTCTGGTTCTGGAGGGGCAGACTGGGCCTCAAATGGAAATCACTGTATCTGTCCTAACACAAGAAGCCAGCGCAGAACCTATTGGGCAGAAAAGTAAGATAGGTGTTGCTTCAAACACAGGCGAGGCCATCACAGTCCAAGATAACGCTGAAACACAGGGACTGCTCTGAAACCCAGGAGGAAGGCTGGGCAAATGACAGCCATGTGTGTGCCCAATGGCAAGACACCAGGCAAATCCTGAGCCAAAGGGAACCTTTGCCAAGAGGCTGAGTGTCAAATGGAGCCACCCAGATCCCCGAGCAGAGCTGCAGCCATGCTGGAGGTGTCTGCTGCGCCTGAGCAGGCAGCAGAAGTGACCAGCAACCTTGCGAACAGTGATGGACCACCAGTTGGGGAAGCAGAAGGGGTGGAGGAGGACGTCAGCGGAGCCCAGGTGCCGTCACGGCAGTCCGATAGGACAATCTGAAGAAAGCTGAAAAGGCTTGTGCGAGGAGCTGCGCAGACCTCTCCCAGGACAGATGAGCCCTCACGTGATGGCACACCCGAGAGGAGCCCGCTTCCCATCTCAGACCGAGAGGCCGGAGAGCTGTGTCCACTGAGGTGCTGGAAGAGCGCAGAGCAGTCTTGATGAATAGTGGTGGCCAGTTGTCCTTCAAGAATGGATGAGGACGTCATGCAAAACCACAAGGGGAAGTCACACTCTACCATTGTGTAATGTCAGACACACTATGCTCTCCTGTGTGACTGACAGGGACAAGTGAAGGCGAGAAGGAAGAAAGTGGGGTGGTGGCCCATGCCACAGTCCCAGCTACCCCCACAGTCCCAGCTACCCAGAGCGGAGGTGATGCATCCCAAGCTCAAAGCCAGCCTCAGCAATTTAGTGAAACCCGGTCTAAAAATATAGAAAGGGACTGGGGATGAAGCTCAGGAGTAGAGCGCCCGAGTTCAATCCCCAGGACCATAAGAAAGGGAGAAAAGGCTTTTTTTTTTTTTTTTCTTTTTTCTTTTCTATCCTCTTGGCTATTTTCCATGTTTCTTAAATGGATTATCTTTTTTCTAAATGTGCAAAATCATTTGTAAAACTTTCCCTTTGCCTGGTGCCTTTTGAGGATTATGCTATAGAGATTACTAACAATTCAATTCCTTTAATAGTATTTTTTAATACTTAACTTTTAGTTGGATACAATATCTTTATTTTTTTTTAATGTGGTGCTGAGGCTCAAACCCAGGGCCTCACACATGCTAGGTGAGCATGCACTCTACCGCTGAGCCCCAGCCCCAACCCCTTTAATAGTATTTTAAAGATTGTTGAGAACTGTCTCCTATAGTTGTCCATTTCATTTAGAGTATCACACTGCTAGATTCTACTTATTTAAAATCCTTATTATATCTGTACTTAAAATTTCCATTAAAAAAATATTCTTAGTTGTAAATGGATCTTTTGTGTATTTGGATGTGTGCTGAGGATGAACCCAGGGCCTCACACCGGCCAGCAGGTGCTCACCCTGAGCCCCACCCAGCCCTGAATTCCCATTCTTTTTTTTTTTTTATATTTAATATTTATTTTTTAGTTATTGTCGGACACAACATATTTGTTTTGTATATGGTGCTGAGGATCGAACCCGGGCCGCACGCATGCCAGGCAAGCGCGCTACCACTTGAGCCACATCCCCAGCCCGAATTCCCATTCTTAATGTCCCTCCGTCTGTGCCTTTTTCCCTTCATGTTTTGCCAGAAGTCTGCCTATTTTATTATTTTTTCCAGTCATTGCTGTGGTTGGGTTGGATTTTTCTGCTCTGTACACGTGATGGTCCCCACTGCAGTGGCACTGGGAGCTGTGGAACCCGAGAGGCAGATCCTGGTGCGGGGAACCTGGTTCATGTAGCTTGCCCTGGGAGGACGGGCAGGCTGCTCTTGCAGAGGGGTGCTGCTCAGGACAAGTGGCCCCAACTCTGGCCTCAGTCTCACCACGTGACCTCTCTCTGTGGCACCTTTGCCTGCCGCTGTGACGCCAGTCCTCATGACAACCAGATGGGCTGCCCAGTCTTGGGCTCTCAGCCTCAAGCTGTGAACCAGGTGCACCTCTTCTTAAGAGGGGCCGCCTCAGGCCTCTCCTATGTGGCAGCAGCAGCAGCAGAAATCGGACCCGTACGTGGGGCTGGGCTGGGGCTCAGTGGTGAGCAGTTTCCTGGCACATGCAAGGCCCTGGGTTCCATCCTCAGCACCACGTAAAAATACAGGCATAAACAAAGATACGGTGTCCATCCGCAGCCAAAACATTTTTAAAAAATGGACTATACTTGGCTTTGGACTTTGCTCATCATCAGTTCTTTATTTTAATGGTTATATTTCGTGTCCCCCTCATACCCATTACAAGGCAGCAAGCTGGCCCACCATGTTTCTGTGCAGTCTGGGGCCTCCGGCTCCTGGATCCAGGGACAAGTGTGTCACTTAGTGCTGCATCTGCGATTCTGTACCAGTTCCAGGGCCCACACTTCCTGCTGAGTGCAGTGAGCAGGGCCAGAGACACTGCCACAGCCACAGACGGAGGGAGGTCCTGCTGGGGGTGCTGCAGAGGGAGACTGCTCAGCAGGCAGTCAGCTCTGCAGAGGGCTTGGCTGCTCCTCAGGCTGTCCAGGCTCAGCTCTGAGAAGCCAGTCCCAAATGAAATTCTTAGCAGCTGCACACCCACCCGCACGGTGTCCCCACACACACCTAGACAGCAGTCATGTGCCCTCCTCCTTCACTAGTCCAGCTTCTCTTATAGTTTTCAGTAAGTCTCGTGACTGTCAATAACCATGTTCCTAAGAGCCTGAAGGTTTGCTATTTCAGTGGTACCTTTTAAATTTTCATTTAAAATTTTTCACTGATAGCATTTAAAAATTCTACTTTTGTGTTGTTTTGAGTACTTTTCAAAAACGCACTTCCTTACCTTAGACTTGGTCACGGACGGCTGCTGGATCTTGTCTGACCCCGTGAGTGCTGTGGAATGCCTGGACTTGATCTTCAGACAGGAAGGCCGTTTTGCATGTTCTGTTGTCCTTTGGAGGATTTTCACATCATTGCTAACCAAAGCTGTGGGTCTGCAACTTCCTTAATGTCCTACTGGTCAGGTGTGGTTATTAACTAAAATGTCAGAATGTTCTCTGTACTTTTGTCTTTTAGTTGTAGATGACACAGTTCTTTTTTATTTTATCTGTATGTGGTGCTAAGGATCAAACCCAAGGCCTCACACAGGTGAGGCAGGTGCTCTACCCCTGAGCCCCAGCCCTTCCCCGTACTTTTTAAAATGCCATTTTCAGTAAGTTGTTTTTGAGGGATGTCTCCAGGTCATCAAACTCATTGACAAGAGATCACCCTCAGCACTCCCTTATATTCTTTTGAATGTCCACAATAGGTAGTAGCCTTGTTTTTTCCCAATAACCTGAAAGATTTAACAATTTTAATCTTTTCACAAAAATATTTTTTGATCTTTCATTTAATATGTTGATTACTGCTCTGATCCCTCCCTCCCTCCTCTTCTTGGGTCTGGAAATGTAAATTTAGACTTGACTTTTCTTTTTTGGTGCTGGGGATAGAACCCAGGACACCTCAGTAGGCTGGGCATTCAAATGCTCTACCACTGGGCCCCACCTCAGCCCTCCACCTTTTCTTCTACATTTAAGGCTGCCTGTCACTTCCGAAGTACTTTTGTAACCAGATCCCATCATTTTTGATGTGTCAAATTTTTATTGCTCAGTTCTAAATATCTAGTTTCCATTCCACTTTGCATGTTGCTTAATTACTCAACATTGGTTAATTTTTATTTAAATTCCATTACCACCGAACAGGATTTCAACTCTATAGTCTTAATAAATGCTGGTGGCATTTTGGTCCAGTCTGTGGTCTTTCTGAGTGAAGAGCAATGCCCATGAAAGGAATGTGTATTCTGGTCATTGATCGAAGTCCATTTCACTGCTCAAGTGTCCTTATGTCTGCTTACACATCTATTCCAGAAAGGTACCCAACAGTCACCTTGAGAATCTCGTCCTTTACTCAAACTCCCTCCTGTTGGAAGCTGTAGTAGATGTAGAAACATCACCTTTCCTCTGGCAGACTCTTATCTACACAGTGTGATTTTCCTGTTTTCACTTTCTTCCTGTAGTCAAACTCTTACGAGCAGGTCTTTTACTTAGTCAGATGATCTCTTCTTGTAATTGGAATATTTTTGTTCTTTGTTCCTTCTCTCCTGCCTAAATAATTTTTAAAATGTAATTATTTTCATTCAATTCCAAAGGTTTTCCTACTTGGGAGTTATTTTTTTTTTTATTGTGGAAAAATATACATGTATTTACCATTTTAATTCCTGCAAGTGAAGAGTTCAGTGGCACTAAGCACATTCTGTCCTGAAACCATGACCAACCATTTCTAAAGCTTCCCACTTCTGAAAACAGCTTTGTACTCCTTTGTTTAGGGTTTTCCTTATACACCATTTCTCCTTGCATAATGTGGAATAATATCCTTCTCTATAATCCCAGAGGCTGGGAGGCTTGATAGTAAGTTCACATAGCTGTGAGACTCTCTAAATAAAATACAGAATAGGGCTGGGGATGCAACTCAGTGGGCAAGTGTCCCTCGGTTCCAAAAAAGAAAAGAATCTTCTAAGGTTATTTTTATTAGTTATTCATCTTCAACAAGGTCTGAAACTATCATTTTGGGAGTGGGGAGCTTTAAAACTTATAAAACAGTGCTTGCTTCCTCTACCCACCAGTGGCTCCAGACTGCCCTGACTGCTTTTAATAACTTACGGATGCCTCTAATTCGATACTGGTCCTGATGCACCTCAGCCAGACACTGCCGGCTCCCCTCGTGCTGGCAAGGCAGCCTGGCACCATCAGTCCAGGAGTAGTCAAAACCCCAAGCCCGAAGCAGTTTCTACTGCACAGGTGTCACTTTTGCAAACACCATCCCAGAGCTGAAAAGTCCCAAGGTGGACCAGCTGAAGTGGGGAGCTGCTTTTGGTATCTAGACTTACTACTCACACAAATCCATCCTGTGGGTTTTTGAACTGTCCTTGGTTTTCTTCAAGCTAATGTCTCTGTTGTCAAGCTCCCTGCCTTCCTTCAGCTGTCCCTGAGCCTGTCGTGTTCCCTTTCTGGCTGGCTGTTGTTGGATGCTGTACTCCATGGAACTTTCTCTGCCGTTTCCCACATGCTGAATTTCTAACTTGACCCCTCACACTTCATTTCAGGTAAGTTCTACTTTGCTTTTTTCCAGATCTTTCTTCCTGGTCATGTCTGGCAATCCCTTGTGCATGTTTCCCAGGCTCTTACCTCTTTAAACCTATTAGATTCAGAAGAAGCATCAGCTCATTTCAGAATCTGCAAGCCTCGCAAGTCTAATGACACAACTGGACATTCCTCTTTCCTATGGTGGCTTTGTCCTTTGGTTCTAATAAACCTGCACTGCAGGTTCCTTGTGCTGCCGCCGCCTAAACAGATGAAGTGCTCTGGTTGGGCTTCTTATACCTGATGCTCTGCTGTTAGGTCCACGTTCTGAAACCTGTCACCTTCCTTTGTAAACCCTCCCATGACAAAGGACCAGGAGAGAGACCACACACCCCATCTCCCCTCATTCCTTATAGAGCCACTTAGCCAGGCCTCCAAGTTAACTGGTGGTCTTCCTTTGCAAGTGTGACGGTTTTCCCTTGAAATTCTGTGATAGCGCTGGAACACTCACTATGAAATGACTACAGCCCCCACTGTGCTTTGAAGAAGAGTTCTAACAGCCATCTCTCAAACCCACATTCGATAAACAGATGTGCTGAATCCACAACGAGAAGATAATGGCAATACCAAAATATTATATGAATATTTTAATGCAAAATGCTTAACACTTAAAATTAGCAAAGCTTCATTTAAATTAAAATTCCATGTAACTACAGATGGTTAGCCCAGAGTCGTACAGTAGTTGGCTTCTGCTCTATAACGCCAGTCCTATGCCACACAGAGGACTGCTCCTTTAGCTGTGGCTTCCTCCTGCATCCTGGACCCTGACCAGGTGGGAGGGTGGCCAGACAGACATGAGACAAAGCTGACCAGTAAGCCCATAGCAATCCTAAGCTCATGGACCTGTCTGCACCCTCCAGACCCAGCTGGAAATGACCGTTGCAGAGTTGACAGGAGGCTCTTGTTTGTACAGCTTGGTGAGAGTCCTGCACTAGGAGAGGAGTCACAGTATCAGGATGCACGTCTGTAAATAGTACTACATATACACACTTAGTGTCTGTAAACACTAGAAATATACATTAGACAGAGTACCCTCACAAGTCGGGTATAGTTTAAAAAAGAAGATGAGGTAACATGAAATCTCAAAGTCCACAGGAGTCCTGCCTGAAGAGTTTGAACAGCTGCCAGTAGTTCATTGCCAACATGCAGGGACTAAGGTCTGCTGAAGCTCGACTCGCTGGCCTTCAGCATAGCCACCGCATCTTTCACCGCATGGTAGATGACATTCTTCACCTGCAACAGCAGAAGCAAAGTGGGTCACTCCACCACTCAGGCCACGATCCCTCACTACGCATCTACAACCGCCCCCAGCAGTATCACCAAATACCAAAGTTCATGTGAAATGCCAGCACCAGGAATGGCCTGGGCTCCTTCAGAGCAGTGCCCGCCGCCTCTGGAGAACCTGGAGCCCACTCCCTCTTCCCTCAAGCCAGGCAGTGCGAGGCAGGTTCCAAGGACAGCTCTGCCTTAACTTCTCCTCCCTTCCTTATTCCTACAGAACCAGGTACTTCCCCAGCTTCCCAGACCTGCATCACTGCTGCAGCGGCCACTGTCAGCCAGAGGTCCAGCTCCACTGCACCAGGTCTCGTGAGAGCCCTGGCTGGCAGCTGGGCCGCAGCCAGAAGTATACAAAAGCAGCCTTGTCGCGGGCACAGTCCCTCCCAGAGTCTACGCTGCAACACGGCAAGTGAGGTCTCCTCTGGGCTGCTCCCACTCCACTGCAGACATAGTGACTTTAACAGGCTAGGAAGCCAGCACCCACGAATGCCAGAAGCCAGGTCTGTTTTTACCTGTAATTTGTCTTCGTGGTTTGTATGAGTCTGCGACAGATAACGGAATTCCTGAGTGAGCCAAAAGCAGTGCTTCACGTGCTCTGGAGACACAAAGTCCTCGGCCACTTTGATGCAGCTGTACAAGTTGTGAACCTGGAAGACACGGAGCCACGTTAGTGCACATTCAAGTCCCCAGCAGAGAGAGCAGAAAGAGAAGCAGAGTGCTTGCCTGGTGCGGAGCTCCTGCTGGGATGAACACCACATCCCCAAGGAACTGGACGATAGCCCAGCCCTGCACCCCATACTCCTGATGCAGGCGCTTTCTTAACGATCGGTCCAGATACCAGCTCTGGTCATGAATAGGATCATGGTCTGCTGGGTTCTCTTGACCTTGCTCTTCTGATACCTAGAATAAGAACATGAGCGACATGCTAAGACCCAAAGTGAGTGAGCCTCAGGCGTTCTTCAGCCTAAGTGCCCCACTGCAGAAAGAGAGAAGCAGTAATCAGACCTGGAATGAACCAACAAAAGAAAGACTGCACATGGCTGCTGCTTCCTGGTACTGGCAGTCTCTACATGTTCTTGGACCCACTATATTTAGACATTTTTTGGCTTAGAACTTTTAAAGGTAAGTAGGTTCAAATTCCTTAGATAGAAACTTGTTTTACTGTCATTAAAGACCTACCTTTATTTAACAATCTGAGAGTTATCACACAGTCCTGAAGATGACCACACATCCAATTTATTCTAGACCCAGTATCTGGAAAAGTACACACAGAGTGACGCTACGGGGAACAATAAGGTGACCAGCATGTTTAGAAAAGCCAAACGGTCCTTGTCCAGGAACAGCTCAGGGCCTGCCTAGTGCCAGGCAGTAGGCCCAGTGGCTCAGGTCCATGCCTCATGGACAAGGGAGACCACCAGCCAAGGACACCTGGGTCACAACCAGTAACCTCAGTGCCAGCAAGTTTAAAACCAAGTAAGCCCCAACTTTCCAACTTCCACACAGAGCCCTGCCTAAAAGACACAGAAATTCCAGAAGCCTGGAGCCTTCCAGGACCCCGTAGTCCCTGGCTAATGAACACAAGTAGGGCCCTGCACCAAGTGACAGTGGACAAATCAACAGGGACCTTAGTAATGCACTCAGAACAAGGAAGCTAGGGGCCACGGTCTCTACCCAGTGCTCAGATTACAACACAATGGAAATAAATGGATGCCCAGAGGTGAGTAGAGAACAGAGCTCTCCAAGCTCTATCATTAAAACACAGAAGGACAGGCCCCCTCGCCACAACCCTGCCAGCCAGGTCAGCTCACCACACCAGGACTTCCAACATGGCCACACGTGAGCCTCTCCTCACACACCTTTTTAAGGAATTCTCTTATTTTCTCTGTGTCCTTTGCAGCGTAGATGTGCCAGAGGGCTCCTGGCTTCTCTTTTCCTTCAATAAACCGCTTTATAGTGAGTTCATCGGAGTCTCCATCTTGGATGGTCCTGAGGACTTCTGGAGCAAAGGAAAGTAGGTGATCAGACCACAGACCTGGCTCGGACTGGGACAGTTAGCCCTACTCGGTGTGCAGCCCTACCTTCTTCCTGCTCGCACTGCCCTTTGGGGATGCCCACATAGACCATAACGTTAGCAGCGTCAGAAACGTCCAGGTGCAGGTTTGTTGTTCCGTATTTCCGATCTTCTGGAGTGATTAATCCTGCAGAAAAAAGACACTGAGGACAAATGCTGGAAGATGCCTTGGGAACAAGCTCGCTCTCTCATCCTCAAAAGTAACAACACTCAAGGGATGGAGCTGTCCTCTCCTTTAGAAAGGACTCTCTTATCAGATATTTAATTACAAGATTATACATCCACAAATCCTAAGACTTGTTTCCAGTGACAAGCAAAGGAGGTCCCTGATAAGAGCTTCATGCTTGAAATGAAATTACGGAAAAAAACTGCAGGCCTAAAGGGGGTACCCAGGACCCAACCTAGACGGCACAAGCTAAGTGGCAGAGCCGACTCCCAGGCCAGGGCAGCTGGAGCTCCGGGTGCTATGTGGCCTGGGACCAAGAGCCAGCACCACTTCTCATGGTGCCTGCTGGAAGCTGCCCGCTCCCACATACTGCTGGATCCAAGGGAGGACGCTGCCTGATACACTCACTGGGCCAGAGTGCGGCCCCCTCCTGTGTCCAGTGCTTCCGGAGCAAAGGCTGTGGGATGCCCCAACAGCCTGTGTGGCCTGGAGGCCTTGACCCCTGGCTTGCCTGGGGCTGGACTTGTGGGCATGTCTCCAAATGCCCATCTGGGGCAAGAGCCCTGGCGTGCCCTGCTGCCTCTGCAACTTGCTGAACATCAGCCCCAGGCACAGAGGAAGTGCCGAGTGTCAAGGGGAACTCAGAAGACACAGGAATTCACTTTAAAATGGCAAAGGGAAAATATCAAGGGAACCACTGTTCTAGACTCTCATGTTCGCAATGTATTTGGAAAATATTTCCAGAATAAAAAGTTAAAAAATGTCAATTTTAAGAAGAGCCATTAACCTACTAGAAATGAAATGAAGGTCCCATCTGACAGCACGAGCCAGTGCCACAAAGTCTGATTCTACTTGCTGTTTGAAAAGTCAAGGAGCAGCGTTCAGGAAGATGACACACCTGCAGTGCACCTGGGACACTAGGAACCACCAGCACAGGCTCCTGGACAGTGGCCAGGACCTGGGGCGGGAGAGTGAGCTGGAGCCAGTCAGTCCCAGCAGGGCTGCTCGCTGGCCTGTCCAGGGCCACACTGGGTAAAGTGAGACCTGCCCAGCCACTGGCCCCAAGACTGCAACCACAGTAACAACGCCAGACTCTCAACTGAGATTATAAAAACTAACGGTCACAGGGAAAGGACTCCCAGAACAACTATAGAGATTGATACCAAAAAAACACACAAAGAACTTTCATGAGCCCAAGTTCTAGTCTCTGACTAGCCAATTGCTTCTGAAGATTCTGAAGTCATTGTCCCTTCTACTGTTCCAAAATCCTTGTCCCTACTTGGAAAATTGGGGGTCTTGCAGCTAGAGAGAGCCTGTACCCTCTCCTTTGAGCAGCCATGGCCTAACCCATGGACGATGACAGCTGTATACCAATGTTGATGGCCAGGTGTCAGGAGTGAGGAGAGACATGTCTGCCTTCTTTCAGCGCCTGCTGCCTGTTTTAGGGGGGGTACAACTGTGTCAGGGGAAGAGCTCTGACAGAATGACACTGCCAACAGTCAGTGACTAGGAGGAAAAGACCCACAGCTGTGCTATTTAAACCAAGCAGGTGTATTCTGAAAAGGTAGCCACCTCACACCTTGGCTGTTACAGTGAATCACACAGGACAGGAACAAGGAGAGAGGGGAAGCCCGAGGGTCAGGCGCTGCTGTGCTAAGGGTGGTGTCCTCTCCCCCTGAAAAGCAGCCTCAAGGTTTGGTTTCGGTCTGTCTTAACTTGTGAGTTAGCGTCTCCTCCTTACCATAAGCATTATACATCTTGGGACCCAGATCAGGCCGAACAAAGTAGTTTGGCAATCTAGAGGCCAAGTTCAATTTGCCGTCTCGCCTGGTGTACTCGGGCAGCGGAATGTTGGCCATCAGGTCATCGAACCTAGGACAAGAAAGCCAGGAATTCGCAAAACAAGCCTGCCATGTTTGTCGCAGAGTGTGCAATGTGAACAGAACAAAGGTGTGTGGGTGACCCTGAGGCTGGGGAGAGTGGTCATGGAGACTTAAGGTCAGCACTGTAGCAGTCATAAACAGAGAGGCCTTCCTCTCCCACCACAGGATGTGTCAACTACCTGGAGCGTTTCAGGGAGAGCTGAGCAGGGAGAACTGGTAGCCACAGAGGAGGCTCCTCTCCAGGCTGCACTCGGGAGAACGTCCCGTTCGACTCCGAGCCCTGGCACAGCAGCGCCCGTGACCGTGCAGCACAGCCTGTGCACCTCGTGGGCCTCGTCTCTGGCATGGCACTGGGCGTGTGCACCAGTCCTAGGCACCTCGACTTCATCTCACTTAAAAATTCTTCCTCTCCAAAGGGTCTAGCCAGGACAACAGCCAGCACCAAAAAAGCCACGAATTCCACGTTTCCCTAAACCCACTCCTCGTCACCTCAAGAACTCATCCCGCCAAGTCCAGGAGGCAGCCCTCCGCCTGCCGCCGTGGCCATACCTGGACGGCATCATGTCCCTGAAATCTTCTCCTGGTGGCCAGTCCTTAAGCTTCAAAACCATCGGTTCTTTTTCGTTTTTCAAACGATCTGTAAAGGAACCAGAATAAGCGAGCCATTATTCATGATTCAGACCAAAATCAATGACAAATTCATATTTTATGCTTCAATAATACAAATAATACAGTTTCATCTCGGTAGACGCTTCACAACCCGCTCCATTTAGAACACAAACACTGCTTTTCTCTAATGTCCCGCCTACCAGTTGCCAATCATTTCTAAATGGTCAAAAAATCCATTTGTACTCTCAGAGCAGCAAAATAAAGATCAGTAGTTAATTTGTATTAGGTCCCGTCTTTTGATGCTGCTAATTCTTTGAAATCCAGCCACTCCTCATGCCCATGACGTGTGGAACGAAACGTGTTTCTACAGTGGCCCTCAGGGACCCTGTCTGCTGCTCAACCACAGGTGACTAGCAAGCTCAATTTCCGAAGCCAGCATCACACAGAAATGACCAGCTCTGCCGAGACTGAGGCCATCCTGCTCTGCATGGACCAGGACCAGCCAGCCACCCCCCATCATATTCTGGGTGACAAAGTGTATCACACTAGTCCCTGTAATACAACTAAGGCCCATTGGGAGGAGAAAGGGAGGACAGAGGCTCAGTCCTCGACTCCCTGCTGCTCCTGTCTCCTTCGACATCCCTGACGTGTCTTTAGTACGTACTTGGGACATCCTCAAAGCCGTCCCAGAAGTCGCCTACTGTGGCTCCCGTGATGATTTCGTTGGTCCTGCAGTTCACGAGATCCACTTCCTGCTCCCCAAACTCTTTCCTGAAGGACTCGGGTTTCCAGAGTTCGGCGTTCAGTCTGTGGTGCACTCCCGAGACCATCACGGGCTACGGAGAGGGAGGAGGCTTAGCACACCCCCAGCTGTCCCCAGCCCACAGCAGTCTCTCCCCAGCTGCTGCTGGTCCTGGTCTCGGGGAAGCCACAGCAGCTCCTATGTGACAGCCCTGCCTTCCAACCACATCAGGAAGCTCCAGGAGAAAGGGCCCCCCCTCGCACTCCAAGAACACCCCATGCCAAGGCCAGGGGGCAGCATGGGATGTGAAGGAGATAAAGCGGGTGGGCGCCAGCCTACGCTCCAGCCTGTCCTCACCACACTGAACACAGACCTGAGGCTGCCAAGTCCTGGTTGTTGGAGACAAGCCAGAATCCTGAGCTTTCTGTGCAGTCCTGATGTTAATGTAAAACCATGATGCATATATATAAGCCAAACAAAACCTGCCGCTGCCTAGGGCACCTGCCTGCCACCCCCAGCCTCTGGGAGGATGAGTGAGCAGACCTGGGAGGTAGGACACACAGGGTGGAAAAGCACTATGAGAATGGGCAAGTCACGTTTTGGTACTTGGCATTTCCCACAAATTCTTGCCCAAGAGCAATGTTCCTTTGGTGAACACTCCGGTTTGGCCAAAAAGAAAAGCCAAAGATACAGAAAATGGAACCAAAATGACATAAGCACAGCCTGGGCCCAAGGCCAGGCACCTCCTGCACGCTCTAGCTGCAGATCCAGCAACCACACCTGGGGGACTCTCACCAGGTATAAGATGCTGTTGCTACTGCTGCTGCTGCTACTCGGCGCCCACCCTAGGACAGCCGTCAGCTTCCCTCCATGGAAGAGCTCGCTCAGTTTTATGCTGTCCTGTCCTGTCACTCCTTCAAACTCCCAAACAGCCCACCTTCCCTGAGGCTCACAAGGCCTGGCTGCTCTCATCAAAACCCAACAATGGAGCCAGGTGTGGTGGCGCATGCCTGCCTTCCCCTCGGCTCCAGAGGCTGAGGCAGGAGGATCACAGGTTCCAAGCCAGCCTCAGCAACTGAGAGAGAACCTGAATTTTTTTTTAAAAGGTGGGTGCTGGGGATGTGGCTCAATGTTCCAAGTACCCCTGGGTTCAATCCCCAATGCCAAGGGAGCCAAGAAGAGGGGCTGTGACTGGTTGGTGTTACCTGCCCTTGCTTCCAGCACTCCCTGAACACGTTCCAGTTGCTCTTGTTGTTGGGGTCCTGCAGGCACAGCAAGCGGTTGTCGCAGAGCCAGTAGTGGGGAGTGTCAAAGCCCAGAATGCTGGGCTTGATCGTCAGTCCTTGAGGCCTCTTAGATAAGTCAGAGGAGCTCTTGTTTTGCACCAAAGAGGCAAAGATGTCATCAAGGATTTTTGGTGTATTCTTGAGTCCATTTTCTGTCTGAATTTAGGAAAGAACACAAGTCTTTTAAGTGTGCCATTCCCCATCATCAAAAAGTCCCCTTCCTAAAGATAGGATGAGCACCTATCAGTGTATGCTCAGAGCCCAAGCCAGGACCCCCAGGTAAAGAAGCAAGTCCCCTGTTCCCACCTGGGTACAGGAGAAAGTATATGTAATCAGAGAAAGTGGTCCTGCCCTGTGGAAGTCCATCTGCCAATGACCCAACCTCCTGTCCCCACAAAGGTTAAGTATGTGATTTATGTCCTTCTACTTCTACCCACTTGGTTTCTTCCTGTCTGTCTCCATGCAACTTTGTAAAGCAGATACACACAATAAAGCAAACACATACCTTTCCTGAGGAGGAATTCAGGAGATTTCGGAGGAAACCAGAATTATTGTTGCTTACAGGTGTCAAGATGGTGCTATTAAAGGTGTGAAGGACTGTGCTGGATTTGCTCAGAGGTGGGAGGGGTGGAAGGCATTTGATTTCATTCTTTAAAATTGGCATTGTAGGTTGTTTTTCTAAAACCAAACCAAAAAAATCCAGATTTAACAGCATTCTGAAAGGCAACTCTTAGCAATCTTCTAGTAACAATTATTTTAAAACTTGGGTTTTTGAGGGGTATGGTGGTATATGCCTGTAATCCCAGCAACTCAGGAAGCTGAGGTAGGAGGATAATAAGTTCAAGGCCAGCCTCAACCGCCTTAAAATAGAAAAGGCTGGAGATGCCGCGGTTCAGTGGTAAAAAGCACCCCTGGTTAAGTCCCCGGTACCAAAACACACACACAAACCAACAAAAATCTTGGTTTTCATTTTCTAGAACCAAGAAAAATTTAAGGGGATAAATAACAATGATATTAAAGATTTCCCAATAAATATTAAAACAATATCTAGTACCCAGGCTAAACTAAGGAAAATGGCATTTTTTAAACTTTGACTTCTGTTTCTGTTATGCAAATAAAATGTACTGTTGTTAATTCACTCTGTTATTCAGCAACACTAATGTGTATTGCAAATGTAGATTCTTTTGAACTTTTCACATGTACTGTTAACAAATATTGACCGTTTATTGATTCCTTTCATATTTTCTTGATTTCTCTTATTCGGGCCTTAGTGCACTGGCCAGGGTTTCCTGATTAACAAAGTTAATGACAACTGACAGTTTCCTTTGTCTCATCCCTGAACAAAGGAAACTATCAAAACAATTTTTTTGAAATTTAAGCCAGGCATGGTGGTGTGGGCCTGTGGTTCCAGCTACTCAGGAGGCTGAGGCAAGAAGAATCACTTACACCCAGGCACTTGATACCAGCTGGGCTCCACAGCGGAGATCCCATCTCTCATTTAAAAAAAAAAAAAAAAAAATTCAATGTTAAGGGTGTTTTTTAAAAAATTTATAATTAGATTTAAGCTTTACACAGAGTTTTTCTGTGTCTCATCACACAATTTTCCTCTTATATTCTGGGATGTTAAACCATACCTTGTGTTTCTGGAAGACCCTGCTTAGAGATTATATATAAGTCCCTTTATTTATGGTGTCAAACTTGAGTCACCACATTTTTTTAAGGATGTTTCACATTAAAGAAATTAGCCAGAAATTAGCCAAAGAAATCACCTAGATTTTAACCTAAGCCTACCTTATCCCAAAGTCCACATTCTTTTTATTTTCATCAGCATCCTGAAACACTGGTGACAAAAATGGAACTGAAGATGGCACATTCCAGTGAGGTACAACAGAAACCAAGCACCATGTGGTGAGGAGAAGAGCTGGGGGCAGGTTGTCACTGTACTACAGTCTCAGCACCATGCACCCCTCCCGCCTCCCGCCCCCCACCCCCACCCCACCCCCAAGCCTTGGGAGCTGACTGCAAACACACCTTCAGGACAGTTGCAGGAACACGTCCCCTCCCAAGAGACTTCCAACCACTGTCTCCCCACAGTGAGACTGCAGAGCCCTCCACGAGTGACTCAGTCCTCAGGAGCACTCACCCTTGTTCTCCTTGTTGACGTTCCCGCTGGTCAGGTCTGCCAGCCAGTTGAGTGGAGCCGTGCTGGCTGGACAGGCAGGCCTCACGCTGCAGGCTGGCCTGGAAGCTGCTTCTCCACTTGAGGCCACCGGCTCCAACACTGAGGGGCTCTGCGGGAGCATAGCACCCAGAGTCAGTTTTTCGCCAACTAAGGAAGTCTGCATGAGTACAAAAGGAGAGTTTTGTTTAGGCTGAAGAATGGCAATTCCCTTTTCTTAACCTTCTCCCTCTTCCCAGTAGCCATTAGTAAGAGAAGTTTCCAGAACAAAGCTACCTAATGAGTTGCCCCAGCTATCCTAGGGCTTCAGCAACCCTTCAACAGAACAGGGAGCAGGGCTGCTGCGCAGAGCTTCTGAGGACTAGCAGTGGGAAGGAAGACCTCATGACCACCCCCCACACACAGGCATTTCCCCGCCACCCTCCAACCCAGCCGGGTTCGCCCATGTCTCCACCACCCCATGCACCATGTGGCTTTGACGGGATGGTCTGTGCCTGTCTCTTTGAGAATCCAGCCAGACGAGGCACACGAAACACAGCTATTGGGTAAATAAGTGAGGCAGGCAGGAAAGGAAACAGAGTTTGAGAGGAAATGTGCTCTTCTGGTTTAGCTGTAAGAGGTGAGGAGATTAGCAGCTCTTGAGAAACATCAAGAGGACTATCAAGAGGAGGAGCCAGCTGCAAAGACAGCACCACTTACTCCTCTGGGACCTAAGAAACCACCTGGTTGGCCCCAGAGAGGGAGAGAAGTTCCTGTGCTGGTCCACCCTCCCTGCACACGAGACATGCTGGCAATGCCCAGTGACTGCTACTGGTTGTCATTTCTGACACCCTAGCGAGCAATCACCTCATGGGCAAAAATATAACAACGTAAAAGCAGCGGAAATGGCAAAGATCCCAACTCCTCCAACTGAGAGTATAAAAGAATTTTGGATTCCTAAAGAACAAGAATGACGAGGCGAGAAAGGAGAGCTAGAGACAGAGTGACGGACGGCAGGGACGAGGGAAGCCTGCAGGAAGGGGCACCACTCCTTGCACTGTTCAGTTACATCAGAGGTAAAATATAGTTGGTAATTTAACACTCCATGAAGTCTATCTGAGTCATTTAGTTCTGCAGAACATGAACACCTTTTAGAAACCCACACAAATTTGACAGCAATTTGTTGGGTAGACTACAGCACAAATTTTTCCTTTTTCAAACAAAAGAAAAAAACTAAAATCTACTAAGAGCCACCTGGTGACTAAGAGCAACAGGAAGAATGGGAAGGGTGGGTCTCTGAATAGCCCCAGGCCCGTGTTCCTGTCAAATGCACTGCCAGGAATGCTTAGCTTATTTGAAAATAGACCATCAACAATTACAAGGATGATGAATCTAGCAGAAGCAGTAATACCTGTTTTAGGTCTTCCTTTGAGGCTGGCTTTGAGAAGAGTTTGAACTGCCTGTTTGAACAGGGGCAGTTTGCCTTTATCCCCCATTTGGCTCTTACAGAATGCACAATGTCACCAACATCGTAGAGTGCTAAGAAAACACAAGGGCAGAGGTGACATCTCAACAGGGTGCCAGTGCCTTCGAACTCACCCAGCAGCACAGAGACCCAGTGTGCACAAGTACCCCTCCTTCTCCCAACAACTCCAAGCACCTCTGTCTTCCTCTATGAAACTATTCACAGGGCAGCGCTGCCCACAGAGTAAACCAACCACCAGTCCCTCGCCAGCCAAGACCCAGGGGAAGAGCCCCTGCACCACACAGTACCTTTTCCAGGAATGATCTGCGTCGGCATCAGGTTCTCAGGCTCATGTATCTGACTCTTCACACATCTTAGCCAAGAGAATGTCTTGTAGGCAGCACCTGCAAATAATACCGCACTATGGTGACCATCTGCATGGCCCCAGGCCCCAGGCCCCAGGGTCCCCAGCGTCATCAGCAGAAGGCTCCTCAAGGCGGGGGTGTCGGGTCAGCTCTCACCCTGCTGGCAGTTCTTCCTCTTCATGCGATAGCAGTCCACACACACCCCGAACCCACAGCGAGGGCACACCCAGTGCAAGTTGAAAATGGTAGTGTCACACACGTCACACATTTCCCGGACTCCTTTGACCGCTCGCTTCCAGGCAACCTGCCCTGCAAGGATCAAGAGATCAGTCAGTCCTGTGGGGGAGAGGGGTTCTGAAATCACGAGTGCCAAGATAGGCCGTCAGTAGTCCTCCCTGCGTGCTCCAGCAAGCCTCGGCATCCTGCACCGCAGCTCTGCCTCTGAGGCCAAGCTGCACTCCACAGAAACCCTGCCCAGGCTGTGCAGTAGCTGCTCCACCAGCCACAGTGCAGCACCAGTGCCTAAGCTTTCTGTTTGCAAGCTCCTGTGTAGAGGGCAGCATGAAACAGGCTTCCTCCAGGGGAAAAGCAACCTGCTCAGACACACACACAACCCTCAAGATACTCACAGCTGCCTTCAATCCACTCACTGCCCATTAAAGGCTCCAGAGTGTCTAAGGGCCTCCAAGGAACAGGCCTATGTACACGGTCAGGTCATTGACTCTGTCCTGTCAGTGATACCAGGCCCAGGACTAACTCACACTACCACATGCCCAGCAGCTGGAGGCAACCTAGGAATCTACAAAGAGGCTATCTCCTGGTAATCAGAAGGAGGGTCCTTCTAGGTCTGGGCATGGGCTGCCTGCCCAGCCTGACGCTAACAGAAAGCTGAAGGAGTAGGAGCAAAGCAGGCATTGTTCCAAGTCACAGGAAAGCCCACTACCGTGACTGACTCAGCCAGCCTGCCCCCTCCCCAAGCAGCCCTGGGCTGACGCGGCTGCACTCTCCTTCTGTGGAGAGGACCTCTTCCTGATCCAGTCTATGGTGGATGCATTATTTCTTTCAGAATGACTGCACAGCCCAAATGACCCCAACTGCTGAGTAAACCTCTGCTGTTTCACCCATGCAAGAGCTCTAAGCACTTCACAAATCCGATCTCTGAACTGTACTTTGGTCACTTGGACTAGACTGCTTTATTACAAAGTATTCTTAAAACTCAGCCACCCGTCCCATGGTTATCTGTCACTGAAACGACGTTAACTAGAAGAGCTCCCATCTGACAGCGGAAATGTGCTCCTCGTGTCAGGACGGTGACAGCCCTCAGCTAAAGCAGCAGCTTTCAGCACCTCTCAGGGAGGCGGCCCCTCCCATCGACCAGCCCATCACAGAGGAGGGAAGACGACAGGGCGACCATCACAGGCAAGGAGGAGAGGCTCCTCGGGAGGGGAAGAGCCCTTACCTACATCTTAAAAGGCAGATGTGTGCAACAAAACATCCTCAGAACAGAAAACCAGCACTGCCTCCAATAGCCCTGTGGCCTGAGGAGGGAAGCGGCCGTGTGTGCCAAGGACGGCTGCTCCTTGCAGTCTTTGCACCACTGCGCACAGCTGCTAAAGGAATTTCTTTAAATCAACTACTTTTACCCAAATGTATTAAGGAAAATTTTCTGAAAAGGGAAGAGGTTTTTTTGTTTTAATCACTTGTCCTAAAGACATCACAGGGAATGAGATCTTGATTTCCGATTCTCCACTACCCAATTAAATGGCATGATGTTAAAGCCACTCTTCATCAGTGTGGTCCAGTTCTGCAGTGGCTCAGACCCCTGACCCACCCACTTTCAGATTCCGACTGCTGGTTTCTATTCCTTGGACTCCAGAGAAATAATCTTCATTCCCTAATAACATTTCTGTGCTTAAGCTACCTTTGTTAACATCCAGTAGTTAAGAACTTTGGTGGTGGTTAACTTCTGCGGATGCCTGTATTCAAACAGGCTTGGTTATGCGAGTGAGAAGGCTTCCCTGTTAACTTTCAACTGTGTGGCAAAGAAAATGTGGAAGAGGACATAACACAGCCTTACAAGACGGATGCCCTGGTGCTTCTACAGAGCAAAAGGGCAGGGCTGTGTGCTCTCCTCCTAGACATCCTACCTTGAGATGTCACCAAGGAGGTCTGGCTCTATTGGGTCACCCACCCTGGTCCCTGGGGCTTGGTGGGCTATGTCCAACACTAATCTTCAAGTGTCCCCTCTAAATTCTGCTCTGACAATCACTTCTAACCCCAGCTTGTTCCCATTCTCAGGCAGGGAACCAGCTCACCCTGGTCCTCAAGAGGGTTAGAGAATAGCCTGTCCATTTTTCCTGATTACATAGCCATCTGAGGCCTCCTCACCCTTGGTGAGCCTGCACTCCTAGGGAGGCTGACTCTGAAGAAGCTAGCTATGGAAGGAAAAAGGCCACCTAACCCTCTCAGTGAAAATGAAACCATGCACTGGGACTTTGGTGTTACCTCAGAAACAAAAATCAAGTTGGACTCAAAAATCCTACCCCCTAAGAGATGCTCTTACTGTGTGGCTCAATAGTTGACATAGCTTCCTTTTCAGAAATCACCATTTGACAGAAGTGGTCTCCAATGTTGGCCAGGATGTACTTGGCTGTGTCCAAATCCGTCCCAACGACATTTCTGGTCAGAGGTAGCCACAAGCCAATTGCTTCACTGTCATATTTGTTTGGTGTTAAGAAGCCTTCTACCCGCAACACACCATGTTTGTTGAATTGCAACCTACGAAAGTAGAAAACACACCAAACTGATTCACAATTTGTAATTACTATTTAAATCAATAAAATCCTTCAAGGTTTTCTGTAATTTCCATGATTAATTAAAGCCAATTATTTGTGAATGCCAACAGAAAGATAAAACACTTGTATTTTTTCTTCCACAAGGAAAGCCTGAGAGGACTAGGAGAGGTGCATTCTGCATTCAAACCAAAACAGAGCCACACTCCCTCCACAGAGGCAGCTCAGCCTGCTGGGCATAGGACTTCACAGTAAGGACAGTCACCAGTCACCAGAAGATGATAATCTGATCAGATTTGAATACCTCCACTGTTTTCAGAATAATGCTCAGCTCAGCAAGAAAAGGCTCCTCAGTTGCTGAAGCAAGGCCACATGGACCTGGGAGGGGTTGTGCACCCACCAGAGCCCCTACTGTGTATCTCTGTTGTGAGAGGAAGCATAAGAGGGCATCAGGTGCTCCAGAGAAGTAGGGAAAAGGCACAGAACTTGCCCAGAACTCACTCAATTTCCTATCATACTTGGCTTTTTCATGAGCTATGTGTTAGTTTTGATCTTTTTAGTTGGAGACATAAGAAACTGACCCAAAATGCACACCAGATGTGACAGATGTCGTGACAGTCACTAAGTGCTAAGAGTTCTGTGGGGCTCATGGTGAAGCCGCCTGCCTCATAGAAATAGTAACTGAGCTTCCCTTGTCACAAAAGGTAGATAGTAGGTAAGAGAGGGTTATGTTCAGGAAACAGTGCTTCATACAAGAAGAAAAGCAGGTGAATTGGGTGACAAGAGACCAATAAGATAAAACCAGAGTTTACTCCTGAGGTGAGAATCCAGAGAGGAATGCTGGGTCAACTACTACAGGCCTTCAGCATGCTGCTGGGGACCCAGACCTCCTCCACTAGGCACTGGGGACCTAGCAAGACTCCTTGAGCCTGGGAGACACACAAAGTGTGTTCTAGAAAAATCACCTGTCCAAAAGAATGCAGGGTAAGCAGGACAAGACAATAAGAGCTGCATAACAAATAAACTTGCTTCAAGCAATCCAAAGAAGAGTTGCAAGGTTTAGTTAAAACAGCCCAAATTGGAGAGTCATGACACTAAAACAAGTATGAAAGCCATTTCAAAGGGGGGAGGTAATGACAACGGGACGTGGTAACTAAGGCTTATAACTGAGACTCGGCCTCTACTTCTGTTTTCTGTAAAAAAGCCGAATGGGAAATATTCGAGGAGGTGGCCAAGGACAGCTTTAATCTACTCTTCTCCAAGCAACAGGGGAAAGTTAATTATGACATTCTTTTACAAAAAGAGTGACTGTGTTCTAGTTTCAACTAGAGTGGCTTTATTATAACACTAAGCAAAGGCACCTCCCCCTTAAATTAAAAAAAAAAAAGGAAAACAGCTAAATCACAGCATCAATGATTTTTAGATGGTTCAAGAACAGTGATTTTTTAAAGAAAAAAAGCTCTGATACTATTACATAGAACAACAAAGTGATCCCCTCCCTAAAAAGCCTTGGCAACTTCCCTCTCCCTTGCTCCAGTTACCACTTTTCACAGCAAGAGCCAGCAATGTGCTAACAAAGACCTGGAGGAAGCACAAGCATTCTGCGGTTTCTCCAAAATATACACAAGTGCAAATGCACAAGCACCTTTACTGTACACAGAAAGTCTCCTGAGAGGAAGTGGAACAAAGCTGACCTGACTAGGAACAGCCTGGACCAGATACCATGCAGGATGCCCGTGTCTGCACCACAGCACTGCGACACACTGCACTGTCTGCACTTGTGACTCACTCAGCAGTGAAGGGCAAGCCAGTAGCCAGGAACTGGATTTCATTACAACAGCCTGAACCCAAGAGCACTGACAGCTCGCCTCGCTGGTGTCCTGCATGTGCTGCTTTGAATCGCACGATCCTTAAATACTGAAATTACTTGTGCACTTCATTCAGCTTATCAACCACCTTTTAACTTAAGATTTTAAGTTAGATTTTAACTTTGAATGAAAGAGCAGAAGAAAAGGAAGAAATTAAAAATCAGCACTTGTTTGCAATTATAACTGTTGGACCTGAAAATATCTAAATTATAAAAAACTGGATTATATCCAAAGTTCATCAGTACCGGAACACCACCATTTGTGTCTCAATGAAAGAAAAAAGAAGGATGTCCTTGGCTTCACTCAGGCAGAAGAATTTACAGAAAAGGAATTTGACTCATGAAAAAATACAATATAAACATGAAAGCTTTGTCTATTAAATTGAGATTTTTCACAAGACATGCCTTCTCTGGTAAAGGAAATGACAAGCAGGCCTGAATCCCACCAGTGGGCAAAAACACAGCTGACGGTTCCAGGAGGGCAACCTGGCAAGACAAATGCCAAGGCCTTGCACACACACCTCTAACCTAGCAATGCCACTTCCTACAATCCTTGCAAAGTACAGCCAGAGACACGGACAAGAAGATGTCAGCTCCATGTTATTTCTAGTGGCAAAAAATGAAGTCATTTTAATATATCAACAAAGGAGTTGCTGAGATGGGATATCAAGCATTACTATAATAGGTTCTTATGCAGAAATAAGTATTTGTAGAAAAGGATGAATGTGAACAAGAGGTTCCTCCTGGGCATTGGAAAATAAATCCAAAACAGTCCATGCAATATACTAATTGGATGGGCCTGAACACTGCCAGTGCACATTCCTTATTTGTGGTGGATTTTCAGAACCTTCAGCATTTTTCTACAATGACAGTACTTTTAGAAATAAAAACGTGTACTTCAGCTTCATTTGAAAAATAAGGTGTGGTGGTGCACACCTATAATCCCAGCTACTGGGAAGGCTATGGCGGGTAGATCACAAATTTGGGGCTAGCCTGGGTAATTTAATGAGAGTCCCTGCCTAAAAAAAAAAAAAGAAAGAAAGAAAAAGAAACAAACAAAATAATATGCAGAAAGCTCTAGATTAATGCTCATAGATTAGAAATGCAACCACTACCTTCTTAGTTCTAGCTCTGCCTACGTACAGAAGAAAAGTGCACAAGTGGGCCCAAACGCCATGCACTCTCTCCCAGGCCTCACCTCCTGAAGTGGAAGAAGCGGCAGAACACAGGTGAGTCCTTCTGCTGCTCTTTGTCCTTACGCAGGCTGTCCAGACGACACTCCCGGCACTTGGGCAGCTGAGCCACGATGTTCACACAGGAGTCGTCCTGCACAAAGGCCTCACCGCTCTGCTGCAGCTTCTTGAGTTTAGCAGGATCTGTCAAAACTGACTTCCGGGCTGGTACTAGGAAAGAAAAAGATCAAGGAAACAGAATCTCAAGTTTTTGGATATCACATCAATATTTGGTTAAATTCTACTCATTAAGCCAATATTCACAAAGAAAGGACTCCTCCTCTCCACTCCTGGTTCAGAGGTAATGTCAGGAACATGGCTGACGGCAGACACCAGAGAACAACTGGAAGGTGCTCTTCTCTCCAGGTCGGCACACTCTCCTTTCACAACCTGGACAGCGGGAATGCCAGAGCAGCACTGCGAGGCAGAGGCCTCAAGCAAGCTCACTGCAGTACTAGCAGTACAGGTGGGCACACCTCTCCAGAAGACAGAAGTCAAGGTCACTCTGCCCCTTTCACACTCAAGAGAGGCTGGTTTTAGGCGGGTGCGGTGGCAAACTGTTTGTAATCCCGGGGGCTGAGGCAGGAGGATCGTGAGATCAAAGCCAGCCTCAGCAAAAGCAAGGCACTAAGCAACTCAGTGAGACCCTGTTTCTAAATAAAATACAAGAGGGCTGGGAATGTGGCTCAGTGGGTGAGTGCCCCTGAGTTTAATTCCTGGTACCAGCCCCCCCACAAAAAAAGAGAGTCTAGTTTTAAGATGAGTTTTTTACAGCACTCTTTTAAAAAAAGTGAACCAATCACTTTCCTACATAGATCCTTGGCCTACAAAGTAAGGGCTATTTTCTAAGGGCATCTAAAGACGTCACTTAACTCCTGACATGTCTTCAATTCCCTGCACACACATGCTCCCCTCAGCAGACAGGATTGTGGGTAAGCTCGCTCAGGTGAGTTCTAACCTGTGATGGGTAGGAACTGGAGAAGAGACATTAACAAGGTCCTTACAGAAGAGGAGAGCAGAGGTGAAGCCATCACAGGACAGGGCAATCACTGTCTGCCCAGCAACAGAAGAGAATCCACAGCGAGCCCAAGACAGAAAAGCCCCTTCTCCTCAGAGAACTCAGCATACAGAGAAGAGGGAAGGAAGTAGGTTCTTGGGCAAACAAAAACAACTTCTAGGGAACCAGGTGAGAGACCAGGCTGGGAGAAAACTGGAAGACAGACCCCAAACCAAAGAGGGTTTTAAGTAAAGGAAGTGTTCAATAATTCCCTTAGAGGTGATCTGTTGCCTCTCTTGTACAGCAGGCCTGATCACCCCATGACATGCTGAATAATGCTGGTACTGATGGTCCTTGACCCTTAAACACTCTCACTCAGTTACAGTGAAAGAAAAAAGTAAAGAAATGAGAAAATAAAAGAGATTAATAGTTCAAGGATAGAGTTTTCATTACTCAAATGACATCACCCTTCAAGTTGGACCAGGTTCCCTCATCTGTTTTGCCCTGGCTGAAAAGAGCTACCCATCTAGAGCTACCCAAGATGAACTGCCTACATCTACCCCTCAGTGAAGAGAGCAATTGCCAGCGCCTTCCATGCTCGCTCACAACAGAGCCAAGAGAACAGGACAATGCCCTGTTCCGAGGAGCCACCCATGCACCTCAACAGAAAAAAGGCAGCTCTTCGCTCTGCATGGAGCCAGGGAGCAGACTCCTGTATTGTCCAGCTTTCCAACAGCCACAGCCACATTCATGGACACAGCTCGGAGATCCTGGCGGTTTCCCAAAACATGCTCACTCCTCAGCTACAGACGGCAGGATGTGCTAGTCCAGGAGGTGTGACTGGGTTTTCCTTTCCTTACAATCATGCTAGATGAAGGACAGCTACACAGCATATTAAGTGAGACAAAGCTGGACTCCACTCACTTGTGAACCCCTCATGTGCTTAAAGCTAGTTGCCTGAGGGCTGATGACTCAAAAAGAATAAAAAATAGAACAGATACATGCTTACGAATATTCACTTCATTTTGGGAGTTATATAACTCCTGAGGAACAGTATGATCTTATGCAAATTAGCATCTATATTAACCTAAACCTCAAGAATGAAGAAGATGGGGTACAAGAATCCCCTAGGCCAAGAAAGTTCTTTCTCTTCCTCCAGATGTACACTATAAAAGGCCAAATCCCACCACTTTGCCCTCTAATTTCAGAGGCCTGCAGTAAATAAAAAAAAAAATAGTGTGGGCAGATTGATTTTTTGCTGACTCAAATGAACAGGGTTTAAGTTTTAAAAACTTAAACTACTCTACACTGATTTTCCCAATTCTGATAATTACCAAAATTGTGATAATTCTGACCATCATTTAAGGCACCTTTAAAGTATAAAGGCTCTGTACCTTTACCATGCTGAAGTCACTTCATTCTTCTAATTCTAGCAACACAATCAGATGACCTTCATTACTGAAATGCACCCCAAACCTACCAGTACCCCTTATCCAAAAGGCTTAGGGCCAGAAGCGCTGCAGATTTCTGGCTCTTTTTTTTAAAATCTAGAGTATTTATGTATGTGTAGTGAGACACTTGAGATGGGACCCAAGTCTAAACACACAATTTCACATATACTGTACAGACCCAGCCCTGAAGGTAATCAGATCCACTACTTTCAGGGTGTCTGCCCTCTGACTGGGAACATCACACAAGATCAGGTATGGAATTTCCCACCTGCAGTGTAACACTGACATGCAAAGAGTTTCAGATATTGGAACATTTTGCATTTACAATATTTGAACTAGAAATGCTCAACCTGCAGTATGAAGCACAGTACTACTTTCCCTACAGAAAGACCTTTTAGTTTGAACTGGTGAGTATGCAGTTCCTCCACTAAGTAAAGTGGCACAGCAGTTCAGCCCTGTCTTTCAACATCTTTAACCAACACTTCCTTTTCCAGAGTGAGGATGCAATTCTGTAATCTGTTCTTAAAAATTCAGATCTGAGCTTGTGTGTAAGGATGTAGTGTCACCTCTTCCCCTCTAACCTGGATGACAGGAAAATCGCAGCAAGAGTTGAAGAGACAGTAATCAGCAGATCACTTTAGGTTTCATTTTTAAAATACTTTCTTACAATGAAAAGTCGGGATAATTATCACCTAAGAGAACCAGTGACGCCATGGTGAAGGCTATGATGGAATGCCTCCACTTGGTGAGGTTAACAGACACCAGCCCTCAATCACAGCACAAACCCATCCGTTCAACACAGGCTCACCTGAACTTCCTCTACAGAGTCACTTCCATGTATTCTATCACAGAGAACAAAACAGACACCACCTCTACCCTCTAGCAATGAAGACTTCAGAAACACTCACCGTTCTGGATTTTATTGTTGCTTCTTGTACAACAGCTTTCATTGTCTACTTTTCCAGAAGTCTCCTTTACACTCTGAGACTGGCAACCTAAAACTGAAGGTTTGACCATTTTTCCTGCACAACTATGAGAGCTATCACAATTAACACCTGCTTTCACGTCTGGCTTCTCTGAAGAGACATCAGAGGTGGAAGGTGCATGTTCTGGGTGCTTCTGCAGCTCAGGGGTACTGACAGTTTCCGCTTCTGCCCTTGGAGAAGCTTCTATAGGTGAGCCCTCCTTAAGAAGGCCTAGGGGTGGCTGTGGAGCGGGCTGCAGTCGGCCTTCCTGCTCAGTGTCCATCTTGGGTTGGTCACAGCCAACTCTGCGCTCACTTAGAATCTTCAGGTCTCCAGGCCCAACCTGAGCAGGCTGTGAGGAGGGAAGCCCTACTCTGCAGACATCTGGTTTTGTTCTCAGTCCTTCAGGCTTTGTGTTTAGACAGGAAGAAAGCTCTTCTGGTAAACTCTGCTTAGGACACCTGGAAAACACAGGATGGCAAAGCAGCACATTAAGGCCTCTTTCAGCTCTCTCGATTCCAAAACCAACTGTATGTTCCCTTCAGCAACCAGCACGGATGAGAAGGCTGCTTCCACAGAGAACTCAGGACTGGTTTCTGTGAGCCAAAGTTAAAAGTCATCAGTCAACAACTCACAGAAGTGTCTTAAACCAGAAAAACACAAGTGCTACTTACATCACAGTGAACCTTAGTTTTCCCTCAAAACAAGCTTAAATGGAACCAAAAATTATATTCAGCAGTTAATCTCAGTGGTTTTCAAAATGTCAAAATTAGTCTGCAGGGCCCATTATCAGTTTTTTTTTTTTAATATTAGAGAAACTTCTGAACTTTCTTATATAATGAAGATTATATTTAAATTTGAAAGATATAACTAGTATTCTTATTGCTTGCCAAGACTTGGAAATTCAATCTCATGGCAGGCAAATGTGTGAAGATAAAAACTTTTAAAATATGTGTATTAGAAATACTAGTTATCAGGCTGGGGCTGCAGCTCAGTTGTAAGGTGCCTGCCTCACGTGTGAGGCACTCACTGGGTTTGATCCTCAGCACCACATAAAAATAAAGATACTGTGTGTTTATCTATAACTAAAAAATATTTTAAAAGAAATACTAGAAATCCCTTAAAAGGTAGTCACCCAATATTTAACCAGCAACAGAACAAATCCTGTTCGGCCCCAACCCAGCTGAGGTGGTTAGGACCACAGCAGATACTACAGCGGGCGATGACTGACTGATTCACAGACTCACTCTGCACCACCCCATCTTACTTGAGATATCCTTGAAGGACTTCATTTCTTCAAGATTCATTCTAGAATTCTTGCCCCATCAAATAATACAGCTTTATTTGTACTTTATTTTTCCTGCCTCTAACAGAGGATTCATTCCTGAAGAACAATGTCTCATAAACAAGCATTCCTATCAATCTTCTGTTTGGGGTGGTACTAGGAATTGAACCCAGGGCTTCACATAAGCTAGGCCGTGTTCAACACTGAGCAATGAGCATCCCATAGTATTCATAGCATTTATAGTAGAAATCTCAGTCTGACCATCAATAATTTCCTGATGTCCTTGTTGTGAGACTGCTTTCCTTGCGCCTGAGTACTACCTTACCACTCTCCAGGTATCAGCATAGGAATTTGTCCTTTGTCTTTCCCCCAGCAAGCAACGTACTTAGCCACTCTCCCACATTTAGGGACCGTCTTCCCAACCCGCCTCTCCACACCACAGTCTCTAATGACCACATCTTGTCTTGATCATAAGCCACCACCACCTCCCAGAAGAGGGCCTTCCCTCTCTCTGCACCATGCTCACTTGAACCCTCGTCACACTTGACATCTCTTATTCAGTACCTCCACCTGTCAGTGACACCATCACTCACTGCTCCCTTGTGTTTCAGTCCCCTCTGCCACATCTCTACACTTGACCTCAGTGACAAGGCTGAGAAGTGATTCTTACCTGTACCTGGGGTTGACTCACGTCTAGGTGGCCACTCACTGTACACACATCTCCTCCCCAATACCCACTGACCTCCATCTTCCACATTCAACCAATCCGTTCTTTTCTCCTTCCGAGCTCCACCCGTCAGCAGCACTCCAACAGGTCCCCACACCATCACAGAGCCCAATCCTGCCCTTCCACACTGCTTCCTGTTGTCCTGTGTGCTGTCTACACTTTTCACCGCTGAAGGAATCTGAGTAACCTCTCCTCTCAGAAACTTATGAAAAACTTCCATGGACAACCCGAGACAAAAACAGTGAACCATGACCAAAATAACTGGTTGTGATTATCTTTAACACAGCACTACTCACCCTTGAGGAATCTTTGCTCCAAGGTTGGGTGGAGAGTTGGCAGTCTGAGGAGTACTTTGCTGTCTTGGGTCTTTACTAGGAGGGGTTGCTGCGGTACAGCCAAGCAGGATCTCCTTAAAAGCTGTTGTGGGAACAGACTGTACAGGACACATACTGGGAGAAGCCTAAAAGATATCAAACCAAAGACATTAAAAGAAAAGTCCCTAGCTAGAAATATGAATTGCTAGTAAAATTCAAGATTTGCTTGGTTTAATAATAAACGAGCACAATACCATCACCAAATAAAAGGCCAGCACAGTAAACAGGTGATAAGTCACAAAATCAAGGACTCACATCTAAAGGCTGTAAATAAATCACTTCAGCTTTCGAAAAACCTTCAGTGTTCCTACAAAAGATCACAACCTGATCTTTTTCAGACCTCAATCTTATGCCAGGAAAACACAGTTATACAGCAACTGTTTAAAAATGCAATGCACAGAAGTGAACTTTTGGTGACAGTCTCAGTGGTGGCAATGTCACATGCATTTGTTTCAACATGACGAGTGCCTACCAGGCACTTACTGCGTAGACTGGCGGGAGACCTGACCTCGTAGGACTCCTATAGGCCTACTGGGTACAACATAAGCCTGTGCAATGCAATAGTGGCTGAAGACACGACTCTTGCTCTTAAGTGGCTCATCAAGTCACAAACGTCATTCCAAGCTGCAAAAAATATTAAGTCATGACAGGCCTACGGACAAAGACAGGAGGACACCCTCCCCTTCCCTCTCAGATGATTACACCTTCACCAAATGAACACATTGGTAACACCTCTCTCCAGTTTATCATCCACAAAAATAAACTTCCCACCCTGACACAAGAAGCAAGAGGTGCATGCAGGACACTTGCCATGGCTGCACCATGTGGCACAGGCTCCCCAGGCCCCAGGTGTAAGTCACACCTCTCCGTCACCTCTGTGGGTGCCATGGTGCCCTTTTTCTCTCTCCTTCCACCCAACCCAAAAGCCTCTAAAATCTGATGTAGAACTTGAGCCCTGACAATTCTAAATATATTTAGATGTCATTTACAAGAGTCTTTTCCTCATTTATTCTGGCAGCCTAGAAAATACGCCAGGCATGATGGCATAACCTATAATCTCAGCTACCTGGAAGGCTGAAGCAGGGCAATCACTTGAGCTCAGAGTTCCACACCTGTCTGGGCAACAGAGCAAGACTATCTCAAAAACAACACAGAAAGACCTGAAAAGAACTTAACCACTAACAAAGTTTTGGCAGAGCTTCAAGCTACTTAATTGCTGAGTGATCTCATTGTACATTCTACTATTTCTCATTGCATGTTCAACTTTCCTCTCCTTAAACATGAACCTAGTGTTCTCCAGAAGATACATGTTTGCTCTTGGACTTAAGGGAATAGGGGTGGAGTACAAGCTTGGGATAGTCAACTGTACCTCTCTGGACTGGTTTCCTAATCCTTTAAATGAAGAAATGAGCTGTGTATTTCTAAAGTCTCTTTTGAGTATTATTTTATAATTCTCTGGTAATCACCTATTAAAAGGCCAGCCTCCCAAAGTTTAATTGCCCAATCTTTGTGTGTGTATGTGCTGGGGATTGAACCCAGGACCTTGTGCCTACCAACTGAGCTATATCCCCAGCCCAAATTGCCCAGTCTTTACCTACGCTCATTTCAGGCTCACTCTTACCTTTCCTCAAAGCTACCATCTTACTCTGAATATGTTCAGAGTTGATGCACTCACACCTGTGCTTGAATTCACTACTGAGAACATCATTAGAAAGACTAGACCAAAACATTTATGCATAAATTTTGACTACAATGTCTGTCAAACTGCCAAAAAATCTCTCCATCTCTCCCATTTCCCATATCCAATCAATGATTCAAACCTTGCCTCTATTTCCAAAATATTCAATCTATCCACTTCTTTCCCTGCCATGCTATCAACACCTCTCCCCCTGGACTACATATCTTGTAGCTAGCCTGACTTCCTTCCATCTCTGCTAATCCTCTGCTTCCTGCTCAAAATTTATTCTACCACTGAGGAATCTTTCTAAAATAGAAGTCGATAAGACGGCAGCACTCTGCTGCCTGCAGGAACCCCATGTGTTCCAGACTGTCAACTCCATCGCCCATCCCACTACACTCTCCCCCTTGCTCATGGTCTCCTGCTGCACTGGCTTCCTCCCTGATCCCAATCTTCAAACAGCCCAAGCCTCTCTAGCCCTGCTACTCCCTCTGCCTGCAGTCTTCAGTGGCTGGCCAGTTCCTGCAGTCACCCTCCACTGGCTCAAATGTCTCCTCCTCAGAATCCCGATGACTTACTCCAAAGTAGGTCCCATGAGCCACTACCCTACTACTATCATACTCCTACCATGCTTACATCTTTCTCAATCATCTGTCACACTGTCAAAGTACCTTCTACTTAGTTACTGTCAGTTTCACACGGGAATGTACACTACTTATGGGCAGAGGCCCTGTCCCTGTGTCTGTTAACACCACTTCAAAGCCAGACATAAGGCAGATGCTCAATAAAAACAAGACTGGCGGAATGATGTACCAGTGAACAAATGCAGTTAGCACCTTGTATTTTTAAACAGATATATAATAAATAAGTCTTATGAGTTAGCTGAGGCAGTAATAATGGTCAGTGTTTCTCATAAGCAAATATTCATAAAGTGTTTGTTGGAAGGAAGGAGGGCGGGAGGGAGGGTGGGTCGGCTAGCAAAGAGAGGAGCAGGAAGATCTGTTGTGATGGTGGTGACTGTCTCATCAAGGACAGTATCTAAGAGGCCTGAGGACAACACAGCAGTGACCAACACTGAATTCTGGTGTTAGACCCTGGTTTGAATTCAGTCTTGACAATTCCTGGCACACTAATCTCGCACAGTTAGAGTAACAAAGCATACTTCACAGGATTATGCTTTACCACAGCAGCTTGACACACAGCAAAATCAATTTTGGGTTCAACAATCTTAATGCAGAAAAATTCTGCAGAAATTTTCTCAGCTGCATCACTGTGTGATAGAATTCACTTAACTTGGGGTGCTTTCCTTGAAGCAGCTTAAGGACACCCCTACGACTTGCCTAAGGTGAAGCTCCATGGGATGGACACTGCCTCCCAGCCCGTCATTCCTCCTGTGTACACCTCTGCACTGCCTCTGACTCAGAAAAGGTCAAAGTTTCTCCTTACCTGAAGAGCTTCCCTGAAGGTCTTCTATACCAGTCATGGCAATAGTTCCTCCCTGCCAGCAGACGGAGATAATATAATTGAGTGCACGACAGTTTCTTACAAGGGCACTGCTGGCTCACTCCTCAGCAGACCTCTCAACTAACCAGGCAGCATCCAAACTCTGAGGAATAGTCTGCTAGGCAGAGAAGACCTTCAAGGAGCCAGCTGCCACTGGCACACAGGCTTATCTCATCCAAAAGGACTCATATCAGGGCAGCCCAGGATCGTGCCTACCTAATCCCAAATTCCTGCTTCCCACGATAACCCTGCAAGTCAAGCCTCACGACTCAGCACACCTGGGAGGTGCGAACAGGAAGAGCCAGGCTGTGTGCTGCGGTGCTTCCACTCACCCCACACATTAGCTCCTCCATTCCTTCACCTCTTCAGCCCCCTGGAGTCGAGGCCAGCTGGGTTTCCTACACTTGCCTCATTCTAAGAATCACCCAGGATTAAAAAGAATGGTGATATGAAAAAATACTCAAGGAGGCTACAGAAAAGTATGTGTTTCGTTTATTAAAAAAGAAAGAAAGAAAAAACAGGCCTCCGTGATATATGATAAGGAAAGGAGCAAGGAAGGATTCCAAAACAAAGAGTCTCTGAGAAGCACAATGACAAGTGAGGTTTCTTCTTTTTGTTGCATTTTCTAAATAAACCAAAAATTCTAAAATAACTTTAAAAATCAATGTCAGACTTCTAAGACTTCTAATACTCCAGGTAAACACCTAAGACCTCCAATTTCTATTAGAATAAGATGCCTTATTCAGTGCTTAAGAGCTGACACAGGCTTTTTAAAACATGGAATTCTGTTTCTCATTTCAGATGCAGAGGTTAAGAAATTCATCCCCAGGCTGAAGTTCAGGCTTACACTTTTAACAGCTTCTGTTGTGCCCAATATATCCACTTGTTGCTCCTGGGTATATGGACAGTCCCACTCCCTGCCCTTCCAGAGCATGCGTTGGGCAGAGGATCACATCACACATGTGCGTACTACCACATTTCACAAGCACCTCCTTGAAGGTTACAAATTTACTCCACCCCCTTTCTGTCGATGACACTTGGAAGAACTGACACCTTCCCCCAGGAAGCCCCCAACCTCAGTTCTGTCCATTCTTCCTCTCCAAATAAGGTCTCCCATTTCTACCCCATGTCCCCCAGTGCTCTCACAACTCTCCTTTCCATGCCCCTTGACTGTTCCCACAGATAGCCACTGCATCAGGTAGCACTTGCCTACTCCCAGTAGCCTTGGCAAACTGGCCTTTACTGGTCTCTACCCTAGATGGCTAATAATTCCAATGTCACACCTGACAGGCTACAACTCCACCCACCTTCTCACCAGGGGGATTAACTGGCAATGACCTCTCTGAGTTTAACTCTAAGATGCAACACTCACTTGCTGGCTTGGCATCCCCTTCACAGTCCTCAACCCAGAGTCTTGCTTCTATTTCCTTCTCCCACCAGCTCAGCCCTTCTAAACTGGGGGAGCACACAACACCATGAATGACCGACCATGTCCCTTGCACTTTCTAAGCTTCACCAGTTTTCTACCCACTGTTAGGAAACACCCTTGTCCTCAGTCCTCACACCTAGTCTTCCAATGGGCCAAGTCAACGCTGCCTCCAAAGCAGCTCTCCATTTCCTCAGTTCACTGACTGGCTTCATGCTCCTCCTTGGTCAACAATCCCACTAACTTCACCTGTGCCCTCATTTCTACCCAATCCCCTTCCTTCACCCATCATCCGTAAAGCTCAAGTCCATCACCCAAAACTTAAAACCCCTAATACCCTAAATCACCCTCCATACCTAACTGCCAGATAAAACTCAACTTGAGTCTGCTGTCTCTCTCTTCTTTACCCTTCCTTCTCTGCTCCTCCAGCCACATGCCCTCTAAGAAAGGGACACACTCTGAGAACGTCTGCCTATACTACTCTGTGAGGCAGGCACCTGCACAGCTCCTGCTCAGAGCATGCCCTCCAAGCTTGTGGGACACTATAATCTGAACACCCCCCTCCCAATCGACTACGGGCTCTTTAAGGCAGGAACTCCAAATACACTTCAGTCTTTAGGACCAAGTATCCAGTTGTAGTGAGTGTTCAACCTTGTAACTCGAAGGCAAAAATAAAACGTAATTAACACTAATTTCTATAATGACTTTTTCCAACCCAAGCATCCACCTTGGTTTACAAAGCTTCTGGAGAGGTATCGAAGTTCCTAGGTAGGATCAGGAAAGCCCTCTGGCCACTAGCCACAGAGACTACTGTGTGCTACAGCACAGTGCTAGCTCTGGTTCTAGTCAACACTGTGGTCCAGTCTGCCCCCAACATGAACCTTAATTCCCTCACTGACCCTGGTCCATTACCCATGCTGTTGCTCCTTGCCTGGCTCCCAAGACCTCAAGGTTCCTTTTCAAATATTTTGGACACTTTAAAAAAAATCTTTATTTTATTTATTTATTTTTATATAGTGCTAAGGATCGAACCCAGGGCCTCACACATACTAGGCAAGTGCTCTACCACTGATCCACAAGCCCCCTGTGGATACTCTTAACAATAATATCCTGATCAGTTTTAAAAATCTAAACTTCACCCTGGAGCACAGCATCATGAAGGTTTTTGTGGTGCTGGAGGCATATCCCAGGTTTGTCTTGCACATACTAAATAAGCCGTCTACTAACTGAGCTTCAGTCCCCACCCACAGAAGTATTTTAAATAATCATACTAAAGGAAATATCCATCAACACAAATGCATTTTTATCCCAAAGTTCAGAAAGTCATTTGTACTGGAACAAGTCCTAATGTTTGAACTCACCTAGAGAGAAACAAAATTTCTTGATCCAAATAGCGACTATTTGGGAACAGAATTAAATTTGGTACCTGAATCCACATGGCATTCATGGAAGCCCAAACCTTTTCTGGCAGAAATTATAATGGCAAATCAACTACTTGCTTTGAAAAAACCAGTACATTTCCATACCTAATCATGAAAGACCAATGAAACTTCCTTATTATCAAGAGATCAAAGGGTCCATTTCATCAACATCCAATCTACTCAGAATTTTAAGATTCTTTCCCTCGTCTCCTTCCAATATAACACATACAACTCAATTTACCTTCAAAAACTCCCTCGTGGTGAAACTGTCACATCTGCTAAGAATTTCCAGCAAATATCCCCAAAAGGAAACCTTAAAATACATATATATATATGTATACTATATCCATCTACTATATACCATATATATATAGTAGATGGATATAATGCCTATATTTTGTTTTCATGTGGTGCCGAGGATCGAACCCAGTGCCTCCATATGCCAGGCAAGCACTCTGCCAACTGAGCCACAACCCCAGCCCCCAAACTTATTTTTAACGCAAAAAATAGTGAACTAGAAACTTATATTATCTCCATCTGCTGCAGTGTAGAAATCATGGCCAAGATCAGGAACTTGCACAAAAGAGTGGACAAGACAGCACACAGCCAACAGAAAAGACATCTATCTAACTACTACAGAGTCTGGCCATGCAACAGCAAAGCTAAAGAAACTTTACACAAATGACGAAAGCAAACCAAGATTACCTCAGAGCAAGATTTTGCTTGTTTGGAAACCAAGCTTCCATTATTCTCAGAAGACTTCCGTTTTACACCTCCAATTCTTGCAGAATTATCTAAAATGTGTAAAAATAGGTAAGCTGGTTTCTTGTAACATAAGGAAAACAGAGAAAAGGGGGAAGGAGAAGAAAGATTTTAATTAGATAGTACTGTATCTTACCATATGTCACGAAGTTATCATGTACAACTTCAACATGAATCAGTGAGGGATCGACAATTTTCAATGCTGGAATCTTAAAAACAAAAACAAAGAGAGGCTGGGGCTGTAGCTCAGTGGTGGAGCGCTTGCCTAGCATGTGTGAGGCACTGGGTTCAATTCTCAGCACTGCATATAAATAAGTAAAATAATGATACACTGACAATTAAAAAACATTAAAAAAAACAAATTTTTTTAAATGCTTAGGAACACGTTGAAAATTGGCTCTATTAAAATAATAGAGTATCTTAGAAATAATTTCTTTTAAAAATGATCGTAATAATTTCTATCTCTTATTCTAACTTCATAAAATTTAGAAAATATTATTAGGTACTTTAAGATCACAGATTTTCTGTGTGATTATGTGGCCCTGGAACTCATCTTTCACACAGTTACCATGGTCTTTACCTCCTCACAGTTGACTTGAAGAGTTTTAGATGCTGGGTTTCCGTTCACAACAGTTGCTGAAAACCACTGAGTAGATGGGTCCAAACTATAAATTTTTACTTCTGAACCAACTAAGTTTTTGTCACCTTAAAAAAAATAAACGAAAAAAAAAATGTTAGAGAATCTGCGCTACTTTCTAATAGTACCATTATCCAAGACATTCTTCCCCAAATCTTTAATTTCTATAAACATAAAGATAAAATAATTGCTACAAACTTAAAACAGACATTTCAGCAAAGCTAAAGAAAATGTAGGCTTTCAATGCTCCATTTTCTTACAGATTTGAATTCGAATAATATATTTATTTTGACACATTCCATCAGAACAAAAAGTATCAGACAATTCATCAGAAACTCACTGTTCTGTGTAGTTTTAGAGGAATCAAATTTAGGAACCCCAACAGAACTGTGAGTTTAATTCAGAAAAAAAAAATTTTTTTTCTTCATGACTGTGAAACTGAGAAACTCAATACCATTAAATGGGAAGGTAAGGATTACTAAGGAATTTTATACAACTAAAATTCCAAACATCAAATTCCATGTCAGAATATAACTGAGCTTTTTAAATGCCTACATTACATTTATAATTTCACATAATTTCTGAACTTTACAAATTAAACTCCTCAATCATGTTATATAGGAAAACTTCTTATTTTTCAATTTTAAAATTAATTACAATGAAAAAAATTAAGAAATCTTAATGACAGAATGAGGGAGAAGAGCTAAACCATAGCTTCTTAAAAGCAATCACTGGTTAACTTATGAACTATCAACAAGAGAGCATCCACATACCTTTTAAAAGATGGCTTTCATCTAAATGTTTCACAATCAAAGCCTGAAATTCTTTACTGATGCTCTGATTATCAGTAAGGGAAAGCCGAAGATTGTTTACATCCTGTAAAATCAAAGATTGTTACACTTTAAGGAAATAAAAAAGAATTATTTATAAATCCCAATGACCGTTTCAACTGGTCATCCAGACCAGTTCAGGAAATGTCAACTAGCCATTTGATGGCACCAAACCATTTCAACTCCAGTGAACTGAGTTGGTCAAGAAGTTGGAAATTATCAAACACAGGCATAAGGCCAATTGAGAGGAAGTCACCCATGCCAAGAGCGTGAGAAATACCAAGTGACTCAATCATGATTTTAAGCATGACATAACTTTGGTTATGGGAAAATAATAAGTGAATCAACAAGCTGGTTGATCCAACTTTAAAACAAATCCATATACCAAATACTGGGAAATCCCAGGCCCAATCCAAGAAACAAAGACACACCGAGAGATGCTCATTGTCAATTCACTAAAATCGCTGTTTTAACATCTCATTTCATACAAATTCATTTAACCTAACTATATCCCAAATACATTCTACTTTACAAAAGGTAAGGAAGCTGGTGGTGGGGGATGACAAACAGAAAAACTGAATGCAAAGCCCAGGGCTTCAGAGCGAGCCAGTTCTGAAACACTCCGTTCTTGGCAGCTGCCCCACCTGGCACTAGTCCGCCCTCTGGCTCTGTGTGCACACCCAGTTATGACAAATGTATACAGACCGCCAATAGGAACAACCAGCCAAACCAAAATTCTAGCAGGGCAAAGAAAAACAGTGCTAAACACAGCAGCCCTTACAACTCAGGGCCTTCCCACTTCTCTGCTACTGTGAGATACATCCACAGCAGCAAGAGCAGTTCACCAATTTCTCCCACTTAGAGAAGAAGGCTGAGCTGGAATAGTGCATTTTCTTAGTCAGATATTGCTACATAAACCAGGGCAGCCACAACAGCTCAAAGCTAGTTACCAGAATGGGTCATATATTGGTTGGGTTTTTTTCCCCCTCATAATTTAGCACTACAATTTCAAAAAAAAATCCAATTCTTATTATAAGATAAGCAATCTATTGATGCAGAGAGCCACATGGGGCTCCCTGGAAAGGCAGAGTGATTCTAGTCTACCTAGGACAGTTTTAGGGCCTATCTAAAGTGCTAGATAGTTCATCTAGAGACCCTGTCTTATTTCTGTAACTGAGTCAAATCCATCTAACCACACAGCTTAAGTTTCAATACCAACTTCTGCATATGCCAAATGACATTCAGGTGCTCTCTGCATTATTTAGAGCAAGCATCCTATAAATTCATACAGCAGAAGCCTGATGTGATCATCTATATCTACACAATAGTGTCCTGAGTAAAATCCAAGAATGCACACTGAAGTTTCCCTCAATGAATTATATATTAGGATTACATGAAGAACAATTTTCACACTGAGAACCCAAGGTACAACTCACTGAGAACAAACACTAATCTAGATTTTCCCTTTTTATAAATTTTTTTAGTTGAAGATAGATATATAAATAAAGGTATTACTGTCTATCTATCTATCTATCTATCTATCTATCTATCTATAATATGGTATCTATAATATGGTAGTGCCTCACATGAGGTAGGCAAGTGCTCTACCACTGAGCTACAACCCCAGCCCTAGATTTTTCCTTTTTAATTTCGAGAAACAAAACTAATACTTCTACCTTAACTGAAAAACTAGGACATGTGGAAGATGTAAATTCAGGAAACAATGCTGGCAAGTAAAAACTATTCTACTACCCAGTAAGGCAAAAGAGCCAAACACCCATCTGTGTCACTGGTCCTGTAAACAAATCATTCTTCTCAAGGCAGGAAAACCATCAAGATGCCTAGTAACATATGAAGGTAGCTTGCATGTGAACTTAATTGGAAGCATCCTCCTTTGTTCTACCTACTTATACATTATAAATTGAAGCCTACATGATGGGCCTTGTTTTCACTCATTTCCAGGATATGGAAGTAAAAGCAAAGCCAATTGTTGAGAAAGCCAGTGTGTGGCTTTCCAGTACAGGCCCAGAAACTCAGCCACCGGCCCAGGCTGCATATTAGCAAATACACAGGTTTAATAGTTGTGCATACTACAGAAACAAATCAGATCTGAAATCACAAAGCAGAGTGCGTAAAGGGGACAGATGTCATTACAAAACCAATAGTATTCTGAAGGCAGTGATCTCCTCCCTTCTAATATTTTCATAACAAATACTAATATAAACAACCAGAAACCCACATGTTTAAAGGTGAGAGTTTTCCAAACGAATTGAAAAGAATGTATGTGTATACAGCCAATCCTCAGTTATGTTCCACCAGATTGCCAAAAGGAGAATTAGTGATTACCAAGCCATGGGTCTTAAGAGAAACATGGGATCTTATAAACCTCTGGTCACATTCTCATCGACTGATCAATATATAACCTTGCTGGATGTGTTTCTGTGAAAGACACCTTATGCAATACACATTGCAGATTCATCAGCCTTGAACTCGTGTCCACAAGCACCCCACCTGACGGCTGGGCAAAAGCTCCTCTAACACATGTACTTCAGACCCACCACAGCTTTCTTTTTTTTTCTTTTTTTTAGTTTTCGGCGAACACAACATCTTTGTTTGTATGTGGTGCTGAGGATCGAACCTGGGCCGCACGCATGCCAGGCAAGCACACTACCACTTGAGCCATGTCCCCAGCCCACCACAGCTTTCTTGAGCTTATAAACACCAAACAACATCTCAGCACTACATCTGGGACACTTTACACAGAAAAAAAATTACAAAAGGAAAACAAGAAAAAAAGCAAAAACACAAAACAGTGAAACTAAATAAGGTGCAAAAAAGATACTTGTTTACACCAGGAGAGCTGAAATAAGGTGACAAAGGAACATCACCTTAACTGGACTCAGTGGGAACCCACATCAGGCAAAGTGTTCTGTGCACATGGATGAATGAATGCAAGCCACCACAAGTACTGATTTGGGGGCTACAAATATATTTTAGTAGGTAGGCAAATTCACAAACATAGAATCCATGAGTAACCAGGATCAGCTGCATTATTGTATGCCTGTGTGTACTCATGCACATACACACAACTGCAATAGTCAACTTTCCAACATTATTTCCATATCACCTAGGTGTTTCCATACATACCATCAATTGTATACCCTTGTCCTTTCAAACCAAATGGATGGCACAGACCACAGGCTACAATTGTAGGATGCAATCCAACAACCCTTTTTTGAGGGGGATATATCAGGGATTGAACCCAGAGACACTCGACCACTAAGCCACATCCACAGCCCTATTTTGTATTTTAGAGACAGGGTCTCACTGAGTTGCTTAGCACCTCACTTTTTACTGAGGCTGACTTTGAACTCACGATCCTCCTGCCTCAGCCTCCCAAGCCACATAGCGTGTGCTACCGTGCCTGGCCCAGGCCCAACAACTAACCCTTTTTTTTTTTTTTTTTTTTGTGGTGCTGGGGACTCAACTCAGGGCCTTGCATACAAAGCAAGCACTCTACCAACTGAGCTGTGTCCCCAGCCCCAACAACTAACTCTTGATGGGATGGGTTCATCTCTTTATTAGGCATCTAAATATGGGCAAACAACACCAATCTTACTGCTCATGTTAAAAGAACTTGAATCTCTGTTTTTAAGAATGATTTAAGGATGATTTACCTGTATAGGCTTTAAAAGATCTTTGGAAAGAAATACGCTTTGCTGATCTCCTAGGAAGCGAACAGAAGTTATGGATCCCAAACCAGCTTTGTCCAACAAAGGTTTGTACACCTGGGGGGAAAAAAAAAAGTTTGGCATCATAATTGCTATCAGCATTATTCTGAAAATGGAACTGGCAATTTTTAGGCACACAGGAAGTAACAAAGTCAGTAAGCTTGTGTTTACTGCAAGGACCTCATAATAATGAGGTATCTACAAAAATCACACAATTTTCATTCAAACCCAATAACTTAAACCAGATATGCATTTGGGAGTCATTAACACACAGGTCCCCAGTTCCTCCATTTTCCAAAATTTTTGCAAAAGAAGTATATGCACTTTTTTCTGGGGAGATTGGATTATGAGTTCAGGAAAAACTCTTGGCAGGTGAACGCAAAAATATAAAGAGCAAAGTATGACTTAAACTGTGACCTCCAGCAGCTCTTCTCACTCATGAGCAAAACCCTGGCTTTGCCAGCAGCAGGTGAGGCCCTCCAGGATCTAGCCAACTTTCAAGCACCATTCTGGCCTTTCCAACTACCTGTACCTGACTTCCTCATAAGCTCCAGATGTCCTCTCCAGATACAGTGGTCACTCTCTTCCTCAAACTGCACCACATTTACAACGCAGATACAACCCAGACCTTCTTGTAGTATATTTAGAGCCAAAAACAATCCCGAGCAGGAGGAATCTTGGAGACCCTGAGGCCAGGAATGGAAACCTCTTTTATGGACTGCTGCCACAGAGACCTGCCCAGTGCTGCCTGGTCTCACCAATTTTAGGGACACTAGAAATCTAAATGCACATTCCACACTTTTTTAAAAAGGCAGCTAACTATTTTCTTAAAACACTTAACTGTTTGGGCCAAACCAAACAGATCTATCTATATGTATGTATGACTACCAGTTTCTGACCTCTGACCTTGACATTCCCCACATTACTTCCTCCCCCATTTTTCAAGTGAAGAAAATAAGACCCTAAAAGCCCAGGGATAGGCCCAGAGTTACAGAGCTCCTACAAGGTCTGGCAGAAGATTCTAGGTGCTTTTGTACCCTCTGCCTTGTCACAAACATAGACTATTGTTTCATGTGTGTGACAAAGGCCAAACACAGGCATTTCATTTATATTTTCCTTGTTTTACCCCAAACAGATGAAATGTTCTCTTTTCCTTAGTTTTACTCACTATTGCAGGCCATTGAATAGTTCGTTCAGAAATTTCAGGTGACTTTCGTTCAGCCAAAACCAAATTATGTTCTACCAAAAATGCTTTCCTCTGAAGGCTGTAGACTTCTATCCATCTTCTCTTCCTCCAAGATTCCCCATCAAACTCGACACATACCTGGATGAAAATTGGAAAAGCAGATTCAAGTCACAAACATTATCAACATACAAGCTTAATGATGTCATTATTATTCTTGAGTCTCCCACATGCATGTGTTAGTCCCTCCTAGTTCCCTGCCTTTCCTTCACAGCCACAGCAAAATAATCACACATGTACCAAACTTGATCCCCAAACTACCCTGGGATACAAAAGTTCAGGGCTTTCGGGATCAGTGTCCTCAAAGTAGTCTCTCGGTAGCCCAGAAACCAAAGAACCCCACTTAGAAGGGATTTACATGTTAATTAGATGTGTGAACTTTGGGAATTAAATGAGACAAATCTGAAACCCAGAACAACTATTTTTCCAAGTGCATTGTAATTCAATTCTCTGTTGACACTGCAGTGGGCTTAAGAAGACCCCATCATGACACCAGCTGCTTTTAGACTCCTCTGGTAGACTACTTAGCAAAAAGCCCTAATGTATGACACACCTTCAATATACCTTTCAATAGAGAAAAGGGAGAAATTTACTTCAGGGTTGGGAGTCTAAAACTATTTTACACGATAAAATAAATAAGAAATTAATAAATGACCCCAGAACTACGTTTTTTTGTTGTTGTTTTTTTTTTTTTTAATTCCTGGTATTGGGGAGCTGGGGCTGTGAATCAGAGGTAGCATACTTGCCTGGCACACTTGCCATACTTGTGAGGCACTGGGTTCTATTCTCAGCACTGCATATAAATAAATAAAGGTCTAGCAACTAAAAAAAAAAAAAAATTTTTTTAAAAACTCCTGTTGTTGGGGATAAACCAGAGCACCTCATTCATGATAGATAAGCACCCAATCACTGAAAGACCCACTCAGTCAGTCTAGTTGCTTATATAAAAATCAAACTACCTTTGAAATATAATTTTCCAAGTAGGCTATAATCCTTATAACTTAAATAAATTTACGAAGACATTTTTGTAAAAATCAGACAAAAGTTGGTCTCTGGCAACGCCCAGAGGTAGGAATTGTTCACAAAACCTTAAAGTTTGATAAAAAGTGATGCACCCAGGGGCTGGGGATATGGCTCAGGCGGTAGCACGCTCGCCTGGCATGCGTGCGGCCCGGGTTGGATCCTCAGCACCATATACAAACAAAGCTGTTGTGTCTGCCGAGAACTGAAAAATAAATATTAAAAAAAAAAAAAGTGATGCACCCAAAACACCCAAATTTATTTCTTTGGTATTGGGATTGAACCCAGAGCACTTTACCACTGAGCACATCCCCAGCCTCCACCATTTTTATTTTGAGACAGGTTCTTACTAAGTTGCTAAAACTGGCTTTGAACTTGAGATCCTTCTGACTCAGCCTCCCAAGCTGCTGGGATTATAAGCATGTGCCACTGTGACTGGTCAAAACATTCAAATTTTATTAGCTATTATGAATATGCTGCCCCTTAATTTATTCTAAAACTTTTTTTAACATTTACATATTTTAGCAGACTTGAATAAACTCCCTTAATATTCAGTGAGAAAAATCACTATTTTTATTTAAAATTCTTCGTCTTACAAGAGACCTCTTTTTTGGTGTTTCAAGGATTATTAATGAACCCATCTCTATCAAATCTTAAGATTTCACAGATGTCTTTACTAACTACATGGTCAGAACCCAACTTAAGAATCCTTTCCTCAAAGAAGCCTCCCCTTGCAAAAGAGCCTTTCCGCTCCTGAGAGAGGTCCCCCTGGCTAACTGTCCTCAGAGCTCTATACATTTCCCTCCTAGCACTTACCCACCAGTTGGCATTAAATTTATGGCTAGTCAAATGACACATGAATCAAATAGGTCAAAGTTTGTGTCTGTTTTTGCTCACTGTCTTGTCACTGGTATACAGTCCCTATCATTACTCAAAGACTTATTAAGCATAAATAAATGAACTTCTCTCTGAACTGACTCCTACATTCCATTTCTCTTATTTCACCTAAAAAGCTGTAAATTTCAGCTGATACACTGTTAATTCCAATCCTGAACCTTTTCCAATCTACAGGATATCTTTTAAAAAAAAGATAAATTAAGACCCACTCTACCCTTCTAGCAACAATAAACACACATCCTTAACTTCCCAGGCAATTTGGCTAGGACGCTGCATAACTTCTTGTACGGAAGGAATTTTTGCAGTAACCACCTTATACTTTCCAAATCAGAATAAATGCAAATGGAGAACAGCTATGTGGCAAAGCCTTTCTCCCAAGTTATATCTATTCTATCACTTCAACCAACCAACCAATGCTCCTTACCAAGGTATACTGAGACTGCTCATTTTCCTGGTTTCCTTGCCAGAGGATCCAGGTCTCCTGACACTCCCACAGAGAGGCTTAGTCTTTCAACCCCAACTTAGCTTTCCATGCCAATTTTCCCATCTTTCAGATATGTGATATAAAAGGAATAAGCACACAAATTTCAGAATCAGAGAGACCTTGGCTTGAATCCCACTATGTTGAAACTTTCCTTGATGTTACTTGCATAAAACAAAACGTGATTAGAAAGGAAACCAACTCAACTGCATCCCAGGTTGAGAATTCTTACTTAGAAGTCTAGATCTCTGAATCTTGTTTTATTAACTTCAAAAAGAAAGCAGTAACCTCTACCTCTCACTGAACTGTTAGGTAGATGGGGGAGGGGTCAGTACTGGGGAATGAACTCAAAGAGGGGTGTTCTACCACTGAGCTACATCCCCAACCTTTTTTATTATTTGAGACAGGGTCTTGCCAAGTTGCCCAGGTTAGCCTTGAATTTGCATTCTTCTACCTAGGCCTCCCAAATCACTGAGAATACAGGCATGCAACACCATATCACCATACAACACACATTACAACAAGGTATGGAAAGTGCCTGGTTAGGCAGCCAGGTAGTTTTAAGACCTATATGTTAATCTAAATCGTATCACCATATCACTGAAGCTATGAGTGAAGGAGAGAGTCTTCAACATAACCAGATCTACTCAACACTGGAAAAAAAAAAATGAAGGAAGGATTAAGACTTTAAGTGGTTTTCCCAAATATAAGCAACAATGTTTATCAGACCACTATTTAAAACTTAAGATAACACAAACTAAAATTCAAATATCTCAATTTTTAAGTACTTTTAATTTTAAGTTCAGCTCCTGCACAAGGCCCTGGGTTCCATTCCCTGTGCAGCAAAACAAAACAAAAACCCATGTATGTCTTTCATTTTTTCCTCAAAGCCTGAGGTTCAATACTGAAGGACACCTCCCCTAAAGTCTCTTTTGCAGATACTCTGGGGCAGACGGAAGACATTCATATTCAGAAAGAACTAAGGGTGACTCATCCAGTTTATGCAGGCTGACAAATGAAATGAGCTTCTGCTGTGTACTTTTCCCCATGCTCCCTAGGCCCACAAAGAGGTTACTTGTGCTGTCTGACACTAAAGGCCAAACAAAGGTCAGTTATGACTGCCTACCTGAACTTCCAATTTTACTATTCTTGTAATAGGGCCTTTTGTAAATGTGCAACTGATTAGGCTATCAAATATTTTGACCAAATGTTAGATATTTCAAATCAATTACTTCAAAGCCAATTTTTCCCAAAAGAAAATCTTACATGATACGTGAATTAATGTTATAGCTAATCTCAGCAAAAACTCATCTCTCCTGAGCATATGATTATGAAAACCACGGGAACTGCCAAGAAGAATGTTACCAAATGTGAAGGTAGAAATACACAGAACAGCATGGTTTGTAGTTAAATGTTTGACTATATATTGACTCTACCTAGTTCTACAATGCAGATTACAAGTTTCACTATTCCAAAAAATAAGGAATTAATTCATTACGCTTCCATTACATCTTCTTACATGAAAATAAAATGCTTACCTAAAACCCGAGTCTAGTATTCAATTATAAGTGGTAAACAGTCTCTATTACACTGCACCAGGAGTTTCTCATCTTACATAGCCTGGCTGGCAGCAGAATCCACCAATATTCAAGTTCCAACTGTATACAAGGATGAAAGGCATTGGTCAGGCCACTCATTTGCTGACAACAGTAGGAAAAGATACATAAAGATGAAAAATGGGTGGGATTGTGGCTCAGCAGTACAGCGCTTACCTAGCATGTGTGAAGAACTGGGTTCGATCCTCAGCACCATAAATAGATAGATAGATAGATAGACAGACAGAAAAAAAGTAGGGTTAAAGAAAGATAAAGACTTAGATAGGCAAGCTGGGGAAGGAGGACATTCCGTGCACACCTAATACAAAAGAAAACAGTTCACACTCAAGCAGAAGGATGAAAGATGAAGTCAGTCCTGGGAACCACATTTAACTAAGATCTCTGTTATTCTAGAGGTAGAAAAGGCTACTGTCCCAGCAGTTTTTCTGAACTGTTATTTGTAAACTGTTTCCTAATAGTAATTATTTTGATTCCTTCACTTATTCATGCAGATATTTAAGTACAAGTACATACTACATAGTGTTCAAGGTATGAAGGATTCAAAGGCTAGCAAAATAAAGTGCTCGAAGCAATTTTTTTTTTTTTTTTTTTAAGGCACTGGGGATTGAACTCAAGGGCACTTGACCACTGAGCCACATCCCCAGGTCTATTCTGTATTTTATTTAGAGACAGGGTCTCACTGAGTTGCTTAGTACCTCGCCTTCATTGAGGCTGGCTTTGAACTCGAAATCCTCCTGCCTCAGCCTCCCAAGCCTGCTGGGATTATCAAAGCCTAATTTTTCAAGTCTGTAGACAAACTTGGGCAAGTTATGTAATTTCTTTAAACTTCAATCTAACCCCCCCCCAACACACAAAATCTTACCAAACAGGCTACTGGTAAGGATTATTACTTGCCACATAATAAACAATCATTATTGCCTGTTACTATGTCTTCCACTCCTCTGCAATCAACTACTAGATATATTGCTTTTGTCACCTAAGTGACTTTGTTACAAAGTCTTTCTGGCAGTGAAACAAAATTAATAAGCCTTGGCCTTTAATATCATTCACAATTAAGCCTGCCAGTCTACACTGACTTGTATGTGTGCTAAAACTTAGAAAAATCATCAGAGTACCTACCTAAGTTTACTTATTCAGTCACCTCAGCGCCCAACCTCACCACTCAAAAAGCTCAATGTCCCTAAGCCCAGATGTAGATGTAAGTATGGTCTTAGTTACTTGGTTCTACCTGCACTCTTTGGTTCCAGTGTTTCAAAATCCATTTTTATTAACTACAACATGGTTCTTATACTTAAGCCAATTATTTCAATGGCTACTGAGGAATGCAGTAGTAATGATTAGAATAAAGAAATAATATAGATTTGCATCTTAAAAAGGGCTGAGTTGTGAAGTCTGCAGATAGGGCATAAGTCCAAATTAACCAAAACTGCTCTTGAATTGAAATCCCCAGTAGTCTCCAGTCAGGCACCTTAGTACAGTGGAGAAGAAACACTGCCCAACCTGGATTCAAATCCTCACTCCCTTACTTACAGTAGCTAATTACACAAGTCTAGATAAGAGTCCTTTTCCTCAAACTACTTCCTTCCTCATCCAGAAAATGAAGGTTCCTGAAAGTTGGGTGTGGCAGGGATATAGAGATAAAAATAAATACACACTAAGAACCTCCTAGATTGTCTGCCTACAACAGATCCTCAATCACTGCCATGGAAGGGAAGGCAAGGGAACATACAGTTTAAAAACTGTTTCTATTCAAGTCAGTTAAAACACAAGTTCTACAGAAAAATTTACCTAGATGAAATAAAACACAACCATCTTGATGAAATCTCATACACAAAGCTCTACATTTTATGTAAAAAGGTAACTAGCCTAAAATAAATAGGCTGGCCATCCCTGTACAATACACTATCTCTATAAACATGAAAACCTCTTTGGTACAAGAATGAGTGGAACAGAAGAGAGAAACCAAACCCCACAGTGTGTGGTTGGAGCATTTTTTGTGGCACAGCTCTTAATGCCTGATGGTGAAGAGGGCAGCCCTGGAGTAGAACTTCCTGGGTCAGAACACAGATTATGCCAGTTGGCTATGTAAGTTGCCAGTCATGTGACCCTGAGTAAGACAATCTTTGTAAGACCTGGTAAAATGGGGCATCATTGCTGGTAAGAGGTCAGCATGATGCTTGGCATGTGCTTAAGTGCTCAATGCTCACTTCTCTGCCTCAACGTGAAGACCAGGCACCTGGTAGAAGTTTTAAAAACATGTAAGTACAAATATCCTCCTACCTCCACTCTTTGTGGACTCATACTGGTTTGGGAATGGACAGACTATCAACTGTATAAACTGTACAAAACTGAACAGTGTTTCAGAAACCAACATATATTCAATTGCTAATGTTAGAACTTGCTTCCTTTATTTCCTGAGCACAGTTTCAAGAAAAAGCAGTGGTGACCAAGTGAAGATCCTGAAACACACACATCACTCAGAGTGGAAATCTCTTCCGTTCTGACAAGCTTCCTCCAACTTATCACCACTTTGCAGTCTTTGTTAGGGATCTTTTTTCAGCTATTTTTGCACAAAGGAGTCTTTGTTGGTACAATGGCTTCCTCACTGGTTGTTCCCAGACAATCTTTTCACAGCAATACTTCTATTAGAGTACAATTAGAATTCATCCCTCTTTCCAAAGATCTAACTGAAAAAGGTGCTCAGTGTCATTCTGGTTTAAGAAATCACTGACTGCACTTGCTCCCATTTCTCTCCCTGCCCCCAAACACCCAAGTGCAATATAGATTTCGAAGCCATTCCTCCACTGCACCATATATGGGCCAGCTCCACCCCCAGCGCTCCATATATGGTCATATCCCACACCCACCCACAGACTCCTCACGGATAACCAGGAACCCATTCCTGCTGACCCACCATATACGGACAAACACCCACCCTAACACGCCGAGCAGAACTAAACTCCTCCCTCTACACTCACACTTCATTTTTAACCAGTGCTTAAGTTAAAAACAAAAAAAAAGTTAACAAATCCAAAGGAACACCCCCCACCCCAAGTCTGAAAGCACCTCCAGGCACCAGCCCCATTCCTACCGCTTCCAGACGTCACCGCTCGCCCAACCTGACACTAACACCGCTCCTCCCCGCCGAGGAGTCGTCGCCCTAGCGGGGCCGGCGCCGGCAATGCAGCGCGCAGCCCCCGAAGACCGCGGCCGGCGACTCCGGGCGACCGGGCACCGCAGACCCGCGAGGTCCCCTCCGCAGCACCAGCAGGTCCGAAGCCAACTTTCGGGCAGCCCCGCAGGGGGGCTGCGCGTTCCCAGGGCAACGCGGGGGCGGCTCACCTTCAGGTCCTTCCTGGAAACGTCGGGGTGGGACACGGCGCGGACCGTGCCCGCCAGCCAGGGCCACTCGGCCACGCGCTGCACGTCCCAGCCGTCGTCGACGCCGTCGGCCGCGCACAGGCTGAGGAACCGCTTCCCCACCAGCACCGGCCAGCTCTCCCCGAGCGTAAGCACCATGTCTCCGCCGGCGGCAGCGCCCTCCTGCAGACACGGAAGCGAGCGTGTGGGGCGCGGGCCCGCCCGCCAAGTTTCGCTTTCCTGAGCCCCGGCCCGCTCGCCGCGGGGGCGGCCGGGGGACTCTGCGCGCCCGCCCCCGGCCCCGGCAAGGAGAGGGCCCGGAGCAGAGGCCCGTCCCGCGGCCACCCGCCCGGCCCGCCCGCGCCCCACGCCCGGCCTACACGACGCGCGGCCCGCGGGCTCGCCCCCGAACCCCCGCCTCTCTCGCAGCCGAGGCCGCGGCGCGCTCACCCGCCTCCCGCCTCCCTGAGTCACCGGCGGCGGCTGCCGTCCCCAGCCGCCCAGCCGACTCTAGCTCCTACTTGGTTCAAGAGCTCTCACAAGACACGCACGGCCCCCGGGCCCGCCCCCCGGAGCCGCTGCCGCCGCTCATTGGCTGCACTGCGGGCGGCGGGCGGGGCTCGCGGGGAAGCGGCCTGTCGCCACTGGCCGGGGCCGCGGAGGCGGGGCAGAGGAAAACAACAATCCCTCGGCGGCTCCTCCCCGTCCCCTCCCCCTCCCGGAGCCCGGGCGACCCCCACTCGGGACGGACGCGCGCCAGCAAAATCCCTCCGCCGCGCCCCATTCTTTCCGTTTGTTACCTCACGTTACGCAAAAGAGTCCCGCGAGATCCGTTATCAACTTTGGGGGCCCCAGAAGAAACTGCCCTGGCGCACAGATGAGACTGGATGGGGAGACCCGGGTCTCCAAGTGCCTATTGGATTGTTCTACAAGTGCGTAGGTTGTCGACCAAAGATGGGCCTTCACTTGGCGGAAGAATCTCACAGGAAAGGGCGAGGGCGGCCGGCCGGCGGGGGGGCGGGGGTAGGGACGTGCGGTTTCAGGCGTACTCAGCCGGGGGCGGAGCTGCCGAGCCGCTTTGTGCGCAGGCGCCTCGCAGCGGGCGCTGGCGCTGGGGCTGCTGGGTGAAATGGCCGCGGGAGGCGCAGGCGCACGTGGTGTGGATCGTGAACGTCTAAGTCCGCCATTTTGAAGGATAGATGAAGAAAGGCATGGAGCCATCGGGGTAGGACGTTCCTTGTCTGTGGAGCGTGAGAGGCCGCGCAATGCACCGTGGAATTAGGTTTTCTAACGTAAAGGCGGGGCTGGGAAGTTGTTGAGAGACCAGGAAGTTGAAAGAGTAGATGAAGGCCATGATGATGCAAGAAGAAATGCAAGAGAGAAGGTGGTTTGAAGGACAAAGGAGATGAAAGGTGCCTGTGTTGAAAGGACCACCGATGTTTGGGCGAAATGAAGAAATGGAATGGAAAAACTGAAGACTTATTTATAAAGGCTGGGGCTTGATGAGGAGTCACACTTAATTCTTAAAATAATGACTGAAGAATCCATGCTCCCAATTTTACAAGTGTGAAAATGGGAAATCAGGAGGAAAAAAATCAGAACTATTTTAAGGAACTGTAAGATGCAAATTAACTCCACGAGTTCGTCTTGGATACATGTGTTCTAAATATGTGACTTTTAAGTTTTTGAAGTTAATGATAAAACAAGAATTAAATGAGATTTAAAATTTGCAGACCATTAAAGGGGAGGATATAGCAAAGAAAACCTGTCCAATCGACAAGGCTGAAATGGAAACAAGAAAAGCAAAAGAAACCAGAATATGCTAACATAAAATAAAATTAGAACCTTAAATCTAAACTGTGTGTACAATAAGTATAAATGGGTTAATTTTACTCATAAATTTAAAAAAATATTTTTTCATTAAGAACAAAATCCAGCTATAAATTGACAAGAAAATTCTTAAAGCATAAGAAGTTTGAAAATATTAGGCTAAGGGGTGGGGATTGTGGCTCAGTGGTAGAGGGTTCACCTAGCATGCAGGAGGCACTGGGTTTGATCCTAAGCACCACATAAATGTAAAATAAAGATACTGAAAAAAAAAAAAATATATATATATATACATATATACACTAGGCTAACATTTTTATGTGTGCTATGTGTGTATGTATATGTATACACACACACACAAATTTAGTTGTAAATGGACACAATACCTTTATTTGATTGATTTATTTTTATGTGGTGCTGGGAATCAAATTCAGTGCTTCCATGTGCTAGACAGGTGCTCTATCGCTGAAGCACAACCCCAGCTAGGCTAATGTTTTTTAACCCAAAACGTGATCAGACAAAAACAATGTAATACTATTAATATATAGTCACAAATCACTTAATGAGGGGATAGTTCTGAGAAATACATAATTGATTTCATCATTATGCTAACATCATAGAGTATATATACAAAAGCTAAGATGACTACAATATCACAAGTGATAAGGTCATAAATGACCTACCATTGTCTGTAATGCTATTATATAGCAAAGGCATAAAGAGAAAGGATGTTGTCTTAATAAAGGATGGAGTCCATGAAGATAGCATGCACTCCAGAAATTATAATGAATGAAAACATGGACTAGCCTGAACTAACAGCATGAAAAAATTTTGTACCAGGAGAAGATTTTAACCGTTTGTAATGACATCTTGGATGCAATTCCTTTATTTTACTAATTTATTTTTAATGTGGTGCTGAGGATAGAACCCAGTGCCTCACACATGCTAAGAAGTGCTCTGCAACTGAGCTATAACCTCAGCCCTTATAGGCATCTTAGATACATTAAAAAGAAGTCATGGTATGGAAGACCTAGATTATATTATTAACTCTATTTGAAAAAACAATTGCTAAGGAATGAGTTCTACCAAACCTCAAGGAACATATTTCCTACATTTTATTCATGGTTCCAGAGCTTATAAAAGATGGAAAACTATTCAATGCTTTCAATAGAACTTGCAAGAAACCATTACCAAATCTGAAGTAGAAGACAAGAAAGAAAAACTATGGCTCAACTACACTTGAGATCATGGATGAAAATTTCTTATATAAAATATGAATAAACAATCCCTAGCATACTTTTACATAGTCACGATGATTGCTTGGGAGTATTAGATGAATACAAAATTACTTGAAGATTTTTAAAAATTAGCTATAATTCACTGCAGTGACTAAAAGAAAAAAGGAAAAATGGTATGCTCCTTTAGTAGATGCTAAAAAGGACATGTACTCACATTGAATACCTATAAATTACCTGAAAAGCACTTCAAAATAGCTAGAAAACTAGAAATGTAAAAAGCACACACTTACATTGAATACTCAATCATGATCTTAAAACAATTTTTTAACTTCATAGAAACCTAGGAATATAAGATTTATCATAAACATGCACATGTCTTTGTAGAAGACATCTACAAACTTGCTCATCTCACCATTGTTTGTGGTTGTGAAAAAATGGAAATAATCTAAATGTACTTCAGTTGGGAAATGAGTAAATAAAATGAATACAAGGAATGTGATACTTATTGGAATGCTAGAGCTTGGCTCCATAGTTATTGTTTTTTCTGGTGAGGAAACTTAAAATCTACTTTTAGCAATTTAAAAAATTTTTTTAGTTGTAGTTGGACACAATACCTTTATTTTACTTATTTTTATGTGGTGCTAAGGATCGAACCCAGCACTTTACACATGCTAGGTGAGTGCTCTACCGCTGAGCCACAACCCCAGCTCCTTTTATTTATTTATTTATTTTGGTAGTTGGACACGATACTTTTATTTTATTTATTTATATTCTTAGCAATTTTCAAACATAATTTATTATTAATTGCAGTCACCATAATTTATAGTAAATCTCTTGAACTTGCTCCATCCACGTGAAGTTTTTGTGTCGTTTGACCTACAGCTCACCAATCTCTCCCCATCCTGTTATTCTCATTTGTTTAAGGTTAATGTCTTCATTTACTTTTTGAAATTTAATTTTTAACTTTTATTAGTGGCTTCTACTACATTAGCAGGTTAAGAGAGAAAATACATATAATTATCTCAGTAAATGCACAAAACCCATTTGATAAAGCTTCACTTCCATTTCTTATAAAAACAAATAGAAGAAACTTCCATAGCTTGGTAAAGAACCTGCTGGGAGTAGACTGAAACAACATACTTGATTTTTAAATTTTAGGAGGATTCCCACTAAATTCAGGAGCACCATAAGGATGCTCTGTGTGTTATCACTTCCAGTCAAGTTGCAAAAGAGGTTAATCACTAATAAGACAATAAAATAATATAAACATTAGGATGGAAGAAAAAGCCACATGATTTGTAAACAATTGTTAGAATTTTAATACAAAAATCAAGAAGATGTAAAATAAAAGATCAACAAGTCAAAAGAATTTTTATTCTTTAACAATTAGCATATGTTAGAAAAAAGAAAAGATTAATGATTCAAGCTACAGAATACCTAAAAATAAACATCACATGAAGTGAACAAAATTGTCAGACTTTACTAACATATAAAAGACTTAAAAATGTTATCTTCTTATATGACTTGATAAAGATGTCACTCCAAATTTAACAAGGAAGGAGTAAAAAAGATGAAGTCATAGAGTTAAGAATATACAAAAACACACCCATATTTGTGTGAAAACTTAAATTAAAATTTAATGCTATGATTAACATAGCATTTCAAGTGAGTGTTAATAATAAACTATTTAGTACATGCTTTGGGGTGTTTTGATTACAATGAACCCAGTCTAATTTCATCACAAGATTGGGAGCCTTCTCATCAAAAAGTCATGATAAGTTAATTTCTGTTTTACTATAAATTACTGCGATTTCTAAACTTGTTTGGAATTCCTGCCTGTGCCTTGAACTCACTCATGCCTAGCTTTCCCTGACCAGATAACAACCCTCTCTAAAACCTTAGTGGTGCCTCATAAATCCTGACTCCCCCTGACCAGATAACAACCCGCTCTGAAACCTCAGTGGCACCTCAAATTCTTATCTGAATTTACTCCCTCCCTTGAAATGTTAAGCCATGTAGATCATTAACATGCCATCTGCTTATGTATTATGTTTGTCAAAATCCTGTTATCTGTAAGTATTTAAGACACCCCACTTCGCAAGTTTTGTGTATAAAACCTTGTTCCTGAAAAGCTGGGAGGCTGGTCTCTAGCCCACATTAGGGGAGACAGCCGCTGATCAGCTCTCTGTGTACACAAATACAAGCTTACTTTAATTTGATTTAAAATTGGAGTCAGTGGTCTTCTCTTTGCATCGGGGTTCAACAGTTATTCATTAGGAAGAAATAAAGTCAGATTCCTCTATCAGCTTTCACAAAAATAAATTCCATGTACAGCAAAGAACTAAATACTTTAAAATCTCCCACCTCTTTCTCTTTCCCTCCCTCTCCCTGAATCTTTCAATCCTCAGGCCACTGGGCAGGCAGAACAAGTTAGATTTCCACGTGGAGAGGCTGGCCGGCATGGAATATTGGAGCCACTGGGTGGTGAGGGCGAACAGGGAGCATTTCCATGGGTGTGGAATGTCACCAAGAAGGCTAAGGAGGGCATTCAGGCGGGGACCAGCAATAGGCCTTGAAAGGAATCAGGAATATCTTAGAAGCAAGTCGAGAACCAGGAGAAAAATATCCTGCAAACAAACCAGAAAGAATTTCAACCTGGAGGATGCTCATCGAGGCCAGAGGAGGCGACACTGTCAAGATGGGGACATTGATACTATCGGAAATTGTATCTTGGGCTGCAGTTATGGTCAGAAATCCCTTTTATTGGTTAGTAAAAGTCACCATCCAAGTCCAGCCACGTATCGCCAACAAGGTCCCCCTGCTCACCAGCCAGAGGACTCTCTCTCCAAGGGACGGCAGAGCCTCCACACACATGTAGGAAAGGGGCAGTGGGAAACATTGAATCTGCTGGACCTGGATTCTTCAACTGCAAAACAAATAGACAATGTTTTTGCCTAAGTTTGCTTTTCTTTTTTTTAAGTATTTTATTTTTTAGTTGTAGTTGGACACAACACCTTTATTTCACTTATTTATTTTTATGTGGTGCTGAGGATCAAACCCAGGGTCTTGCACGTGGGAGGCGAGTGCTCTACCGCTGAGCCACAACCCCAGCCCTAAGTCTGCTTTTCTTAGGACGAGACTGAAGGGTGTCCCCTGAGAAAATGAAAGGGCTTTAGGCTGTTTCTGGTGACACGGCAGTGTTCCTTCCCCTGGCAGTAAGGCCAGCGCAGAGCTCCCTGCCCCCAACTGTTACAAAAGCCTTTGAGAAATCATTTACATCCACAGATAGTATAGATTTTAAGTAGACAGTTTTATCAGCTTTATGAATACATATATTCAAATAACCCACATGCCAATTAAGATACAGAAGGGAGTTGCCAAACCAGCAAGGCCAAATATGACCCTCTGCCTAGTTTCCCACAGTCTGGGAAGCATAGTTTTGCATTTTTTAAATGTTTTTTAAAGCAAGAAGAATAATTTTGGTGACCTGTGCTAATGATATAAAATTCTAATTTCAGTGTCTACAAATAAAATTTTATTAGAACACAGCCATTTATGTTTGATCTACGACTGATTTCATGCCACAGAGGTAATTATAAGTAGTTCAGAGACTATATGATCCTTGAAATCTAAAATATTTGGTCTTTGGCCCTTTCAGAAAAAAAAAAAAAAAAACTTGCCAAATCCAGATTCAGAACATTTCCATCCTCCTGAATATTCTGCTTTATTCTAATCAAGACCTGCCGGAGTAAGCTTTGTTTTGATTTCTATCACCATTAATCAGCTTTGCCTGTTCTGGAATTTATTGTTTTATTTTGTTTGTTTGCTTTTGCAACATGGGAATCACACCAGGGCCTCATGCACACTCGGCATAACTCTACCATTGAGCTACGCCAGCCCCTGAATTTGACTTAGATGAAATCCCAGGGTGTGAGCTCTTTTTGGTCCCGCTTCCTTTACTCACATGCTTTGAGAGTCATCCATGTGACCACATCTGTGAGCATTGTTGTCTTTCATAACTGTGTAGTAGTTCCCATTGTCTGTGCCGTAGTCTGAACAAGCTCCATCGATACAGAGCTGACCGTTTAGTTCTTGGCTATTATGAATATGTTTGGGTGTACGTCCACTATCTCGGTATTTGGTTTGTTTTCCTGACCTACTCTGCCTTTTCCCCATTATTTTTACTCTTTCTGCATCTCTTCCTACAAAACCAGATTTTTATAGATGTAATTTCCTTCAGCCTCTTGGATTCCCAAATAAATCAATAATTTATCCCATAATTTATATGGCAGAAGGACCAATAAAGGGAATAATGCACCCATTTGCTCACTTTGCATTTCTGCCCAAGGTAAAACTAAGTGACTGAATTCGATCGCCTTCCCCTGGGTGCAGGATCCACTGTGATTCTGTTGCGACTCCCTGGGCTCTGGTGCCCTCTAGCAGAAGAATCTGATTTCATTCTTGTGCCCCAGAACAAGGGAGGCAGCACGTGGGGTACAGAAATCGCAGGTCACAGCCTTCCTGGCATCAAGGGGTAGGCAGGGCCTAGGTCTCCCAATGCCACACCATACAGAGGGGGTCCTAGCTGCACCCGGCACTTCCTGGCCAAGCCTCTTCTGCACCAGGTCTCCTTGACCCGTCACGACCTGCTGTTATTTTTACCATGCTAGCAGCAAAGGCAACATGCTAGCAGAAAAGGCAACATGACTGCTCCAGCATGGGTGTGCCTCTCACCACTGGCAGCTGCCCCTCATCCTCGGAGAGGCCCCCCTGCTTTTTCCAGACCAGGGCAGACTGTTGTCCTGCCTCACTGAGTTTGATTTTCATGACCTGGTCTCTCCCATCTGCCTGCTGAGGGTCTCTGCTGACTGCAGAGTCTTGCAGGCTGCACTGCCTTCCAGCCTATCTCCTCCAGGGGCTGTCTAAACTCTGTAGCCGGGAAGACTGCTTGACTTCTAGCTTTCTGTTCGCCCTGCAAACTGAGCCAGCCTTGTGGTCTCAATTTGATCAACAACAAAAATATACACAATAAACACAAAATGATGTGGTTTTTTTTTTCTTTTTGAATAAGAGCAGCTCAATAATATTGGGGGTTGGTTAGTGCAATGCAGAGAACGTAAGAGGGAAAGGACAAAGTAACATTTAGCAGCAATGTTAGTCTTAACTGAGGACATTATGAATCCTTGTTATTCACTGTGCTTTAGAGTGTATATTAAAGCCATCAACTTGACTTTGAGGTGAATGCACAATTGTAAGAACAATGCTTTTCATAAATAACACTACATGTCACTGTACTGGAAATGAACTCCAATGCTGACTTGTATTTGGACTTAGCTGAGCAAGGGAAAACAACACTCAAATAGGAAGAGCTGTGCAGATAGGAAGGCTCTTTTTGAGGGTGGGGACAGTTTATAAGGGATTGAACTCAGGGGCACTCAACCACTGAGCCATAGGCTCCAAAGTAAGATCTTAAAGTGTGACTGATGTTTTTCTCACAATGAGTTCTCTCACAATAGCGGGCTGGGGATGTGGCTCAGTGGTTGAGTGCCCCTGAGTTCAGTCCCCAGTACCAAAAAAATAAAACCAAAAAACCCTTAATTTGGAAGGAACTAATGGGCAGGCCAATTGGAACATGAGATCTTATATTTGTTATCAAATATTTTTATATTTGTTTTCTTCTTTTAGAAAAAGTTTGAATCCTTTTATTATCTATCTATATCTATATATTTAGATAGATATATCAGTAATTTTTGTAGCTTTCAGGTGAAGTTTGCCTCTTTTATACTAATGAACTTCTTTTAGCAGATCTTCTAATTGAGTTCTGCAGGAGATAAATTCTTTTGGCTTTTGTCTTTGTAAAAAGTCTTATTTTGTCTATAATCCCTGTGACTCAGGAGGCTGAGACAGGAGGATTGCAAGTTCAAGACCAACCTCAGCAATTTAGCAAGGACTAACTTCAAAACAAAAATGTCACTCCCCCACCCCTGGCCCCACCCAGTGCTGGGAATTGAACCCAAGAGTTCTCTACTACTGAGCTACACCCAGAGTCTTGCTAAATTGCTGAGGCTGGCCTCAAATTCACAATCCTCCTGTTGTAGCCTTGAAGTAGCTGGGATTACAAGCATGGACCACTGCACCCAGCTCATCTTCACTTCTGAAGTACATTTTTGCATGAGGTAGATTGACAGGGTTCCTTTTCTCCTTCACCTGTGAAGATTCCAGTACCTTACATTTGGGCCTCTATCTTGATGTGAAGTCAGATGCCATTCTATTATCATCCCCCAGCATGTAATATGTCCTTTTGTGGTGGGGGGTGGTTTTTAGTGATGTGATTCTGATATGCCTAGATGTGGTTTTCTCTATATTTAACCTACTGTCGATTTTCTGAGCTCTTTCTGCCCAAATTTCTGTCTCAATTTCAGAAAATTTCTCAGTCATTATCTCTTCAAATGTTTTCTAATCCATTCTTTCCTTTTTTGAAATGGTCTGCTTGGTACGTTATAGTTGTACATAAGGTGGATTTGTTGCTACATATTAGTACATGCATACGATGTAACAGACCATTGGGCTACCGTCCCTCCTTTGTATGCTCTCTGCATCTGTTCTCTTGTGGGTCCACCTGCTCCTGGTTATGAAGCTGCTTGATTTTGTATTCGAGAGCCCCCCCCCCCACGCCTGTCACTTAGGTGATTTCTAATGACTGGTCTTGGTGCACTGGATTATGTGTCCAGCTGCCTTCTTGCCCTCTGACACCTTTCCTTGCTAGCGCTCGCCAGGCCCTTCGTCGCAGGGAAACTGCGGAGGAAACGGATCTCAAACCACGTTGAGGAACGACAGCCCAGGAGGCCTGGAGCAGCCATTGGAAGGTTGTAGGAGCTTTCAGCAGATCTGCCTCCTGGAGCACCCGGAGGATGAAACTGTGCGGAACTTACCCGGAACAGGTGTCTTCTTAATTGCGAGGAGGAGACTGGCGGAATCTTCTTAGTGGCAGTGGAGCTTAAGTGGAGGGTCTGGAGGTCAGTGAGGCGCAACTGCAGGGCGGGGCTGAACGCACCGGAGGGGCGGGGTGGAGGCCGCGGCCCTGCCAGGACAGAGGCTGGCGGGAGCACTGGCGCGGTGGAGGCGAGGTCCAGTTAGGAGGCTGGAGCAGAAGTTGGGGGTCCCAGGGGGGTTGGCAGTAGCAGAGGCAGGGGTGAGAGGGGCTTTCTGTGGCTGTGGTTTTGTTTTTTTTAATTCTCGGCTGCAGGGTTGGCTGGGCAGTACTACGCAGGGCCCGGGGGCTCGGACTGGTGATGATAGGCATAAGACAGGACAGAGTTCTTGCCCTCCTGGAACTCGGGAGGAGAGAGTCCCACCGTGCGCAGGCTGTCCCAACGCAGGGGCTGTGCCAGGGCGCAGCGGGCACTGCGCCGTAAGAGAGAGGGCGCCTGGCCCAGGCCGGTTGTTGGAGGAGAGGACGCACTGTGAGTGTGTCCCCAGAGTCTGTGTGTGGAAGCCTGGTCCCCAAAACCTAGGGGTCTTGAGAGGTGCCTGTGGCACTGGCCCTGCCATCCAATCCCTTCACCCAGGACCAGCCTCCCATCCTCACACAGGTCTCAATCAAAGTCCTCAACAAGCCCTTCTAAAGCAACCCTCTTGGCACCACCCTAGACATTTATTTTATTCTGGAACTTATCACTATCTGAAATTATATTGTTGATTTATTTACCTTTTTATTTTTCATCTCCAACCACCTTCACACTCCAGAGAGGACAAGTACGTGTCTTGGTGACCGCCAGCGGCCTGGCTGCAAACCCAGGAGAAGGCAAGCCTGGCACCCAGGAGACAATTCTGTGGGATGGGGGCAGCGCTCCAAGGGGTCTCAGTGCACACACCAGAGCACTCTCCAGCGGGCGGCCACTCACTCTGTATCCCACACCTTGAGAGTGCTGGGCAACAGATACAGATTTTAAAAACAAAAATTTTTTATTTGTTCTTTTTAGGTCTCGATGACAGGAGCATGGATTTGGGCATTTTATACCCACATGGAGCATAACTTCCCGTTCTGTGGTCATACCATGTAGAGTGTCCCTGGTTGTGTGTTCATCTCCAATTCATTCTACTGTCAAGAGCTACAGATGTGCTAGCAAGTTTATATGTGGTGTTACCAATCTGCATCTTGTTGATCACCACTGAGGCCCAGTGTTCTTCCTCTTTTCCTAACACGGTTGCCTGTGACCTTCTTGCATTGATCAGTTAGGGAGCTGGTGCTTGTCTGACTTCTTTATACTGCAGGCTAGAATCTTTTTACATGTTCAACAGCGTGTTTTATTGGTATCTTTGCCAGGAGAACGCTTCCTGGTGTTTAGGCAACCTCCCCTGAGAGGCCAGAGAGACACAGGATGGCCCCCTGTGTCATGGGGAGCAGGCTCAGAAAACACTCTAAGTCCGAATTCAAACAAAAGAAAGCTTTATTTACCTGGCCAGGGACTGTCACCCACCCACAGAAACTGAAGCTCTGTGGGAGAACAGCCCTTTCCTGACCTGTGTCTTGGAATTTAAGGATGAAAACCACAGCTTAGGGGCTTTCCTCAGCGTCATGCAAGCAAGCAAGTTACAGAAGCTAAAAAAAGCAGTTAGTGTACAACTTAGTTAACCATGTCATGAGTCCGAGCAAGTATCCTGAGTGCCAGCTGAGCAGGGCAATAATCTATTGTATAGTCCTCAAGCCCAGGGTGTAGCTCACACGACCACCACCATACCTGGGTACATTCTGTGGGGTACAAAGTACAGGAAAGCAGTTTTTTTAAAGAAGACAGCTTTCGTTTCTGTTTCTCAGAAATGAGTCAAGCAGCTCCCTTTCACAGGAGCAGTGACAGAAGAACTAGGAGGGCTCTAGAACAGTGAGGTGGGGTCCCTGCAGCCACACTCTGTGTCCGTACAGCCACCGTGACCCCATTCCCGCTGTCCCAGTACTGGAAACTTATTTGGTGCTTGGAGTTCTCTCATTCACATCATTTGACTACTGAAATCCATCAGCCTGATGTCCACATGATCATGTTAGTACAACCGTCCACAACTGTAACCTATAACTGACACTCTTCCTGATTTTAGTGATTAGTTTACACCACAACATAAGCTTCCACCAGTGTCTGCCCACCTAAGTGCCCATGGTCCCACGTGGGGTCCTCGGACCCTCAGCTGTCTGGCTGAGGCAAGCCATTCCCAAGCTGTGCACAACTCCCACTTCATTCAGAACTGACAGCAGTGGCTGAACGTGGACGTGGCAGGTGTACGGCATGCTGGGCTCAGCCTCTCGCTGGAAACCTCAGATAAACACATGCCCAGAAAGACAGTTTGCTCTGGTTCTGTTGTTATTGGAAGGGGAGTTAATCACTTATTAATTTCTAGTTAATAAGCCACATCAAGGACATAGTTGCAGGGTGTAAACACAATCCTTATCCAATACGTAAACAACCCCATTGAGACAGAGATAGAGGTCCACGCATGTGCCTGTGAGTAAGCATGAGTCCTGGGTCAGACTTCTGTGTAGGATTCAAGGCAAATTCCAACACAGCTTGCAAATCCATATGAACTGGGCTCCATGAAGTCACACTAATACTTCCCAGACTAGTTTAAAAGGTAAGGAAGCAGCCCTGGGACTTAACGACTTTTAACTCAGGAAAGTTACTGATTAACTGTGCGATTGAGCTGTTTTCACAGAAGCTGGTTTCCCAACTACTTGGTATCGGCCCTGTCCCCCCTTGACCTTCTCCTTTCTCTGCCCCTGGAGACTGAGCCTGCAGCTGGGGAGGAGATCAGAAGGGTGGAGGCGGAGGGCGGGCAGCCTAGTGGGGCTCCCTCCTCCCAGTACCACCTCCCAGCCCTCCTCAGTCCCCCTCAGGCAAGGGGTGGTGGTGGCCCAGTCTCCTAGTCCTGAAACCATTCCCAGCCCTGCGGCCCTCCCTTCCCTGCTCAGTCACCCTCTAGGGTCTGCTCCTACCCCTAGGATCCTGATTGGGAAGGATGCCCCTTACCTAAAGAAGGAAGCAGCGGAGGATCTCAGCTGTCACCTGTCCAACGCAATGCCAGGACCAAGTGGTGAATGGCAAAGCATCGCAGGAGGAAATCACCTCTCAGCAACCAAACCCACAGGCCCAAAAGCACCCACCCCAGAATGCAGGGCCCTGCACACTTCTCCTCTACCCTGTGCCCAGGGCCTTGTCTTGTCCTGGGCCTTGGCCGACCGCGGGTTGCCTGTGCATGGTGCTTCTCCCTGCCTTCAATGAGCGAAGACGCCAGAGACCTCCTGTTCAAGACTCAGTCCCCCAGCCTTCCTCGGAACTAGAGGCACCCATGTGACCAAGCCTTGACTAAGGGACCTGAGGGAAGCCACAGCCACCTAGGTCTTGCCCTTGAAGGGAAGCCCAACTCCGCCTCCTCTCCTGCAGCCTGAGTTAGGCTGGAGGGTGACCCACTGTCCTATTTTGCGCATCTCCTGACACTGAACTCTCTGCATGAAGACTGGAAGCTGAGGAGTTGGTCACCCCACGTGGGGATGTGACAGTGGGGACTGGAGGACCAGTTGGAAGGAGAGGGTGGGCTTCACACCATGCCCCTCACACGAGTGTGAAACAAGCTCTCATTTTGTCTACGCTGCTGTGACTTTGGCTTCTTCTGCAGCGGAAGTCGCACTGCGGTGGACCGGGCCTTTCTCCCTTCTCCTGGCAGCAGAGCTCTCCTGCTGCCATGTCAGGACAAGGACAGGGTCTCACTGAGTTTACTGTTTTATTTGTGTTATACTTTTCACAGCTGGCTCTTAACCCTAGTCTTACTATCCTGAGTGCTGTGCCTTCAATGCAGGCCAAACACTGTGGCTGTGCGCAATGTCACAATGTCGTGTTCAGTGCCAGCAACACATTCTCAGGCTGAGCCTCTTTCCTCACTGGCAGGTCACTGAACACTGGCGGGTCACCTGGCAGGCCTGAGTGGGGCCATAACAGGTCCTTTCATACCAGTCTTGGTTCCTAATATCTGTGACAATCCAGCCACAATCAGACTTGACACAGGTACATATGTGGTCACAGCAAGGCTGGGAAAGGGCCAGGCAGCCCCAGGGCACGGCAGGCTGGACTGACAGCAGAGCAGAGAGCAGATATGAAGGCACAGGGTCACTGCAGGTGGTCAGACATGATCAGGACCAGCCAAGGTACTTGTGCAGGGTGCAGAGCCACCAAAGCACAGGACTTCTTTCCGGCCAAGGTCCAGACAGGGCAGTTTCACAGTGTTAGGTTGGAGTGCCATTTTTTTTAATATTCATTTTTTAGTTTTTTAAGGTGGACACACTATCTTTATTTTTATGTGGTGCTGAGGATTGAACCCAGTGCCTCATGCATGCCAGGTGAGGATGCTACTACTTGAGCCACATCCCCAACCCTGGAGTGCCATTTTGAGAAGTCAGTTTGGAGTGAGACTCATGTGATCGTCACTGAAAGCTAATGGAAGAGAATATAGAAAGGAAAAGAAATGGAGGCAGACCTCAACCGGTCAGTGGTGCTTCTCTGAGCAGCAGAGAGCACATTTTCAAGAGGAAAAATGGCAACTGGCTACAATAAGGGTCTGAGCTTTCTAGGGTTAAAGGGGCTAGGTCCCGGAAGGAAAGCATTGGTTACAGTTGAGGAGACCTTGGGCAGCCAAGGGACGTCTGCAGATAAGCAGAAGTGCCACACGTTCAGAGCCCATCGTACGCCCTTTCTCCTTGGGGGCTGCCATTTTCCATAGCCCTCAGTCACTGGCAGGGATACTGCATGCAGCTGAAGCCCAAGGACAGAGATCCTGAGAGTCCTTGTTGTGATTTTTTTAGGAAAGGCTCATGACGAGTAACCAGGTAACAGGTCAAGGTGCTGCAGGGTCCAGTGTCTGGGTGCTCCTCCTGTTATGGGCCTTTAGTGAGGGGGTTACATGATCTGGTGGTCTGGTGTGTCTGAAAACCCATGGGCCTGACTTTTCCTATATGAGCTGGACACAACTGTGCATCCATGTGCTCCTGATTAATTTCACAAGTGCACAGGTGGCCATTCTTATCAGCAAAATCGATTTGTCTATCAGTTTGTGCGTTAGGGTGGTGCTGGGCAGATGGTGGTTTATTGATTGGTACAAACAAGGAAAGGTGTGGAGTCAGGGCGTCAGCACTTAACTCAAAATGTGTAGCTTAAGGCAAAATATTGCCTTACAGAATGGAGAAACAGCCTGAGAACTGCAATTCTATACACCACGGAGTCACTCAGGGCAGGCACAGCCTGAGAACTGCTGTCCTACACACCATGGAGTCACTTAGGCAGGCACAGCCTGAAGATTACTGATTTGTACTCCATGGAGTTACTCAGGGCAGGCACAGCCTGAGAACTGCTGTCCTACACACCATGGAGTCACTCAGGCAGGCACAGCCTGAGAACTGCTGTTCTACACACCATGGAGTCACTCAGGGCAGGCACAGCCTGAGGACTGCTGTTCTACACATCATGGAGTCACTTAGGGCAGGCACAGTCTGAAAACTGCTGTCCTACACACCATGGAGTCACTCAGGGCAGGCACAGCCTGAAGATTACTGATCTGTACACCATGGAGGTACTCAGGGCAGGCACAGCCTGAGAACTGCTGTCCTACACACCATGGAGTCACCAGGGCAGGTGCAGCCTGAGGATTGTGTCCTAAACACCATGGAGTCCCCAGGGCAAGAACAGCCTGAGGGCTGCTGTTCTACACACCATGGAGTCACTCAGGGAAGGCGCAGCCTAAGAGCTGCTGTTCTGCACACCATAGAGTCACTAGGGCAGTTTCAGCCTGAGGACTGCTGTTCTGTACACCACAGATTCACTCAGGGCAGGTTAAGCCTAAGAACTGCTGTTCTACACACATGGAGTCACCCAGGGAAGGCACAGCCTGAGGACTGCTGTCCTACACACCATGGAATCACTCAGAGCAGGCACAGCCTGAGAACTGCTGTTCTACACACCATGGAGTCACTAGGGCAGGTTCAGCCTGAGAGCTGCTGTTCTACACACAGGGAGTCACTCAGGGCAGGCTCAGCCTGAGAACTGTTGTTCTTCACATCATGGAGTCACTCGGGTTGTGAAAATCACCTTTAGGAAGAGACCAGCACTCCTCAGGTTTTTTCTCCAGTGGTCCCAGACGAACTAGTGCTCTGAAATTCTGGGCCCTGTGTTGAGGTTATGTGGAGCCTCTATAGGATATTTGACATCATTTCTTAGCCATTACAATACTGGTGGGTTTGAGTTCTTGGCCCATGAGACCAAAGACAGTTCACAGGAATTGTTATGATAAGCAATTCACAGAAGCAGAACAAAGACATGGAGCGTTTCAAGTGTTATCATGAAGTAGCCTTCTCCAGGCAGCAGTTTCTCCAGATAACGGAGAGCTTACTCCCTGAGAGCTCTATATCTAAAAACCAGGACACTGAACTTTTAGTTTGGTCAGCAGTTAATTGGAATCTATAGTTTATACTAACAATTACCTGATGCAGCTACATTTCTACAGAGTTCAGGAAGCAATATTTTCTTGTTTACTCAAGGCAGGCGCAGCCTAAGGACTGCTGTTCTACACACAGGGAGTCACTAGGGCAGGCACAGCCTGAGGACTGCTGTCCTATATACCATGGAGTCACTAGGGCAGGAGCAGCCTGAGGACTGCTGTTCTGCATACCATGGAGTCACTCAGGGCAGGCACAGCCTGAGAGCTTTTGTTCTACACACCATGGAGTCACTAGGGCAGGTGCAGCCTGAGGACTGCTGTTCTGCACACCATGGAGTCACTAGGGCAGGCACAGCCTGAGGACTGCTGTCCTACACACCATGGAGTCACTCAGGGCAGGTGCAGCCAGAGGACTGCTCTTCTAGACACCATGGAGTCACTAGAGCAGGCACAGCCTGAGGACTGCTGTTCTACACACCATGGAGTCACTCAGGGCAGGCAAAGCCTGAGGACTGCTGTTCTACACACCATGCAGTCACTAGGGCAGGTGCAGCCTGAGAACTGCTGTTCTAGACACCATGGAGTCACTAGCCTGAGGACCGCTGTTCTACACACCATGGAGTCACTAGGGCAGGCACAGTCTGAGGACTGCTGTCCTACACACTATGGAGTCACTCAGAGCAGGTGCAGCCAGAGGACTGCTCTTCTAGACACCATGGAGTCACTAGGGCAGGCACAGCCTGAGGACTTCTGTTCAACATCATGGAGTCATTAGGGCAGGCACAGCCTGAGAACTGCTGTTCTGCACACCATGGAGTCACTCAGGGCAGGCACAGCCTGAGAACTGCTGTCCTATACACCATGGAGTCACCAGGGCAGGCGCAGCCTGAGGACTGCTGTCCTATACACCATGGAGTCACTAGGGCAGGCACAGCCTGTCCTCCCCATTTATCATTAAGGCCTAGCAATTTCAATTCTTGTTATATATTCAAAAGAATTAAAAACCAGTATTCACACAAAAACGTATACATAAATATTCATAGCAGCACTATCCATAATGGCCAAGAGATGGAAATAACCCAAAGGTCTATCAACTAGAAAAGGGATAAACACATACATAAAGTGTATTTACACAACGGAATATTTTTTAAAAAATATTTTTCTAGTTGTTGATTGACCTTTATTTTAATTATTTATATGCAGTGCTGAGAATCGAACACAGTTCCTCACACATGCCAGGCAAGTGCGCTACTGCTAAGCTACAGTCCCAGGCCCACAATGGAATATTTTTAGGCCATAAAAAATAATGAATGGCCCGGTACAGTAGCGGTCGCCTGTGATCCCAGTGGCTAGGGAGGCGGAGGCAGGAAGATGGCAAGTTCAAACCAGCCTCAGCAATTTAGGGAGGCATTAAGCAACTCAATGAGACCCTGTCTCTAAATAAAATAGGGCTGGGGATGCGGCTCAGTGGTAGAGGGCCCCTGAGGTAAATTCCTGGTACCACTCCCCCACCCCCCCCAAAAAAAGTAAGGAAGTACTGATAAATGGTACAACATGGATGGGATGAGCTTTGAAAATATCAGGCCAGGGTTGGGGCTGTGGCTGAGCGCTAGAGTGCTGGCCTAGCATGTGTGAGGCCCTGGGTTCAATCCTCAGCACCACATAAAAATAAATAAATAAAATAAAGGTATTAAAAATATGTAAGCATAATATTTTTTAAAAATCAGGTAAATTGAAAGAAGCCAGACACAAAACCACGTATGGGATGATTCCATTCATAAGCAATGTCCTGAATATGACATTCCAGAGACAGAAAGCAAGTTACTAACTGCTCTGGGTTGGCAGTTGAGAATGGGGAATGACTGCTTTTCGGCTATAGGGTTTCCTCTTGGGGTGATGGAAATGTCCTGGATTGAGATGGTAGCAGCATTCCCACAGCATCGTGAATTGTATCCTTTCAAATGACAGGGAAGGAGGATTGGATGTTTGTGAGTCTCAGGGTGCACACACACCATTTGTCTAATGGAACCTGGGTGCAGGAGGCCAGGAGTCTTCCTGCTTAACTTCCCGTGCCTTCCTGGAAAGCTGGAGTGAGACATGCACAGAGCACACTGACTTCTGGGCTCTCCTCCAAGCCTTGGGCCCTCCCTGTCTCCATACCCTGGACTTCAGGGGAGGTCCTATTTGCCGCTTGGACTGAGGGGCTGGGCTTTCTCTGCGCAGGTCAAAGATCTGGGATGGCGTTCTGCTCTGTAGAAGCTGATGGTCCAGGCGGCTCTCGGAGGCAGATCTGAATCCTGCCACCCCACCAAGAGCCAGCTCTCAGACACACAGGTGTTAGGGTGAGCAGGAGGCTGTCCTTGTTGGGGGATGCGGTAGACAGGATAAAAGGTGCTCATGCCCTGATCCGAGGAGCCATGGCTACGCCACCTTAATGCAGAGGGGACTTGGCAGACGCAATGACGTCCTTTGAGATGGGAGATTTTCTGGACTATCTAGGTGGACCCCAGGTAGTTACAAGGTCCTTATTCTAATTCAGACGACAGATTCAGAAGATGTGGTTATGGCAGAGGGTGGGGGTGTTGAGGATGCTCTCTGCTGGTTTTGAAGGCTGAGGAGGAGGAGAGGACAGGGCCAAGGAGTGCAGGCGGCCCCTAGAAGGTAGGTGCCAGAACTGTAAGACAATGAACTTGTGCGGTTTTTACCTAAAGGAAAAGAAAAAGTGAGGCCCAGTGGACTTTTTCTAGTTTTCCCTTAAGAAAATCCCTAAAACCTTAAAAATGTTTTAAAAATAACTGTAATGCACATAGACCCCTCCAGGAGCAAGTGGATAGATAATAAAGGCCATCGTTTGTTGGTGGCTGGAAACAGCATTTGTGACCCTGGTTGTCTTATAAGGCAGTATCATCATTCCTGCTTTTCTGATGACAAACAGGCTGAGAAGGTTAGGGGAATTAGAGTGGCTGAGGAGGGCAAGTTCCTCCAAGGCCGGTGCCTGAATTCACCCATCTGCACTGGTTGCCTCTGATGTAAAAAGGGGCTTGTCTCTTCCCTGGACGATTATGGACAGCTGCAGCTGTGGCCAGGCACGTGCAGGGGCAGAGGGCCCCCTGGCAGGCTGGGCTTGTTTGACAGATGGGGGCTGCCAGCTGCTGGTCCTTGGGGGAGGCCCCCTCTCATGGGCCAGCCTTCAAGGGCTCCCCTGGGGCCCTGCTGGCTTTCTTTGCCTTTCTGCCCCCACCTGGGACCTTTCACCTCCCTGTACGGCTGTGTCAGTCCTAAACTCCTGCGTAAACACTCACACTAGGTCCTGATTGAAGGATTGAGTCTGAAATGGTTTTGTTCTTGTGCTATTGTATCATCCTTGTATGCTTTTAAATTCTGATTTATGTTGCTTTGGGTTGCTTTAAACTCATTATTTTATTTGTTTACATTTCAAGTCTGTTTTCTAATTTTATCTTTTCATATTTATTTTGCTTTTTTAAAAAAATTTTTACTTTGTATGCAAATTTTAAATATTTTACTTTTCTAACATTTTGTTCAATTTTTAATTTTTTCTTTCCACTTTTCTTCCTTTCATATTTCTCTCTTTCTCTCTTTCTCCCCCTGCTATATCTTAGCAGATACTATTTTATCTTGACATTTCTGACCTTCTGGTCTTGTTTTTCTTTACGTTTTATTTAATTTCTTTATCTGTATGACTTTTGTTTTTCCTACTATCTCTCTTATTGTCTGAACATGTTAGATTGGCTTTGGGATTCATTTATTTATCCCTCTGAGTCATTTTGTATTCACACTTTACATGATTTTAGGTTTCTTTTCTTTTTGTCGATGGACAGAATGCCTTTGTTTTATTTGCTTCTTTTTATGTGGTGCTGAGGATGGAACCCAGTGCCTCACGCATGCTAGGCAAGTGCTCTGCCACTGAGCCACAGCCCCAGCCTGATTTTAAGTTTCTTTAAATGTGATTTTATACTTAAACCATGTCATGAATTTCACTACTTGAACTCTTCTGCTTTGAGTTCTTTTCGTATATTTGAACCAAAATCCTTTCTGTCCCTTTCCATGGTGCTCCCCTTAGAAAGATGGTTTTCATCTCGCTGGTCTCCTGCGTTTCTTCCGAGCCTTCCCCTTGACTTCTCCATGGTTGGCTTTCAGGAAATTGGCGACAGGCTGAAACCCAGGCCAAAACTCTCACCATAAACTGGGGGCTTTCTTTTTAGCTCTGGCTCCAGCTGTCTCTCTGGCTTCTGTTAATAGATCTCACATGCCCTTCCGCACGCCTCAACAGCTTAGGAAACAGCAATAAGAGATCTCAATCACCTTCCTGAGGTGGCACCTCTCTAGCCAAGGAGAGCCTCCCTTCCAGCCTAGCTCAGACTGCCCTCAGAGCCCTCTGCAGGGAGAGGGCCGCCCTCTGCAGCTGCTGCTCCCTGCCACACCAAGGTCCCTTTCCTGTCGTGGCCTTGACTGCAGCCCTCTTCGGTTGCAGCCCCTTGAGCACTGGAAGTTCGTTTGCCTCCACATACCCCACACCCTCTGGGAGGACACACTCACTCTCTTTCTGTCACTGGGGATGGAGCCTGGGCCTCATATGTGCTAGGCAAACACTTGACGGCTAAGCTACACCTTAAACCAAGGTGTTTCTGTGAAATGCCCCCCCCCCTTCACCTTTGTGTATCAACACGTCCTCCTTTGAGCCTGGGTCCCACAGCTGTGTCCCTTCCTTCCTCCTTACAGCCACCTCTCAAGTGATTGGATTGGCTGTGTGGGTGACTCCATGACCAGTCCACCAAGCCTCTGTTCCATGGGAAACTCCCAGACTGGTCAGCTAGCCTGCTGGTTCCCCCAGTGGCTGCCTCCCCCAACCCGGCCTCCTGTCTGCATCTGTTTGTGGCCCCCTCTTGCCCTAGATTGCGTACAGTTATGAGGCGAATCCTTGCAACAACCCTTTGAAGTGGGACTTTTATTAAAGTCTACTTTGCAGATGAGAAGCTGAGACTTGGAATTCCATGTGGGCGAGTGGTGGGTGTGCTCCAGGGGTGGATTTTAGTGCTGATGTTCACGTTCTTTGCCCTCATGCTCCTGAAAAATAATGTTTTGAGCGAGAGAGTGGGTGTGGATCTCAAGTCATCAATGCAGCAATGTGAGAAACATGAGCTCGTTTGCTTCCTATAACTCACCTTAAATTCAGCCTCTGGCCTAGCAGAAGAGTGTAACTGAGTCCTGGCTGGGGTCTCTGTCCTTAGACCAGTACTATGGTTTAGGGACCTCCCTGTAGCCCAGGAGTTGGATGTGCACGATGCCAATCTGATCCTCAGTCACCAGAGCCCTGTCCTGCCCCATGCCTGCTAGAGATACCTGGTACCCACTCTTACAAAGCCCCAGCTCCACTCTCTCCCTGGCTGCTCCCTTCCTCTCCTCAGTCTCTTCCCCAAACCTTCCAGGAATGATCCAATCCAGCTTTTAAATTTCCACAAGACTCTGTGTTCATGTCTGTAAATTTTTCCTCCTATGGAGGAGTGTGGCAGAATACAACTCTTTCTACTCCATCATAGACCACTCTTGAAACAAGAAACTGAGTTATTCAACATCTCTATGCCTTAGTTTCCCCATCTGCAAAACAGATGTAATAGTAATACTGATCTACAGGGGCTTTTGTAAGAACAAAATGTGCAAAGCTAGGACAGCTCTTGGTACATGTGGCCCATGAGCTAAGAATGGCTTATACATTTTTAAATAGCCGTGGGGAAAAACAAAGGAAGAATAACATTTTATGACACTTGAAAAACTGTATAAAATTCAAATCTCAGTGCACACAAATAAGGTTTTGTTGGGACATGACCATGCTGATTCATTTCCATACTGCCTGTGGCTGCTGTCACACCACAACAGCATTGGGTAGCTGCAAATCCTGAGATAGTTACCATCTGGCCTTTGATAAAAAATGTCTCAGACCTCTAAGTAGACTAAAGCCAGGGAAGAACTCTCTAAGGCCCAGGAGAGCAGGGCTTACCTCATGTAAGGAGGAAAGGCAGACTCAAAGGGCCAGGTGGAGTGACCTGGGGGTCCACACTTCATAGAGATTAGACCTGGAGGAGAGGGATTGGGTCCTGGGATCTTAACTTGACAACTATGCTGGTGTTAGGGTGACAGGACATGTTGGATGCGAGAAGATCTTGAGCCCAGCAAGAAAAACACTTCTCTGGTGACTTGCTTTAACTCTGAAAGCCTTGAATGCAGTAGAAGCCACACAGTGTAGCTTCCAGGTTCAAGTCTTAGGGGCATGGTAAGTGACTTTTGTTTCAGTGGAAGGCTCCTTGAGTCTGCCATGCTCCGAGGAAGCCCAAGCTAGCCACTTGGAAAGGCCCACCCAGGTACCCCAGCTGACAGCTCCAGCTGAGCTCAGCCCTAGCCCACCCAGCAGCCCACCTATATCAGTTCATGCCATGTGGAGCAGAAGTCCCCCATCAACCTGTGCCATGACAATCTTTAGGACAAATTGTCAGAAATAATAAGCTGTTGTTTTAAGCTATTAAGTCTGGAGGTGATTTGTTACAAAGGGGTGGATACCTGACACACCCCACACCAGCCCTGCTTAGCCTCAGGGGAAGTCTGAGCAATTCCACCCCAGAATCTGGCTCCTAGAACATATGTCGATACTAGTCTTCAAAGTCCAAGTTTACTGGAGGCAAAGCCTGAAACGAAGTCAGATTCCTGTCGTGTACTGAGGGGCAGCTCTCAGGAGAGAGGGGCAGAGGAACTGGAGGAGGCTGGGACAGAGCTGAGCAGCCGAGGGGTGGGGCCAGGGTGATGAGGGTGGAGCCAGACAGGCGAGGGGCGGGGCCAGGCTGGTGAGGGGTGGAGCCAAGCCCTTAATAGGCTTCAGCCTCTGTCTATGAGGGCCTGAGCAGAGAACCACACAGGACCTCGTAAGTGTGAATTGCACCACAGCGGTGGTCCTATCTGAGGCAGGGGCAGGATTTAAAGGAGGTCCAAGTTCACACATAATACACTGGCTCGTGTAAGGGGTGTTATTTAGTGTTTTAGTATATTGCCATACAGGTGCAGCCATCCCCACTATAAGTTCTGTAATACCTTCATTTCATGGGAAAGAGCCCGTGCCCTCCCTTACTGCTCCCGGGGTCCCCTGCCCCACCTCGCCCTAAGCAATCCCTAATCGACTTTCTTTCCCTATGCATGTTCTTATACGTGGAATCAAATACAATCTTTGGCAACTGGCTTTTTATTTTTTTATTATTTTTTAATATTTATTTTTTAGTTCTCGGCGGACACAACATCTTTGTTGGTATGTGGTGCTGAGGATGGAACCCGGCCGCACGCATGCCAGGCAAGGGCGCTACCGCTTGAGCCACATCCCTAGCCCCTGGCTTTTTAAATTTAGCAAAATGCTTTCAAGAGTCGTCCATGTCCTAGTTTGCACTGCATTTCTTTCCCTGGCCATATGACTGCTTTGTGTACCATCTTTTGTGTGTCCATTATTAGTTGTTAGAAATTTGGGTCGTTTCCACCCTTTTGCTGCTATGAATAGTACGGCGTCTTGGGGCATTTGCCTGGAAGTTCTGGTCTCACCTGTTCTCGTTGCTCTTGTGTAGGTATCCAGGGGTAGAATTTCTTAGTTACAGAGCAACTCTGTATCCATGCTTGAAGAAGAGGCAGGTGGCTTTCCTAAGTGGCTGTCCCACCTTATGCTCCACCTGCAGTGCCAGGGGGCTTCTATTTCACTAGATCTGCAACATTACCTATTATTCTCTAGCTTTTGGGTTCTATTATCCTAGTGGATGTGAAGTGGTATCTTATGTGATTTTAATTTCCATTTCCCTGTTGACTAATGATGTTTAGCAGTTTTCTTTTCTTTTTTGTACTGGGGATTGAACCCAGGGACTCTCTACCACTGCGCTACTCTCCAGCCCTTTTTTATTTTATTTTTTTATTTGACACAGGGTCTTGCTAAGATGCTGAGGCTGGCCTCACTCATACTTTAGATCCTCCTGCCTCAGCCTCCTGAGTAGCTAAACACCTGACTTATTTAGTGTCTTTCTAAGCTTATTGGCCACTTCTATATATCTTCTTTGGAGAAATGTCTACTCAGATACATTGCCTGTTTTATAATTGGATTCTCTTTTTATTACTGAGCTGCAAGAATTCTTCATATAACCTGGTACAATCTGGTAATTTCTATACACAAGCTCATGTCCTGTGTGAGTGGAGACAGCTTTTCCGCCTTGGGTTTCTCGCTCTCGCCTACTTGCGCTGGCTAGGATCTCTACACAACCTTGAACAGAATGGTGGGTGGTCCTCCTTGTCCTGCTCCTGATCTCAGGGGAGGCTCTCAGCCTTTCTTTCTTTCTTCTTTTGGTACTGGGGATGGAACCTGGGGCTCACATGTCAGGCAGCTGCTCTGCCCTGGGAGGCAAGTGGCCCGTCTTCCCCCAGTGTGGTATGAGGTGGCGCCCCGTGGGCTTTTGCAGATGCTCTTTGTCAGGACGAGTTTTCTTCTATTCCTAGTCTTTCTGTGTTTTTACCATGAAGGGGTTTTGGACTTTAGTCAGATGCATTTTCTGTGTTTATCAAAACAGTCGTGGTTTTTGTTTATTTCTGTTTATGTGACACATTTCATTAATTTGGTTTTTAGATGTTAAACCAACCTTTCATTCCTGGGATAAGTCTTCCTTGATCATGGTACAAAATTTTCTTTATATGCTGCTAGATTCTGTCCGGCAATGTTTGACTGAGCTTTTTTTGGTCCATATTCATAAAGATATATTGGTCTGTAGTTTTCTTTCTTGTGATATCTTTGTCTGGTATTGATATTTATAATATTGGTTTCAAAAAAATGAGTTGGGTATGGAAGTGTTGTCTCCTTTTCAATTTTTTGGAAAACTCTGAAGAATTAGTATTAATATTTTTCAGTGCTGGGGATTGCACCCAGGGCCTTGTGCATGCTAGGCAAGCACTCTACCCCTGAGCTACTCCTCAGCCCCTGATGTTAGTTTTTTCTGAAACGTTTGGTAGAATTTAACAGAGTATAGGCCAGGACTTTTCTTTGCTTGTAGTTTTTTTTTTTAATATTTATTTATTTATCTTTAGTTTTAGGTGGATACATTAGTTTGTTTTTATGTGGTGCCGAGGATCGAACCCAGTGCCTCATGCGTGCCTAGCGTGCACTCTACCACTGAGCCATCACTCCAGCCCCTGTAGTTTTTTTTTTTTTAATATATATATATATATATATATATATATATATATATATATTTTAGTTGTAGATGGATACAACACCTTTATTTTATTTGTTTATTTTTACATGGTGACGAGGATCGAACCCAGTGCCTCATGTGTACTAGGCAAGTGCTCTACCACTGAGCCACCACCCCAGCCCTGCTGTAGTTTTGATTCACTAATCCAATCTCTTTACTTGCTCAGGGCCTGTTGGGACTGCCTCTTTCTTGTCAGTCTGTGTTGATAGCTTGTCTTTCCAGGAAATTGTCCATCTCATTTAGTTATCTCTGTGTCGTTGTTCACAGTGTTCACAGTGTCCTTTATGACCCTTTTTTCTTTCCATATGGCCGGGAACACTGTCCCCTTTTTTTTATTTCTGATTTCAATCATATGAGCCTTCTCTCTTTTCTTGGTTAGTCTAGCTAATGTCTAGTCAGTGTGGTTGATCTTTCAAAGAACCAAATTTTGGTTTAACTGATGCTTCTCTATTTTCCCCTATTCTCTGTTTCACTGTTTTCTGCTCAATGTTTCAATGTTTCCTTCCTCTTCTTTCTTCAGTTCAGTCTCCTTCCTCCAGGGTCTTCAGGTGAATCTTGGGCTTGCAACCGGAGCCCACTGGACGACTAAGCCCTTCCTTCTGAGAGCTCTTTTAGCTCCTATGGGATGTGGCATGGGTTGGCCGTCCCCTGGGGTGGGAGCTTGGGCGGCTCCTCTGATTCTCCCTCCACGGCTCCCTGCTATTAAACTCCACTAATTGTCAGCTGGTCTGTCCTGGGGCATAATCCGCTTCTCTGAGGACTCCAATAAAATCCTGCTCTTTGAAGGGCTGCTGAGTCCCTCTGAGACGGTACGACGACCCAGGCCAGTTCCTCCAGTGTTCCCTCCTCAGCTCTCAGGAATGCCAGCTGGACATTAGCTTATCCTAGCTGTTCAGAGAGTCCACCAACCTCTTCCCAGAGACCTTCCCCACGATCTGCACCAGTTCTGAGAGAGGCTGGAACTTCTCCGCACTCCACTGGGAAGAAGGTGGTTCTGTGAGAGCAGATTGGGAGCTGTATGTCGTGGGGTCTCTGAGCCAGGACTCCAGAGCTGGAGGGGAGACGATGGCCCTCTTCCCCCTGAGCGACACCCTGAGTGGCATCCTGCTTAGGCACTGAGCACTTGGAGGAGGTGGGTAGAGGCCTCTGCTGCCCATCTGGCAGGATAGTGCTGCGTCAGGCCCTGGGGCAAGTGCAGGCAGGCTCCAGTCTTCCCAGGGGTGCCCAGGCACAGCCAGGCATGTAGCCCCTTGGGAGACGCGCCCCCTGCGCCTGGGTCACACTCACCTGGGACAGGTCGCCAGGGGCCACTGAGAGATGCTGATGTCCTGCCCATCTTGGAAAGAGCCCTGTCCCTGGCGGTGAGGGGCCTATGTCCTGGGCTCCGTCAGTCTGCAGTGTTTCCCATCCTGCAGAATCGGGAAGCTCAACGGGCCTGTGCCACCCTTCCCTCTTCAGGAGTGGACTGCTCAGGAAGGAGCACGGCCAACTAAGGTGCAACCGTCTCCTTCTCTCTGCACTGCATCTGAGTAGCTTTCTTAACTATTGTTTCATTTGCTGCACATCCTTGAGATGGTTTCCAGAGGTTTTTAAGTGGTCTTTTTTTTTTTTTTTTTTTTTTTAATGTAACTTGCACCAGTTTTGCTGTAGAGTGTGGTCCACAGACTTCCTTGTATGGAATTCTGGAAATCCTCTCAGGACCTGCTTTGTTTCCCCCTGTGCTGGGAATTGAAGTCACACATGCTAGGCAAGCTCTCTGTCCTCACCGAGCCGCAGCATCCCTAGCTCTTTATTCTTTATTTTGAGTCAGGATCTCGCTAAGTTGCTGAGGCTGGCCTTGAACTTGGGATCCTCCTGCCTCAGCCTCCTGAGTCTCTGGGATCACAGGTGGGCACTACAGCACCTGGCTGGGCCGGTCTTTTCTTGTGTTCCCACGTAAGTGGGCCTTTGGCTGTCCTTGGATGGAGAGTGTGAAGGAGATGCATTGTCCCAAGTGAGACGGTACTGGTGTGGCCGAGGGCTGTCCTCGGGAGACTGTTGGTGGCTGTCAGCAGGCAGCCAGGTGTGGATAGTTCACTCCATACAGGGGACCCACACAAGCTGAGGCAGGCTCCAATGCCATGCTGGGGCCAGGTCCAAGGTGAGGCAACCCACACCCACACTCGGGATCACAGGAGCACCGGCTTGCCACCCAGAGCGACCGTCTCCTCACATCATCCCCAGGTGCCTGCGGTGGTTCAGATCTTACTGTCTCCAAAAGGTCCATGTGCTAAAGGCTTGGTCGCCAGCTGGTGCTGTTGGAGGTGTGGGCCTTCCCCAAGCCAGGCCTAGTGGGAGGCCTTGGTCACTGGGGCTGCCCTTGAGGGCCTGTGGGCCCTGTCCCCTCTCCGTTTGTCTTGCTCACTGGCTATAAAGTGAGCAGTTTGCTTGTCCACGGTGATGTGATGCCACCCACAGGCCACAAATAGCGGGCCACTCTCATGGGCCGACCCTTCCAGCTGGGCCTCTGGGACCCTCTGCTCCACACCAGTGGGGTACCCTGGGTGTGCTGCTCTCCCTGCTGGTGCTCCTGGCCCTGGCCCTGGCATCCCTGGTTCCTCTGCCAGCTGTCCTGTGTCTTTCACCCAAGGGGCTCCTCCTGGGGGCCGTGCCTCGCCCTCACCCTCGAGCATCAGCCATTCTTGTGCTCGGAGGATGCTTCCTTTTTCTGTTTGTATCCTATTTTTTTCCAATGCCTGCTCGTTTCTCAGCTTTTTGGAGCTGGGGTCTGCGGAATGATGAGACCCTCAGTGACTACAGGGAGGGATGCAGGGGCTGGGGGCTCCCTTAAGCGCATCCAATCCAGCTTCCAAACTGGAATGATATTTACAGCTGCTTTAAATAGGAAGAAAATCTCATGAAAACTCTGAGACTATCTTTGTGGGCAATGAGTTTCTTATTCCCCAGTTTAATAAAAAACTCACACAAGAAAGTCTTACACTGAAAACATTCATGAGTTTTTTTTTTTTTAACTGCACATAGGAAGATTTGTCTTCAGAAGTGCATAAGGAAAATTTCCTTGAGATTATCATCACAATGAAATCAGGAAATTAAAAATTGCTCTTGGAACTCAGCTTGCTGCCTATCCCCAGGTGTCCCTGTCTGTCATTTTGCCCACGCTCTCTGGGGCAAAGGGCCTGGCATCCTGCTCAGCTTTGCCAGGGTCTGGCTTTGCAGACACACAAGTCACTTCACCTGTCATGGCCTGGCTCTGCTCAGCAGCAAGTGTGACACAACCCAGGCGTGGCCGAGGCCCCTGGGGAAGGGCTCTGGAAGCCGCTGGACACCGCTGAAGCGCAGCCCACAGCTTCAGGCTTTGTGTTGGCACATGTCCAGGCATGGGGCAGACGAGGCTATGGTAGCACGGGACGAGGGCCCGCTGTCCCAACCCACGCTTCCAGTGGGCCAAGGGGGTTGTACTGCCTCAGCCAGGACAAAGGGAGGCACCCCAGGGTGATCCTGTGTCCCCTCCATCATGCCTGGAGCACACACCCAGTGTCCAGTGCGACAGCTGTTCCCACTGTCCAGTGGGTTGCTGGCCTTGGAAGGGGCAGCACAGCTTCAACCTCCCACACCAACCCGGCTCCAGATGGCAGGGGCTTTTCTCCTCTTACTTGGGGATTCTGAACCTCATTTGTCCCACAGACCAGGGAACTCTGCTCCAAGAGAGGTGGACACTTGGGAGCAGGAAAAGAGGAGCTAAACTGCTCCCAGTTCCTCTCGCCCTTGTTGACCATTCCTGTCTGGATCTGACCTCTCAGCAGCAGACTGGCTAATGGTGTCACTCCCAGTCCCCCACCCACCCCGGGCTCTGTCTGCAGCTAAGCTGTTGCAAGGCTCCAAAAAAGTATTCTAAGCCAACCCAGCCTTTAAGCTCCTGGAAGGACAAGGCGGGGCTCAGTCGGGGATCTCAGCAGGCCGTTGGCCACCGGGCTGTCAGCAGTGTCATCAGAGGATCCAGGAGGCCTCCTGCCTGGCCTCAAGGCCAGTCGCAGCTCCCCAGAAGGTTAGCCTCCTGCAGCCTTCACTCACAGAGACATCAGCTCTCCTGAGTGGGGCCGGGGGGATGCCTGGGGGTACTGGGAGAGCTACGATTGCCTGCCCACTCCCTGGACCCTTTGCCCATTCCTGCCCAGTGCAGTGTTCCCCCTTACAGTGGCTAAGTGTGTGGATGAGTGTGATGGATTCAGAGGTGCAGTTGGTACAACAATGTTCCTGGATGTGTCTGCAAGGGGATTTCTAGAGAACCTGAGCATTAGAAAAGACAGTAAAACTGTCTGCCCTCACTGATGAGGGTGGGCATTGTCCAGTTGCTGAGGGCCAGAGGGAGCAGAAAAGCAGAAGGGTGACTTCTCTTCTCTAGCTGAGACGTGCATCATCTATCTTGGAACACTCTGGTTCCCTGATCTGTGGACTCTAGGACTTGCGCTAGCACCCCAAGTTCTCAGGCCTTTGGACCACTGGAGTGACCCATACAAGCCCTGGTTCTTGTGCCTTTGGTCTTGGACTGAATGACACAGGTTCTCCAGCTATGAAATATGCATGTTGTATGTTAAGACACACACCCCGCTGGTTGGCCTCTCCAGAGAACCCTGACTAATGAGATCCTAGAGCACCCACAGTGGGATCTGCCCAGAGCCCCCTTCCCTGGCACTGGGTGGGAATAAAACCCTTGCTTACCTGCTGCCCTTTTCCATGTGTAGGGGCTTGGGTGGTCTTAGTTAACCAGATCCCCCAAGGATGATGTCTCCCCTTTGGGCCAATTTGCATCATTATTTATTATTGATTGATTGATGGCATGTGGTGCTGGGATTGAGCCTGAGGCCTCACCATGCCAGGCACATCCCCGGCCCCCAGGCCAATCTGCGTCAGAGACGAGCTGTGGTTGCTGTCTGAGGTCAAGCACTTTATTCTGTCCATGCTCTTATAAGACAGGTAGCAGGATCAGCCTGGTGGCCTGGACAGTCAGGGGCAGATGACCACCTGGCTGGAGATGCCCCACTAGAGTCCAGTCGCAGAGTCTGTGACCCTTCCCCTCCTACAGATGCATTCAGTCCAGGCCAGTGACCCAGGGCTTCCTTTGTAAGAGGGCCGTAGCCATGTTTGTGAGGATGAGCTCGGCTTGGGGGTTGTGGGAGCTGCCTCTGAGCTGAGGGGTCTTGTCTCCTAGAAGTCCCCAGGACGGGGACATCACACTGCTAGGTGACAGGTAATGTCGGCCTAAGAAGCCTGTGTGGGCTGACTGTGGCCATAGAGCCCTGAGGAGCCTCTCTTGGTGCCCTGCCCCTCCCCTGCCCTGCTAGCCCTCCTGGGGCTTCCTGCAGGTAAGTCTCTCCCTTGGGAATCCTCTCAGGCTCTGCTTCTGAGCAGGCACCACCCGGTGTGTGGTGACAAAGTACCAGAGACCAGGCGGCCAGGAGCAGGAGACACTGGCGCTCACTGCTCTGGAGGCTGAGTCGGGTGGCCGGTTCCTCTGAGTAGGCTGGCCTTGTCTCCTCTTAGGAGCACAATGATCCCAGACTGCAGCCCCGTGACCCCACCCCGAGGCCCCACATCGGAACACTCCTGTGTGGGTGCCGGGGCTGGGGTGCACTTTCAGTCCACCACACCAAGCCAGCAGAGCCACTCAGAGAACCTCCGGGGCCTCCCCAGGCCACAGCCACCATTCCCGTGGCCCTTGATCCTGTGATGGCTGCTGGGGCCTCCACTTCCTCCCCGGCGCCCTCTCTGTTCTCTTCTTGGCTCTTCTTGGCTCCCATTACTCCCCAGAGTCTGCTGTTCCCTGCACTGTGGCCCCTCAACCGTCACCTCCCGTGGGGCGGGCCCCAGAATCCCCCTCTCCTGAGTTTCAGTGCAGCTCCCCCGCTGCTCCCTGCACATCTGCACACACACAAACACACACACACACACACACAAACACACACATCTCCCAGGTCTGTGGAAAGCCCCCAGCCTGCTGGCCTCACTCCAGGCTGTCCCCTCTGGTCTGTCCCCCTGCTCTAAGCGCTTGCCTAGGCCTATTGGTGCTGCTTCCTGAGTTTTGCCTCAGCGTCCCTGCTCCCCACCCCACCCCCGCTGAGGATTGTGGCCATTTCTGGTCCTATCCCAGGACACCACAGAAGTCAGGAAGGATTGCGGTCCCAAGGTTCCCTCTACAAACATCACTAATGAATTTTGTGGCCGTTACATCAGTGTGTCTCTAGTAGAGCCACATTTTGGTGTCGGTGTCAGCAGGTATTACTCTTGGGGTCGTGGGCCTCTGTGGTCACGGAACAAAGACTCACCTGTTTTGTGGAGCTGAGGAGAGGTGACTCTGCTCTGCCATGGCTAACTGGCCTTCCAGATTACTACTGTGCAGAGGAGGCAGCTGTGTGTCCTGGACGCCCAGTAGACTGTAGACCAAGGTGATTTGCTGAAAATCACTGGATCAAAGTGCTTTTGTTCTCTGACCCTTTGAATTAAGTGGTTTATTTGTTTATATCAAAAGGCAAACAGACTGTTGTAATTGGAAAAAGACAATGTCATTGACACCATCAAGACAGAGTTTTGGAAAACCCTGCTTTCTAATTATTTTACTGACTTATGTGTTTTTTCCACGGCAACGTGTGGTCAGCCTCTGAGGGGCAGAGAGCCATTTGCCCCGCCTGCCCCTGCCACAGCCTCCTTCACCTGGGAAATGAGTCTGCCAGCAGGATACCTGCACCCCGGCCCCCATGGCTATAGGTGGCATAAGTGGGACACTGATTCCCAAGGGCATGGTCACCAGTCGGGGCAGACATGTGACCTTGGCTTGGCCAATCAGAGCTTTCCTTGGGAGCTCTCCATTGGAACTGGGAGAGTAGCTCAGCTTGCTCTCTGGTCACACTGTAAGGATGTATAGGTGGACTGCTCACATCCATGTCCCCTCACCATGAAGGAGCCAGAGCAGCCAGGAAGGAGACCAGAACAGACTTGAGTGCAGGAATAGTCCTAGCAAAGCATGAACCTGATCCAGCCAAACCTGAGGCCACCTTTCTGCAGTCTTGCCCGCTGTGTGCCTTGGCCAACTGATAATCCTTGTAAGCAGAGCCATGTCTATATCGACTTGTTTCCTGTGGCACCTAGAGTGAGCCCAGGGAGGGTTTAATGAAGACCTGCTAACGGATTAAAACTACTCTGTGAGATACCTGAATCAAAGTCGACTGATTCCATTTCTCAAAATCCCCAGAACAGGTGTGCAAACACACACAAGCAGACCCACATCACACACTGCCAACACCCAGACCTGCTTTGGTATTCCCAAGGCCAGGGGCCTGGATATGTGTGCAGACACACTCAGACACACACACAATCAAGTACCACTTTCTGGGGCACAGAAACTCTTCACAGATCAAATTGCCCCAAGCCAAGCTCTTTGGGGAATGTATCTTTTTTTTTTTTTTTTTTAAAGAGAGAGAGAGAGAGAGAGAATTTTAATATTTATTTTTTAGTTTTCAGCAGACACAAAATCTTTGTTTGTATGTGGTGCTGAGGATCGAACCTGGGCCGCATGCATGCCAGGCGAGCGCGCTACCACTTGAGGCACATCCCCAGCCCGGGGAATGTATCTTGCATCATGTCCAAGATAGGGGAGAGAAACAGGTGTTTCCCAGCTCTTCAAACAGGCGTTTGTCCCAGGGATTGTGCTCTGTGTTGTAACGTGCTTGCACTTGCTTCCCACGAAACATCAGATAGATACTATTACCCCCTTACATCAAAGAAAACATTCAGCATTTGTTTTTTTGGGATTGGCTAACTTCACTTAACATTGTTTTCTCTAACTCCATCCATTTACCTGCAAACGCCATGATTTTATGGCTGATTCATAGTAGGGTAGGGAGTGGGATCATGAGAGGAATAGATGAACTCTGGATAGGGCAGAGGGGTTGGAGGGGAAGGGAGGGGGCGAGGGGTTATTAATAATGGTGGAATGTGATGATCATTACTGTCCAAAATACATGTATGAGGACACGAATTGGTGTGAATATACTATGTATACAACCAAAAACATGAAAAATTGTGCTCTATATGTGTAATAAGAATTGTAATGCATTCCACTGCTGTATATAAATTAAGAAATTACATAAAAAGATACTATTGGGCTGGAGATGTGGCTCAGCGGTAGCGCGCTCGCCTGGCATGCGTGCGACCCGGGTTCGATCCTCAGCACCACATACCAACAAAGATGTTGTGTCCGCCGAGAACTAAAAAAAATAAATAAATATTAAAAATTCTCTCTCTCTCTCTCTCTCTCCTCTCTCACTCTCTCTTTAAAAAAAAAATAAATAAAAAGATACTATTATCCCCATTTCACAGATGAGGGAGCTGGAGGAGCAGGTCCAGGAAGGCATCTGTAGCCCAGCCTGGCCCCAGGCCCCTCCTACCAGGTGCTTAATCATGGACTGTTGGATGCTCCTGCAGCAAATGGCCACAACAACCCATTTCCTGGAACACACACATGGTTTCTAGGACCAGGAAGGATGCTTGGCTGCTTAGCAGGCAGGTCTGTCTTCTTGGGCTCATTTGCATGGAGGCAGAGGACCCCCTGTTTACGGCAGAAGACAGCTCTGGTGACCTTGAGACTCGTTTGCTAAGCTCAGACAGGAAGGCAGTGTCAGGGATGGTGGGAATACCAGGTCATAAAGGCTCAGCTGGCCTCAGAGGATTGCCGAAGCCCTAACCGCAGTCTAGGGCCTTCCACCGTGTCTTCCTGTTCCTGGGCCCTGGGGCCTCCCTGATCCTGTCCTTGGCACAGTAACTGAGATTTATAGATAGTGGCAGAAGAAGTAGTAGCCCACAAGACACCAGCCACTCCTCAACCTCACACAGATGCCCAGGAAGATGAAGAAAATAACCAGATCTTGCAGCAGCTCTGAAAACTAAAACAGCAGGCCGTCAGTGCACAGGGACCTGCCAATAGATAGGAGGCAAGTGGAGCGTTGAGAGAAGGACACCCAGGCCACATGGTGTCCCCTGCCCTGCCCCACGGACACTGGCTATGGGAAAGCAGGTTGGGTTCTTTCATCCAGGTGTTGTCTCTGACAGAGGAAAACAGATCTGGCATCAAATTTGCCTGTTGGGAGCCCAGCGCGCCCTGTGCACGCATCATCTAGGGCCCTTCCTCTCGGCCACATCCTCCACGCTTACATCCTCTTTGGCAGAGGCTCCCAGTGAGCGAAGCTGTGTGTGCGTTGGGGACGGAGCTGGGCAGCAAGTGTGCACGGAGCACATCCTGGAAACCCAGCTCCAGGCTGAAGAGCAGTCTGCAGGGAGCCCAAGGAGCCAGCAAGAGTTCAGGCAGGGGATAGCCATCACTCCAAGAAGCAGGAAACTACAGACAGGGAGCCCGAGGGGCTGCCGCCTCAGTGCGGATTCCCTGGCACAGGGGGGATCAGACATGGAGCTAAGAAATCAAGCAACAGATGTAGAAAAGAAAGCAAGTGCCCAAGAGCCACCAACCCTCAGACGCTCCGTGTGATCACATGGTGTTTGTTGGATGTGGAGTAAGGAGAGAAATGGAATGAAATTCACAACAAATAACAATGAGCAGGGGAAATGAGGGGCCTTGGACAGGATCAGAAAACCTCTGGAGGACCCAGAAGACAACGTCAAGAGACTGTAATCCCACTCTGGTCCATGGCATAGGGCAGAATCCACATGCTGTAGGCGGCAACCCCGCCTCCCAGCCATCCACAGACCATCCCACTATTAAATCCAACTGGCTAATCCTGGGGGACTGTGGCACAGGTCACAACCAGTGAGTTCTGTGGATGTGCACCATGGCCACACTTCCTTCACCATAAAACCTGCACTTTGGTCACGGGCAACTTAGTGTGAGTTTCCAGGGTGATGAGTCAGACACACAGCCAGTCCACAGATAGGCTGCCAAGTCCCTGCCTGGAATAAGCCTCTGTCCCCATGAGACAAGGCACTGTCTCCTCCAGACAGACAGGTTCCAAAGTCATCTCCTGCCAAATGCCAAGTGCCAATGTCTCGGCTTGGCACAGAATCACGAGCCACCACACAGCTTTGTAGGTTCAAACAGCAATTCTTTATTCCCGATCTCACACCAGCCTCCACACACGTTCAGGGGCAATTCCAATAATGTCCGATCCCAAATCCTACTCCACGAGGCTTTTTCCAAATCCCATTTTAATCTCACGAGAACTCAACAAGCCTCAGGAACACCCTAATCCCAGCATCAATAATCTTCAACCTCAACTTCCCTAAAACTCCTATTGTCACGCCCTAAACCCAAGGACGGAGATACTTCCTGCAGGAATACACCCTAATCCTGGATCCACCCTGGTGATTGAGCAGGGTCACCTTTCGCAAACACACAAGCAAGGTCGCAGCAAATTTCCAAGGCAAGTCCATTTAACATGGGGTACACTGGCAAGGATTACGATGCGTCATACCTACTTGGTAATGGCCCTCAGCAATCTCCCTGAGAAGGGGCTCGGTCCTCCAAGGACAAGGGTCGTAATAGGGCCTCAGTGTTCCTATCTGCTTCTGGGACATCACCACAGACCCCATGGACAGGAAAGGAATGATGAAGGAATGTAGGAATTACTCTGTGCCTGTAAATTTTATAACCTAAATGAAATGGACCAGTTAGTTCCTTGGAGGGCACCTTCTGCCAAAACTCATGCAAAAGGAAATATACCATCTAAACAGGCCTATGACAGTAAAGAAATCAAATCAATAATTAATAAGCTACCAAGATAGGGAGTGCCCAGTCCAAATGAATTCATTGGTAAATTCTACCAAACGTTGAAGGAAAAAAATATATGCCAAATTTCTATGATTTTTTTCCAGAACACAGACACAGAGGGAATACTTTCTAACTCAGTCTTTGAGGCCAGAATCAATGCAATAACAAAATGAGACAAAGACATTAAAAGAAGATAAAACTATAGACTAGTACCTCTCATTAACATAGATGCAAAAATCCTCAACAAAGTATTATCTAGTTGAATTGAACAGACTATGAAAACATTATACCTCATGGCCACATGGGATTGATATCAGGTATGCAAGACTAATTTAATATTACAAAATCAATTAATGCAATCCATTACATTAACAGGCTAACGAAGCAAAAACGACACAATTCTATCAGTTGTTGGAGAAAAAGCATTTGGCATATTTCAACACCTATTCATAAGACCTCTCAGCAAACTAGAAATAAAGGGGAACATCCTCAATTTGATAAAAGACATGTACAAGTACCATACAATAACATCATCGTTAATGTGAGAAGCCATTGGTACCAGCTACAAAAACCATACAACCATCATATTTAGGGGGAGGCTTTTCTTGGGATCAGGAACAAGATAAGCATGTCTCTCTTACTACTCTTTTTCTGTACTGGATTGGAATTTCTAGGTGATTCAATAAGTCAAGAAATATAAATATCAGAGGTATACATAGTGGGATGGAAGAAGTAAAATTATCTTTGTTTGCAGATGACACCATCATCTATAAAATGTACAGGATCTATATCAGCAAAGCTACAAAATTTGATTAAAGATATCAAAGAAGTAAGTAACTGGAGAGATGTTCATGGGTAGGAAGACTCCATTTTTCGGATGTCAGTTCTTCCCAGCCTGACCCATGGACTGACGCAATCCAGATCCAAACCCCAGCAGGCTGTTTTTCGGATATTAACAAACTAATTCTAAAATTTTTATGGGGGGACAAAAACCCAGAAGGACCAACTCAACATTGAAGGGGAAGAAAGTCAGTAGATTGCACTACACAACTTGAGGAGTTAATATAAAGCTACAGTGATCAAAACAGTGTCAAGTGGTGAAAGAATAGGAAAATGGGGCAGTGGGGGAGAATACGGAGACCAAAGGCAGACACACACGAATACAGTTATTTATTATGGAGTAAAGACAGTCCTTTCAACTACAGATACTGGAACAACTAGATGTTAACATGCAAAAAACTTAATCTAGACACAGACTTTGTGCCCTCATGAGACTTAACTCAGAATGGATCATAGATCGAAATGTGAAATGCAAGACTATAAACTCCGATAACCTGGGAGGAAATCTTTGTGGCCTTGGGTTGGCATGACATTTTAGTTACAAGCCAATGTATAGCCCACGAAAGAAAGAATTAGTCAGATGGACTTTATTTAATTAATTATTTCCTGAAAACTAAAAAATTCTGCTCTGTGAAAAACCATGCTGAGAGAACAAGCAGACAAGCCACAGACTAAGAGCCTTTGCCAAAGACATGTCTGATAAAAGACCATTATCCTCAGGGTGCAGTGGTGCATGCCTGTAATCCCAGCAGTTTGGGAGGCTGGAGGCAGGAGGATAACAAGTTCAAAACCAGCCTCAGCAAAAGTAAGATGCTAAGCAATTCGGTAAGACTCTGTCTCTAAATAAAATACAAAACATACTGCTCTAAGAAATAAAGTATATCTATATTATCTTATGTAAACAGTAATCAGCTTAAATTTTTTTTAGTTGGCAATGGACCTTTAATTAATTAATTAATTTATGTATTTGTATGTGGTACTGAGGATGGAACCCAGTGCCTCACATATGCTAGGCAAGCGCTCTCCCACTGAGCCCAGGCCCAGTCCCAGGAATGGACGTTAAGAGAGGGGAGGTAGGAGATCGGGTTCTGCATACTCAAATAAACATAACGGTCGTAAGTCTTGGTGTGCTGAAGGGACTTTCCTTAAATCAGCCTGATTCTGGCTCCTCGCCTCGTCCCTTCTGTGTAATGCACCTTGGGCTCCGTTGGGCACCTCTTCCTGCTGGGCATCACAGATGCTGCTACAGAGCTTGGAGAATCTGAGGACGGTCCCTGTGCTGCCACCCATCACAGTGGCCACTGCCTTCCTCATCGTCCAGGCCTGCAGCATTTCCAGGTATGTGCCTTTGGCTTTGAGGTCACATGTGGGGCCCAGGGATCTCTGCTGGGGTCTCACCTCCCTCTTCTCCATCGCCCCTTGCTCCATCTCTGGAGCCTGGTTGCCATCTCAGTGAGCTGGAGCTGAGTGGTGACCACAGTTCACAGGCCCCAGACCTCCTCCCTTCCCATCCAGGGGTGTGTGTATGGGGGGACGGATCCACAGAGGCCCTGCCCTTGTGCACACCCATCTCGAGCCCTTCCACGCTGACCTGTGCTAGGATAGCAGACAGCCTCTTTCTTAACCCACGTGGGTCCTGTGCTCCAGGACATTGAGGTGGGAGGGACCACTCACCTGAGATCAGGGGAAAGCGGGCTGGCAAGCATGGGAGAAGAAGCAAGCCTGGCCATAGCAGTGCCCGGGAACTCAGGACGGGAGGTGGGTGGGAGCCTCTGTGGGCTCCAGGAGGGCCCTGGCCTCACAGGGCCATGCCCCAATCACAGCACTCTGTGCCTGTGGCCCCGGCTGGCCTCGGCCCTTCTTGCTTGGCCTTGGTCCTTTTTGCTTGGCCTTAAGGGACAGTAGTGACTTTCCTGTCGTCTCTGCTACAGACTGTGAGCTCCCACAAGCTTCTCAGGCTGGGAACTGCCCTGGCTCCTGGCATGTGTGGGAAGCGCACCCTGCCTGCTCCTGTCCAGCCCCACATGGCAGCCAGGGGGCACAGGCCTGACCTGACCTGCTGCAGTGGTTGGTTGTGAGGTACCCCCCAAAAGCTCAGGTGTGAGACAGTGCAAGGAAGTCTGGAGGTGAAGCGATGGGTGATGAGAGCTGCACTCCATCAGTGCCTCACTGATCTGGATTAGCTGGGGGGTCACTGCAGGCAGAGGGTGTGGCCTGAGGAGGTGAGTCCTAGGACATGCCTTGGGGTTTATATTTTGTCCCTGGTGAGCAGTGCTCGCTCTGCTTCCTGGTGCCGGTTCCTGGGCTGCTTTCCCCAAGTCCTTCCTCCAGGACATTCTGCATCACTTCTTGCCCAGAGTTACTGAGTCAGCCCACCATGGGTGAAGTGAAATCCTGAGCCACAATAACCTTGTCCTCCTCTACATTGTTACTGGAAGGTCTTCCTCACGGCCACTAAAAGGCTGACTGAAACACCTGCCCTGCCCGGAGGCCCCAGGGGCAGAGGTCAGAGGCCCTGGCCTCCCCAGTGAGGCTGCCCTGCCAGACATTTCCCTCCTGACCCATTCTGTGGAAGTCCCTCTTCCCAGGTGTGCTCCTGCCCTGGAGGAGGGCGACTCAGGAAGCGGAGCTGAGCTGCCCCCTCCCGCCCGCAATCCCCGCAGGTGCACAGCCTCCTGGCCCGGCTCACCGCACCTCTGCCGCAATGCTCGCACCTTCCGCGGGCCGCGTTAGGGCAGCCGAGGCCGGAGGCTGCAGCCCCGCGCCCGTCCCCCGGAGCCCGCAGCGCAGCGCAGACCCTAACTTCCTGGGGCCTGTTCACCTACTCCCCGTGCCTCACTGATGTTCTGCCCACATTAACATCAACTCCCACAAACAGAGCTACTGACCGCCACCGCAGGGCTGGCAGCGCCTCCCTCTTCAGAGCAGATCGGCCAACCCTGGGGTGGCCTCGAGATCTGGAGCTCTGTCGCTCCAACAGCCCGCGGTCCAGTCAGCCTACCCGCCAGCCGTGGGAGAACGTGACTTGACCAGGGCGGAGCAAGCCTGCCGCGGCCACCTGGGCAGACTCCGCCTCCCTGATGCTGTGAGCCGAGCTCTGAACCGGGTGCCAGCTCGCCCTGGTCCATCACGCAGGGCTCTGGGCCAGGGCGCGCCCCGCCTGCGCACCTCACCAGGTAGGTCCAGCGTGCGGTTCACAAACCTCTGTTAAGCTGGACTCTGCGGGACCTGGCGGGGCCCTAATGAGGGGAAGCAGACAGCAGCAGGGACGCTCTGATTTCCTACAGGCCTGGCTGGGCTCAGTGGTAGCTCTGGCTGCCAGGCCCGGGTTCAATCCCAGCACAAACCCTCAGCCAACGAAGTTTCAGGCATGTGAGTACATAATAGCATTTCATGAAAACTGCCACGCATCCCCGCGCTTCTCTGGCAAAATTATTTTAGTGTATTTTAATTCTTAAAAAAAAAAAGAAAAATAGGAAACAAAAGAAAAATCACCCATAAACTCCTGTTTTGAATCACAAAAGGATCTTAAATATTCCTCTTTCTGACAGCTCCAATTCTAGCTCCCAGAAGTAACTCCGTCTAGTTTATAGTGTATCCTTTCCTAACTTTATAACTGCTTATAAAGATACATTTTTTCAAAAATATATACAGTTTCTGGGTGGGGTGGCACAAGCCTGTAATCCCAGTTACAAAATTGTTGGAGGCTGAGGCAGGAGGATCTTGAGTTCAAAGTCAGCCTCAACAAAAGCAAGGTGCTAAGCAACTCAGTGAGACCCCGTCTCTAAGCAAAATTAAAAATAGGGCTGGGGATGTGGCTCAGTAGTTGAGTGCCTAAATTCAATCCCAAGTACCTCCCCCACCCAAAAAATACATATAATGTTACACTCACTTAATAGAATACTACACAGCAATAAAAAGGAACAAGCTATTGATCCAACCTGAACCTCAAGGGCAATCTGGTAAGTGAAAAGAAACAATCTCAAAGTTCCCAGGCCTTGTTCCTTTACCCTTCTACAGTGAAAGGATAAAGTTTCTAAGCTGCAAAGCCTGAGTTAAAATGTAAAGGACCAGGCATTGTAAACCTGCTTCTAAACTGCAAAGCATGGGTTAAATTCCTAAGGCAGTTAGGACAAGGCCCTACTGGCCATTTAGTTGAATCATGGCCTGGGATCCTGTGCAACTCCTCACGTAAGCATTCAAGACCCCGTGCAGCTTGTCACATAGATATTCAGGGTCCGAACCAATCAGTTTAAATGTAACCCCCTCCTTAGGAAAGACCTATCACTCCAGCCAGCCCTGTTCCCCGCCAGTGAATGTACTAATCAAGTCTAAGAATTATTGTTTGATTTTCCCTCGGTGTAAGGTGATTTGTTAAAGGAGACTGTGATGTATGCAAAACCCCCCCACCTCCTCCCCAAAAGGTGTACTTAAGCATTGTTCAACCCCTGCTCTGGGCTCTGGGCTGCTCTCGCTTCTTGAGTGGGCCTAGAGTCTCAGCGCGCTGAATTGGGATCCTCAATAAAAATCCCCTTGTGTGTTTTGCATGAAGCCAGTCTCTTGTGGTCTTTTCCTCCGACGTTTCACGGGTCCCTTACAACAGCACTCTTGAAACAGCAAAATCGTAGTACAGGGGGCAGATTTGTGCCACCAGGGCACATGAAGTGAAGTGGCGGTAACAAGAATTTGTGTGAGACAGTGTGTCCCTGCGCTGTGGCAGTGGCTTCGTGGACTTGTGTGGAACACAGTGGCCTAGAATCACACGCCCACATTAATACACAGAACCTGATAGAACCTGAGAAGCTCCTCCTTGGCATGGTGAGAACGGTGAGTTCCCGGTGTCTGCATTTCATCACAGATACGTGAGATTCTACCTCCGGGGAAACTGGACGAAGGGGACAGTCTTCAGTGAACTATTTGGGAAACTTCCTCTGAGCATACAACTATTCCAAAACTAAAAAATATGGAGTCTTTTTTTAACCTAAACTGGGAAATATTTATATACTCTGTCTGCTAACCTCTTTCCAGGTCAGTATCTATGGCTTTTATATCATTCTTTTAACATCAAAATAGTACTATCCATGTAGATATGTCATTTTCCATTTATGTTATTGTGTGTGTGTGTGTGTGTGTGTGTGGTTTGTGGGGATTTTGTTGTTGTTTTGGTAACCAAGGATGAGGGATTGAACCCAGGGGCATTTAAACACTGAGCCACATGCCAACCCTTTTTATTTTTTATTTAGAGACAGGGTCTCATTGAGTTGCTTCGGGCCTCACTAAGTTGCTGAGGCTGGCTTTGAACTTGGGATCCTCCTGCCCCAACCTCCTGAGCTGCTGGGATTACAGGTGGGCACCAGGGTGCCTGCCTAGCTATATATGTTTTGATGAAGTTCTAGATTGTTTTCAATGTTTAAAAAAATCACGACAAATGCTACTTGTTAATATGACTTTCTGGACACTAAAAGTGGGGTGCTGGCTCTAAGTTAAACACGGGGCAAGTCCCCTCCGTGCACACACACACACCCCCCACACCCCCCCCCCAACCCCCCCCCCCCCCCCCCCCCCCGCCTCTGACCTACTGGCCCTCGCTGTCCTGGGTGCTGTCTCCTACCTGGTCCTGAATGATCCATGGTGAAGTGTTTCTGGTTTCACTTCACATCTGCCTGTGTGAGGTGCCGCAGTCTGACTGGGCACAAATAACTGAGCCACCACAAAGCCTTGTAGATTCAAACAGCAACTCTTTATTCCCCAACTCTCACCAGCACTGCACACACCACACGGGAACCACACTCCCTCCAATGGGCTCCATCCAATCTCTCCAATCTCTCCGACACCCCCGCCCCAGAACTCACGGGAACTCCAAAGTAGCGGGCGCCCGAGGCAGCAAGAGCCGCCCTATAGCCTGACAGTAAAGGTCAAATATACAATACAATCAATCCAGCATCACAGCAATTATATATAGCTTAACTCAAATCATCATCTCAATGGTTCGCTGGCGTCACCTTACAACCATTTCCTCTGGCAAATGCCAGGCATCATTCTGACTGGGCTGTGGCTCTCAACAGTGAGGATCGTATTTCTTTGTGGCCACCAATATTTTGGTGTCTGTGAGTGGCCTGGGTGTGGCTCTGCCTATGACCCTGTCACTGATCACCGCCTCCCAGGTGCCAGGGGTTTGGTTTAGCTTTTTGGCCACCCCATCCTCAGCCCACACAATCTGGACCTCCCTCAATACGTGGAGGAAGATGGCATTAGAGCTTGAATCTGGAGTGTCTTCTAGAGCCCATGTTTCCAGGAGGTGGGCAGTGGGGAGGTTGTAAGAGGTGGGCACGGGGAGGCCTTCAGGTCGCTGTGCTGCCACTGGGGGCCAGAGTGTACCCCAGCCTCTTTCTTTGCTCCCTGACTATGAGGCAGGTTGCTTCTCCCCACCATGGCTCCTGGCCCCAAGATGCTGCTCGCCACAGGCCCAGAGCAACCCCATCTACTGGTCAAGGGCTGAAACTTCCAAAACTGGGCCAAACAAACCTCTTCTCTTTATAAGTTGATTATCACAGTAATTATCATAGTAACGAAGCTGAAACAGACAAATAGGTGAATACTGTTTTCTATTAACTGTTTATCCTTTTCTTGTGGACCTATAAACAATATTGACACAACAGAGACATCAGTATTAAGTTTTGTACTGCAAATACTCCCATTTTGATTGTTTATCTTCAAAAAAGATTTGCCAGTCCTGTCATTATGTATAATTATAATGCACAATAAAATGTTTGGGGAAAATATCTGTTTACCTATTGGAAAGGCAATAGGACCACAGGGCACCAATGTGCCACATGTGATGAAGGTACTTTGAAGAGTGACCCTCCTCCCACGGTCTCTTGGCTGCCTGCCTCTGGCCAGCACATACAGATGCCAGCTTCTCTTGTAATTTTCTGAGCTGTTCTAGGCTTATACACATATGACACCAAACCTGCTTACTGTATCTTCCATATTTCACAATACGCCCCGATGTTCTGTAAGGGTCCGGCGAATCGTTGGAGAAAGAGACCACAAGAGACCAGCTTCGGGCTGGGGATGTGGCTCAAGCGGTAGCGCGCTCGCCTGGCATGCGTGCGGCCCGGGTTCGATCCTCAGCACCACATACCAACAAAGATGTTGTGTCCGCCGAGAACTTAAAAATAAATATCAAAAATTCTCTCTCTCTCTCTCTCTCTCTCTCTCTCTCTCTCTCCTCTCTCACTCTCTCTTTAAAAAAAAAAAAAAAAGAGACCAGCTTCATGCAGTGAGCAGGAGGGAGTTTATTGAAGAGGATCCTAATTCAGCGCGTTGAGGCCCAAGGCTCACTAAGGAAGGGAGAGTGGCCCAGAGCAAAGGTCAAGCAGAGCTTAAGTACACTTTTTGGGGAGGGGGGGGCTTTGTATACATCAGAACAAATCATCATGAGGCGCGGGAAAATTGAACGACAACTCTGAGACGTGATTAGCACATTCATTGGCGGGAACAGATCGGGCGGGGGTGATTGGTCACTCCTAAGCGGGTACACATTCAAACTGATTGGTTCAGGCCCTGTGACAAACTGCACAGGGCCCTAGGCTAAATGGCCAGTAGGGCGTTGTCTTAACTATCTCAGGAATTTCAGGTTCTGGGTGTAGCAGAGGAATTTTGTGAAGCCCGGGTCTTTTACATTTTAATTTTGCAGTTTAGAATCAGCTTATAAATTTTACCCTTACAGTTCAACAAGCCTGGTCTCTGTCCCTGCAGGATTTCTCCTTGCCTGGCATTTGCCCATAGCTCCCTGTGTGGTCTTTCTACACACTCTCCTCTCCACTGTGTCCCCTGTGGATGAGTGAGGTCCAGCCACGCCCTACCCAGGGACCCCCACTGGTTTCCTTACACGTTCCTGGAAGGTCATCTGGTCTGTCCTCTGGGTCTGCCCTCCAGGTCTGCCTCCGTGTGCTCAGGGGCCTTGTCCAGTGCTCCATGTTCTTGTCCCAAGCATACATTCAGCCATTGGTTCTGGGGTCCTCATTGCTAGTGAGCCAACAGCTGGTCCAAAACCCATTCTTGAGTCAGATTCCTGGGACCACTGCTGGCCTCAGCTGTCCCCAGCCTGAGATGGAGCTGTGCACAGAGAGGGTCTGTGTCCATGAGAGCCCCACAGAAGACAGGAAGGCAGGGCTGGTAGCCACAGAGGCCTTGGCACATTCCAAGGGACTGCTGGCTGGCCTCAGAGTTGTCCCAAACTGAATCAGGGAGGCTGATGTCCACTGGTCATTGATGTGTGAGGCCTCCCCCGCCCCAGGGCAATCCCACAGCCAGGGCACTTCCCAGGTAACACTGGTCAGCTAACAGCCCTTCCAGCAGCTGAGGATGGCTGTGCCCACTCTGGAGGCAAGGCCTCCTGGGTTATGTCATCAGATGACCATGGCCATGCAGCTTGCCGACTGTCTTTTACCTACAGCATCTCCTCTTTATGACTAGGGGACTCTGGCACTGGAGTCTCCCCAGCCCCCTCCGTGACTTCTGCGGAGCCTCAGGAGGGTAGATAGGCTCCAGGGACCTCTTTGTCCTGGCATGTCATTCACCCATCATGACTCTCTGTCCCCCACTGCACAAGGGCACGGGACTCTCCTGCAAGGATAGCCGAGTGCCCTAGAGAAGGAGGGGACGGAGCTCCTGGGCGCTCTAGTTATCCCAGCTTGGACACCTCTGCGCCGTCCAAACGGCAGCCTTGGCCAAGGGTGGGTATTTCAGTTTAAATTAATGTAAGCTCTGGCCTCCAGGGAGTTTCCGTGTGTGTGTGTGTGTGTGTGTGTGTGTGTGTGTGTGTGTGTATGAGAGAGAGAGAGAGAGAGAGAGAGACAGAGAGAGACAGACAGAGACAGAGACAGAGAGAGAGAAGAGACAGAGAGAGAGCGCCACACGCAGACAGGAGCCCAGCATGCCGCTCTGGCAGATGGAAGGTGGAGGAAAGGGACCTTTCTTATCCGGTGACTGTTTGGGAGTGGACATCAGCTAGGAATGAGCCGGGCAGGGAGGCTGCGGGAAGGTGGGGGCTCTGTGTCGTGACCACTGCAGTGAGTTGGCTGCTGCATCAGGACCTCTCCGGACTGAGTCACAGCCACGCTGCGGGTTTTGTTCTCTTTCTGTTCTTGCGGAGGGGTGGGGGGAGGCAGGATAACTATGATTCAAGAGATCATAGGCGAGGAGATGAAGTGGGCAGAAAAGCCCCTCCTCTTCTCCCCAGGGGCACCGCCCATAGGCACTAAGGTCTACGCTCCCAGGGAGGACTCCCCTCTTGAGCATGAGCTTCCAGAAGCAATTGTGATATCCAGCTTGTCTCCTGCTGCTGAACACAGAAATGCACAGCCTCCTCAAGATGCCTGTGAGTGTGTGTGTGTGTGTGTGTGTGTGTGTGTGTGTGTGTGAATCCCAGGGCCTCAAGTGTGCAGGCAAACACTCTGCCACTGAGCTTCCTCCCAGGCAGTTACAGTGTCTTCTAATTAGAAAGATAACTTATGTTCAGTCCAGAAAACATGGAAAATATAGACAAATCGGAAGAAAATGAGAAAAATTAATCACCATCCAGAGAAGGATTACCACATCCTTTTGGATTGTTATACGCACGTCCATTTTTGATTATTTCAGCTTAGTTGGGAATATACAATGGACACATTTTTGTTCCTTTTTTCCTTTTTACATGGCATCTTGAATATATTTCTGTTCCATTAGAATTATTTTAAATGTCCCTTCCATGAGCACACAATACTCTGTCTTATAAATATACCCTGATTTATTTAACTACCCCCGCCCCCCCCCACCGCCCAGGGTCAGACTTTGAACAGTTCTTTGCCTCTCTTGCAAATATCCTGGCAATGAATAATTGGTGGCATCTGCTTCTTGTGGGTTCCTAGGATGGAAGTCCAAGTGGAAGGGAAGGAACATCTAGAAATATTTGACACACACACGGCTGGTGCCCGTGGGGTGAGCCTCCGCCTGCTAACCTGCACCTGTAGCCCAGCCAAGTGGTCTCCTACCAGAAGGTGAGTCCCACACAAATCAAAGGATACCCTTTCTTAGTGTCTGGAACCTTGAAGGTAGTTGGTTATAGAGAGTGTCACTTATCAATTTATCATTTTTTCAGCTCCAACTTCACCCTTTTTGCCTGCTCTATGAAAGCAGGGCTGGGACCCTCAGATACTCTCCTTTTCCAGGGCCACTAAAGCTCTATCAGCAGAGGAGGCTGGGGAGGCTCCGCGGGTAGGAGGTTCTGCTCTGGGTCCGGGTGGTTCTTCCTCAGCAGTGGCTTCTCTGCCCAGGCTTGGGTGGCACCCAGTGGTGGTTTCACAGTGGAGAACCTCCAGCAACACTCCTCTGAGCAGCTGGTCCTGCTCAAGGGGCTGGTCTCCAGCAAGATCTGCAGGCAGGGGCCTCAGCAAATCTGCCGTCCTGTTGGCCACCACAGCCCCGAGATGTGATTGTTCCTCGAATATCCGCCATGCCTATAACCTATTTATTTATTTTGTGCTAGGGATGGAACCCAGGGCCTCGTGCATGGTACACAAGCACTGTAGCACTGAGCCACATCTTTAGCCTGCCACTCCTGTATTCTTTGGAATTATCTTTGCTTTTTATGAGTGAACCCCTTGTGATTCAAACCATTAATTTAACTAATTCTTAGTTAGACTTTCCTTGTTCAAATCACTGTGTGGTTTCCCTCTTCTGCTTGGACCCTGCAACTCCAGAGCCCTGAGCTCAGAGATCTCTCTCACTGGGTATTTCCCTTTTCTGTGTATTGCTCCTACTCAGAACCAGTGGCATGTGGGACAATCTCCAGCCATAATCTTTGGTGGCTAGTGACCTTGTGCACACATAAGGATCATTTATTTTCCCTTTCCTGTTATTATTGAGGGCAACCAGCTAATGAACCTGCCCCATGTGTCCAGTGAATTAAATAATATCCAGAATGACCATTATTCTGTTCTGGTCAGTGTCAGGGACCCCAGGTTGAAGTGACAATAAGTGCTTCCTTCTCTGCTTGCTGGACTTCGCACACATCCTTCAAGATCCAGATCACACATCTCCATTGTCAGTGCTCATGACCTCATCTTCCTCCCAGCCGTGGTGCTTGGCTTTGGCTGGACTGCAAGTCACCTGGGCCAGGCTAGCCCTTGCCTTCTGTGCTCTTGTGTCCTGGCGAGAAGGCGCAACGTTCTTTTCATTTTTGTGGGGCTTCCCAGTAAATGCCTCATTGTGAGCTCGCTATAGTGAGACCATTACTGTTTTACTCTTGATTAACAAACAGGGGAAAACAGACCTGGTAACAACCCCTGGAGGTGAGTGGTTTTCAAATTTTTCTCTCGTCAGAGTCCTGGGAGGAGCCTGGGGACAGTTTCTCATTGCGCAGGTCTGGGGTGGGGAGTCCTAGTTCTTTTTACCAAGGTCCTGGGCAGTGCCGGAGCTTCTGGCTGGGCCCATGCGTCGAGACCCAGGAGGCTAGTGCACCCCTGTCCATCTCAGATGCCCCCACGTGCACCCTGCCACCCTCAGGTGTACCAGGCTGAGCAGGCCCCCACAGCTCCTTCTCCCCAGAGCCACCTGTCACTGTCCCAGAGCCCTGACACGACCACCTCAGCCCGGACACATCAGGGCTTTTCTTAATTTTAACTTCACACCCAAGTTGGGGATTCCTTTGGCCCCAGTGGCCCCAGTTGTCCCGTTCCTGTCAGGTGGGACCCTCTCAGGGCTAGACAGGAATAGTTCCTGCCTCACCCGTCTGCCTCTGGCTGAACGTGGTGCTGGGGTGCCAGTTGGGCAGCACCAGCCTGTCCTGCCATGCCAGTGCCATGGGGCCTCAGCTCCTAGTTTCACCCACCTCCTCCTGGCGCCCTCCATGCCTCACAGTCGGGCAAACACCACTGAACTATCCTCCCTCCCTGTGGATCTCCCAAGGCCCTGAGCCCTCACTCAGCTGCTGTGGGGGCCTTTCTGCCAACTCCCCCAGAGGGCATACCAGTCCCAGGCCAGGTCCCCAAGGAGTCCCTTCTCTGGACTGCAGAACCCGAGCCTTCCCTTGGCTTCCTGGCTCCCCGGGGGGAAGGTCGAGTGGCCCAGGTTGGCTTCTCAGGGGAAGGAGGCAGATGGCAGGAGGCAGGCGAGTGGGGGCAGGTGGGGGCAGCTGTCAGCCCGGGTTGGGTTGCGGGTCTAAATCCTGCTCTGACACCACATGCCTGTGACCAGAGGCAAGTTACTCCCTGTCTCTGAAACCTTGGGAGGTGACAGGCCTCAGGTGAAGATGTGGCAAGAAGCCACTTGAGGCGCTTCCCAGCGGCCTGGGACACACGCTGCTGTGCTGGTTGCTGTGATTACGTGTGGCCCGACCGATTTCCACCTGAGTTTGTGTTTTGCCGTTGGATGGGCCTGCAGCTAGAGGGAAAGTGGGGTGGCTGAGGAGGGCAGAGCAGCCTGAGGGTGTGGGGGACAAAGCAAACTGAGGGACTACAGTGTGACACTTGTTAGGCACACAGTTCTGTATGATCCTTAGAGTAAAGGAAGCCACGGAGGCACACGATCCCACACCTGTTGGGGGCAGGGGTGGAGTGCAGAGAGGCCAAGCTGCTGCCCAGGGCAGCAGGGGCGAAGCCGGGGCTAGAGCCCAGAGCTGAAAGGCTGTGCTGATTGGGTCCCCAACCCTGTGGGAAGCCAGACACCCAGGAAGCTCAAGGTGGAAGCAGCTGGGGAAGCCCCCAAGGGGGCTCAAAAAGGAGAGGGCACTGTCCTCCGTGGCTACTCCAGGGGCTCTCCTGGAGCCCATGACGAAGGCCAAGTCCCCCAAACAGCCTGGCGCCATAGAAATCACATCCGAGCCTCCTGCCTTTGTACTCTTACCAGCTGTCTCTTAGACTGGCTGCGAATGAACATGTCACCTGATTGAGGCAAAGTCCAACAGCCTAATGAGAATCGCCTGGGCCCTGCCACTAAGCAGCTCTGCAGCCTGGAGCCGGCCACTTGGCTGCCTGGGCGCAGCCTCCTCATCTGCATAGTAGGGAGCTCACAGGTCACTCCCAGACTCTCAGGACATTACAGATTGTACCTGCGAGGCCTTCACACCGTGTCTGGCATACAGGAGATTCAGGTCAGCGCGTGTAGTGGGTCAGCCACTGTCCTGTCTTGGTTCTGTGACTCCTTGGCCTGGACCTCGAGGTGTTGTTCCTGTCCCTGGACAGCAGTGTCCTCTTCTACGTGACAGTAGAGCCCTTGGCTAGTGCTACGGATCTGCACATTCTTTGCTCTTGATGCCCACTGATGGCTATGAGGCTCCTGACCACCCTTGGAGAGGGGTGCTACATAATCCCCATTTCTTCGTGGGGACACCGAGGCTCAGAGGGTGGGGAGATGTGGCCAATATCATGGGACTACAGAGAATCAAGTCTAGGGACCAGGGGTCTTTCTTCAGACTTAGTCCCATGATAAACTCCTGTGGGTAAAACAGCTTCACAGGGTCTGCTGGGGGGTGGGTGCTCCAGCAAAAGACCCCGCGCCAGGTGCAGCCTGCCTCCTCCTGCAGCTCAGGAGGCCACGGGACACTTTCCAATGCCCTGTACAGTGGCTTATTAAGACACTCTTGTACAATTGTCCCTCTGTACCATGAGGGAGTAGTTCTGGACACCCAGATCTGCGATGACCGTGTCCCTTATATAGAATGGTGTGGTATTCACATAGGACCTATGCACAGCCCCTGGGTGACTTATCAGATCTAATACAATGTAAACACTATGTGACTAGCTGCTACACCGTGTTGTGTAGGAGTCACACGAGGGGGAGACAGCTGTGCATGTTCCTCACAGACGCAGCTTTTTTCCAGGATTCCATCCCCAGGGTTGCTGAGTCTGTGGATGGGAGCCGCAGAGACCAGAGCTGCTGCTCTGTTTCCCTCTCTCTGCTCAACGGCAGTACTTGGCTGTAGGATAAGTCTCGCTTGGGGCAGTCCTTCCATCTGGAAGGCTCTGGATCTCCACTCCACTCATTTAAAAAAGAATTGCAACGATTTTTATCTCAGAGGGTTGTGGACGCGCAAGGAAGAGCCTGGGGAACATGCTGTCCTTTGGCTTCAGAAGGACTCGGCTGGAACCATCTCCACCTGTTTTACAGGTTTCCCCCACTGCGCTTGGCTTCTCCTGAGGATGGTGTCTGAAGCCCGTGCTATCTTCAGCTCTGGGGTTTTACCCTCTTTCTAGTACACACATCTTATCTGCCGTCTTTGTTACTTACTAGCTCTTTGACCTTGGACACGTTGCTTATGTCAAAAGGCCTGACGTGAGGCTAAAACAGGACATGCTTACAAAGCACTCAGCACAGCGCCTGGTAGGCAGGGCGCTTGGTGGACGGCACCATTATTAATGAGGTCTGTATCACAGCACCAAACGCTCTGGCCTCCTGGTTGTCGCCTACACCCAGCTTTGCAGGTATTCTGCAGAATTCTGCTCATTCATGAGCACCACCTGCATACTTGGGCTCTGTGGTAGAGATGTCCCCTTCTGGGAAGGACGTCCCTGAGCAGACATAACCAACCCTTAAGTCAATCTCGTGGGGTTATCGAAGATGTGTGGATGCCAGGCTCACCCTTGGAGTCCAGGGCAGCTTCCTGTTCCCTAGAAAAGAAATGCAACCTGTCCCTTACCCCCTGCAGCCCCCTTTCTCCTGAATCCAGCCTGGAACACCCAGCAGCTCTGTGGGTGCATCAGAGCCAGCATGCTGGCCGGAATGGAGCCTGGAGCCCTGAACCCAGAGCCCTGAGCCCAGCCTGCACAGGGAAACACAATCCTGGTCCACAACAGGGTGCAGAGGGCCCCCAGCGGCACCACCCAGCATGTCATTGGGCCTTGGTTGTACCCAGGGTCACCCATTTTAAGAAGCCAACAGTAAAAACACACAAAGTAGCCTTCTCTGGGCCCTTTCTTGGGGCTCCGGCTCTGGGTTCCCAGGATTCTCTCCTGAATCCAGGTGTTCCCTAGCATAGCGGTTCAGTGCAGGGGCCTGCACCCACACAGCCTGGGCCTGCACCCACACAGCCTGGGCCTGCACCCAGCACCTCAGCAGTACTGCATGGCCCTCCTGCTCAGGGCCAGCCAGCACGTTCAATGGCTCCAGGTGGGTTAGAGTTCATGGAGGCCACTCACCTAGCTCCACAGAAGCATGTAGACAAAAGGGAAAGGATGTGATTAATTATGAATTAAAATAACTAGAAGAAAACTAAACCCTGAATCTCTCATCTACCCATCAGAGAAAGGAAATGACAGTGAGTCCAGCCACTGAAGCCAGAAGTCCTGCTCATAGTCAGCTCAAAGTCTCCATGTTGACCTTGTCTTAAATGACCATTTAAATAGATCAATTAAAAGATAAAAGCAAAAGATGATTTGGTTAAAATAATGGCACCTGGTTATTGAAAGGAAAGTATATAAACAGCAGTGTAAATAAACATGTATGTGTGTATATGAAACCTGACTACATGCATGGGGTATATACACGACATTTATATCCTATGCAGATCATATTGTATTATGAATGTAGGTGTCACTTATGTTTATTTATGTACCTATGGGCACACTCTCCTCACTTAGTGGCCTGCTACTGTCCTTTCTGTGTTGCTGGGCTGGCCAGGGCCTCGTGTGTGCTGAGCAAGGCTCTGCCCTGAGCCACCCCCAGCCCTCAGGTGCCTTCATTTTACTAAAGCAAGGGTGCTGCTGTTTTGCTTCTGTGGCCGGGAAGCACTGAGATTCGGGGGTGGAGGGGCTTCCCCTGTCCACCCAGTGCCACCTGCTGCACCCTGGTGCTCCCTGTGTCACGCACTGGATTTGTCTTACCGTGGACATTCTGTGTGGACGAGCACAGGAGGTGGGAACGCTCGTTGACTATTATTACTAATCTTCAGGGACGGACTCTCCTTCCTGGAAACCTCAGTGCTGCTCCTGGAGGGCTTAACCAGCTTCCCTCTGGCGGGAAACCTGACTTCAGGAGGCAAAGCTCTCCCTTTTGCAGGGAGAACAGCGTGTTTTTCCGGACTTCTCAGCCAGTTCTGTGGAACAATGTGCGGCAGGGAAGTGTGGACTTCCTGCACCTCTCAGCGGGCCTTGCCCAGAGCACACCTCCTGGCCTTGGAGGAGGGCCAGCCTCTCCCAGCCAGCCAGCGTTGTGGAGGGTTGCCATGGAGGCTGTAGCTGCTGTTGAAGGACGCAGGAAGCTAAAGGGGGGCTGGCCGAAGCCGGCTGGGGTGAGAAGCCCGTCACCCTGCCCCAGGCTTGATTCCTGCTCTGGGAACACAGTTCTCTTTCTGGGGCTGCCAACCTGGGGGATCAAGTCTGGGGTTGTGGGGGCCATCTTGTCTTTGGTTATCTGTGCAGCCAACGTAAATATTCAGAGAGGCAGAGAGAGAAGGAGCTACAGAGTCAACCTGGTGAAGAAGCCCAGGGTCAAGAGGCGGCGTGCCCCACCCGGGAGCAAGCTCACAGGGAATGGGTGCCTGCCAAGGGCCACGCGAGCAAGGAGCCAGAAACCACAGGCCACCAGGATTCCCCAGGCCCCTGGAGTCAAAAGCTGTGCGACCAGAGAGGAGCTATTGCCACTGTGACCTGTGTGTTCTGGGAACAGCAGTCCTGAAGAAGCAAGTGCAGAGTGGCCAGGGACGTGCAAGAGGCCGGGGAGGTGGGAGAAGCATCCTTCGGCCCTGAGCATGGCCAGGATAAGGCCCCAGTGGACACTGCTATGCCATGTGACCCGGGGCTCGGGCTGTGCAGTCCAACCTTCTCCTCCCTTGCTCCTCCTCATGTACCTGCTGAGGGCCTGCTGGGAGCCCTGTTCTAGGAACCAGGACTGAACACACCAGGGGAAAAGGTAGGAATGTCTGTGTTTGTGAGCGCACATTCTAGTGGGGGACACCCAGCAACAGAGTCCAGCCCTTCTCCTGTGCCAGTGGCCTGTTCTGCGAGGTCACAGGGGACACGGAATTCGAGAACACTGAAACTTTGCTCCGAGGGCAGGTGCAGAGTGAGGTTCCTGCCAGCCTCTGGGGGACCCGTGATTGATGTGCAGTGTTGATTCATCTTTGCAGCTTTGGCTAACTCACAGATTTTCCGCTTGAGGCGCATCGATCAGTCTTCTTGCACCTAGAGTCACCGCACTTTGGCACTCAGCATGCGGCCAATGTCAAGAGCAGACCCACCAACAGAGCTGAAGCACTCAGCCAAGCATAGAAGGGTCAGCAGAGAGGACCCTGCCAAGATGGGGACGAGGCTAGAGTGCATCTGTGACGTGCTTTCGAGGGACTGTGGGTGACTCTGGGCATGCCTGTGCCCACCCCGCTGAATAGAGGCTGGAGTGGCCCCCAAACCACCCAGAGATGGGCTCTGGTAGGATCCCAAATGAGGAGGCTCTAACCAGCAGGAACAGTCCAGAGCACTGTGGTGGGCCCCAGGGACAGTGAGGGATGGGGGCGTCCTGCCAAGGGTGTCTGTAGTGAGGGGCAGGAGTGGCAGAAGGGAGGGTAGTGTTTTGGGGGAAAAACCTAAATGCCATTCCGGAGTCTGGGAATTCAGGACCCTGCTTGGGTTCAAGCCTGCAGGACCTGCAGCCAGTGGTCATAGTGCAGCCGAGGCACTGTCCTCTCATTCAGGATGAGAGGCAAAGCTGGGACTGGGGGACTGAGTGTGCAAGTAGCCATGAGGTCCTGGGTGTGTTGATGGGGGGTTCAGAGGAATTTTCACCACGAAGGCAGAAGGAGAAATGAGGATCTGCCAATTGTGAGGCTGGCTGAGGAGGCTGCAGAAGGAAAGGCCAAGTGGTCCGAGGGGAAGGAGACCCAGGGAGGCCTCTGAGCTGTGGTGTGGACTGGGCTGTGGGCATCAGGGCTGCTGCCCTGAGGGCCACCAAAGGGGTATGCTCGGCCATTCTTGTCCCTTAGTTAGCCTCCAGGGGTGGAGCCCTGGTGCCCAGGGTCCCCTCACAGTCCCTCATTAAATAGGCCCTTCCTCATGTTCCCACGAGCCCCCAGACCCTGTGAGCAGCACACCCCTGTCCACCACCCCACCCCACCCCACAGCAGGAGGCAACATCTGAGGCAGAACCCCTCTCCGACCGTCCATGCCAGATGCCATGTACACACACTCACGCCTTAAAATTAAGGATAAGCAGAGAGATGGAGGGGAAGCTGGAGCCCCCAGCTACAGGGGCTCTTCCCAGCAGGCTCTTTGTGCTGGGTCCACGTGACAGCGGTGCCCACATCTTCCCCAGAACAACATGTGCACTGGCTCTCCACTTGAAGGAGGGACAGTCATCCTGGCGATCTTCGTCAAGTCATGAAACTGTTCCCCAAGGCTGCATTCACTGGGCTTGTGTCCCGTGAACCATGAGGTACGGGGTAAGACCAACCAAGAGCCCTGCCCCCGAGCTGGAGAACCAGGGTCCCGGACACCAGGGCCTCTCACAACTGTAAAAGGATGGCTTTCTCCTTCACTCCACATGGTGTCTTCCTTTGAGAACTCCAGAAATATTTTGTAGCCCAGGTTTTAGGCAGAGCATCAAGTTACATATAAAAAGAAAAATTTATTTAAATCAATTTTATGCAATTATATTTTCACATAATAAAAGTCACACCATTTCAAGTGCACAGTATTGAGTTTTAAGAAAATTTCTGTGTCATGAAACTGCCATCACAATCAGGATGTAGAAAAGTCACCCCATGATGCTCCCTGCACATCTGCACAGTTTTCTCACTCCATCCAAACGCCAGTCAGCTTCCTGTCCTTCTAGATTAGAGCTGTCTTCCTGGAGTTTCACGTAAATGGAATCAGACATTAGGGACTCTTTCATCACTGTCATGGTGGCTGGGAAGGAGAGAGAGAGGACAGCCAGGGATAAGACACACCCTTCAAGGACATGCCCCTGACCGACTTCCTGCAACTAGACTTGTTCCTGAAGCTTATGTCTCCCCCGATAGGGCCATCAAATTGTGAATCCACCATTGTATTGATCCACTGTGGAGCTCAGACCCCTCAAGGGGCAATCCCTCCCTGAGAGCCCCACCTCTGAGCCTTGCTGCATGGGGACTGAGCCTTTGAGGACATTCCAAGTCTAAACCCTAACAGTGGCCTCAGGAAAGCAGCACTCCTCTTAGGAGCCTGATGGTGCAGAGCTCTGAGAATGAGTAGCAGCTAAGGTGGGAGCTTCCCTCACCTGGGAAGTCCTGCGAACCACTTCCCTGTGCAATAGGCCATGACATCCTCACCCAGATCCAGGGGACAGGGACAGACCCACCTCCTGCATTGCAGCTGGTGTGTGAGATACCTGCACTGTGGGTGCCGCTCCGCGTCAGTCTGCACAGAGCATGAGATGTGTATCACTAGCCCCACTGGGAAAATGAAGAAAACCAGGCTCACGAAGGTGGAGAAATTCACCCCAAACTAGTAAGGCCCTGTGCTCGGTATTTGCTTCCCTGTGTGTTCCTGTGCTCAGGACTCTCAGCCCAGGCCTTTAGGACAGGGGCCCACAGCCTCCCACACACACCTCCCCTCCCCCATGCCTCCCCCCTACCCCACACCCACCCAAGTTGTTGAAGATGGTAGGTGGGGCCTGCCTCCCCCTGCAGCTGGCTGTCCCACAGCCCAGCGTCTCAGCCTCCAGTTCTGCTGCCTGCTCTTGGGTTCTCACTGTTCCCTTCATGCTCAAGGCTGGGCTCTGCCTCCCTGGATTTAACTGTCCATCTTCCAGGACACAGCCTTGTTGTCCCTTTCCATTTTTCAGGCCAGCCTGACGGTATGGATATGCTTGGCCCATGCTGGCCTGGCCTGTGGCCAGAGGACTTGGACCACCTGAGACGTCCACACCTCACCCAGTGCCTGTTTGATGGGAGTGAGCAGTGACACCAAGGTCTCGAAGAGGGCTGCCAGGGGACAGTGCGTTATTTCTTAGGACTCTTGCTTGCAAGTGCCAGAAGCTTTGGGATCACCTGTGCCCAAAGGAGGGATATGCTGGGGACACTTACATAGCACAGGTAAGGCAGCAAGGACGCGGCCCCAGAGTCAAGAACCGAGGATAGAATACTGCTCTCCTTCTTCCCTTCACTGTGTCTGTGTCCACTTACATCCCTCCTAACCTTGAAGACCTTCCGCATGAAGAGGAGAGCAAGAGCAGCAGCCTGACCCAGACCTTCTCCATCCGAAGGGGATTGTCACAGTTCCCAATCGCAACTGACAACTCTCAGGGGAGAGTTCTGATGGACATGCATGAGGAGGGACCACCCTGGATCAGTCCGCCTTGGCCAGGGAAGCAAGTATCCACAACCAGACTGGATGGCTCCAGCCCCATCCTTAGACCTCTGGACTGGACCGCTCCAGCCTTTAACACACAGAGTATTAAAATGGCTTAGTTACAGATTTTAATTAAATGTTTTACTTTTGCACATGTGTCATGATGGGTAAAATTGTGGCATATGCAGTCGAGGGGAGAAATAAAGAATGTCCACATGCTTCTGCCCCTGTTCAATGCTTTACTCACTCAAATTACTCCATACATTTTCACCCTATAGGTTCTTAATCAAGAAAATGACAATCCTTAATGCTAGGCACTGCAATAGACATAATCAATTCACAGCAAACAATTCTAGATTAATTAATTCACAGCAAACAATTCTAGATTAATTCTAAGCACTGCAAAACACCCTTAATCATGATAGGCTAATGACAGACATTCCCTCTGCATGCTAAGTTCAAAAGTCTTAAGCCTTAAGCTTTATGTCCAGCGGATGCACACTCACTCAGACTGTGGTGACCAGGTCCAGAACCAAGTCAGGCTTTTCTTGGCGTGGAGTGGATGACCAGTTGAGGAGAGGGACATAGGGAGAAGTTGCAGTTCTCTCCAAGGTCCAGACGAGTGGTAGAGTTTGAGAGCGGTAGAGCGAGGATCAAGCAGAGGATCAGGAAATGATGACAAGTGATGGGATGTCAGGTCCTCTTCAGGCTCTCTAGCTCCAGTGCATCCTTGTTCTGGCTGCTGAATCCCTGTTCACTTGCTCTATTATTTATACTAAATTTTGGGGCTTTTGACTCCCCTTTCAATCCTTATCAGCTACAACTGTATTTTTCCATGACATCATTTACCCTGGGAACAGAAACATCTGGTCTGGGGGTCTCCACCCTGATCTTCTCACCTTTCCCTCTTATCAGGGGAGGACAGCCGGCCTGAGGCTACACTCTGTTTATCAGGGTGAGGGGAAGTGACTTATCTGAGACCACACAGGAGGGCTCTGTGGGTGTGCCTGGTGAGACTTAAGGTTTCAAACTGGAGTTTTTAAAATGGAGTTGCTTAGGCTCAGGCCGAAGGCCATTCTCACAACGTGATATTCACATCTGATCATGTGACCATAAGACAGGGTCTTACCCAGGGCTCTTAACTAAGCACCCTGAAACTTCATCTTCATCTCTGGGTGTACCTGGACCTTATGTTGGGTTTCTGTATTAATATCAATATTTAAGGCAAAAGTCTGTTCACCATCAAAATTCTTTATTCAGCCCTGAATGGACTATACGGCCGGTTCTTCAAGGGTGGATCAATCTCTTCATATTTTTGTTCATTTGCAGCTGAAACACTGAAACCCCTTAGGATCACATCATACAAAAGATACAAATATGCAGGGTGCCCCTGCCTTGGGATGTGAGAGCCCCATAGGACTAGGGCCTGAGGGAACGGCAGAACCTGGCCACATCATCCTGCAAGGCACCTTCCCACCAAGTCATTGGAGAAGGTCTGCACCCTCTGCTGCTTCCCCTCCCCCAGGGTACCTGCAGTTAAGTTACAGATATTAGTCATTATATGGTGAGGCCCACATTACTAAGGAAGCCCATTCAATTTTCAAAAATTGGGGCTGGGGATGTGGCTCAAGCGGTAGCGCGCTTGCCTGGCATGCGTGCAGCCCGGGTTCGATCCTCAGTACCACATACCAACAGAGATGTTGTGTCCGCCGAAAACTAAAAAATAAATATTAAAAAAAAAAAATTTTCAAAAATTGAAGGAACGTTTTTTGGAAACTTGTTTGATAATATTATTTAGCATCAGGCACCAAAAGGTGTAAAAAACGTGCATACCCCTAAACATTCGGTTTCTGGGAATTTATCCTAACAAAATCATCATAGATACACTAAAATAAATAGCTACCAATGTGTTCATTGCTAGATTATTTTTTAATTGATAGAAATTGGAACTAGGATTAGGTGTGCTGGTGCACACCTGTAATCCCAAAGTCTTGGGAGGCTGAGGAAGGAGGATTGGAAGTTCAAGGCTAGCCTCAACAACTCAGTGGTATGCTCAGCACTTTAGTGGGACCATGCTCAAAAGTTTTATAAAGGGCTGGGGGTGTGGTTAGAGGCAAAGTGACCTTGGTATTCAACCCTCTGTACTCCCCCACCTCCACAAGGGGCTTGGGGGGAAGAAACAGAAAGAAAGAAGGAAAGAAGTTAAGAATAGGACGGGGACATGGCTCAGCAAGAAAATGCTTGCCTAGCACCTGCAGGCCCTGGCTTCAATTCCCAGTGCCACCAAAATAAAATCAAATAAATAAAAATGGAGCTAACCTACGGGTCCACTGAGGACACTGGTTAAATAAATGATGACTTAGTTATGAAACTCAGTACAACACACTGGTCAGAGTGGCAAGGTGAAGAACTGTGCAGGATCTACTTTAAGAGAAAAAAAAATGAAATACTCTTAAGGACATGGAAGAAGATCTGAGTAAATGAAAACAAACAACCTGCTCTTGAATAGAAAGACAAATGTCACGCCAACACCAATTCTTTTATATATGTTTAGTTGTCAGTGGACACTACACCTTTATTTTTTATTAATTTATTTGTATGTGGTGCTGAGGGTCGAACCCAGTGCCTCACACAGGCGAGGCAAACACTCTGCCTCTGAGCCGCAGCCCAGCTCCTGCCAACACCGACTCTACGTTGATCTACAAATTCAGCATCATTCCGACCAAGAAGAGAACAGTAGGACAGAGTGCAGAGGGCAGGGGGGCCTCTCAGGACAGCCAGCTGACTCCTCTAACATGAACCCCGGGGTGTAACACTGCAACCATAAAAGCAGAAAAATGGGGAGAGTTTTGAATTTCAAACTATCAGTTTTAGTGTGGGAAAGGCCCCTGCAGAACACGATCCGTGTAGTCCCAAAATTATGAAAATATGACTACATAAAATTTTTTTTCTTTTTTAAAGATTCTAACTCAGTACACATAAAATTTTGACAGGAAGAAATACCATGAGCTGTCTGATGAAGAAAGTGACCAGCTGAGAATGATGTCGGAGTGTGGATGATGGACAAAGCCTCCTTTCTCAATATGTAAACATTTAAAAATGAATCAATAAGGAAAACACCCCTAAGAATATGGGCATCTACCGTTACAGAGCTTCACGTCCCATGTGTTGGAACGATGTTTTTAAAACACTTGTACTTAGCTTCACTGAGGAGTGAGCTTCATCTGCGGCTGCCTGTGCCAGCGGCTTGTGCCCTTCCCCTGCTGCCCTGTGTCCCTCGGTGGAGGGGAGGGAGAGCACTGGGGACTGGATGGAGCGTGTTGTGTTCCCTACAAGCCTGGTCCTGTCAAAACGAACCCCACTACTACGTATGACTCTAACGCTCTGATAAACGCATAAAAGGAGTCATTTCTGTTTATATAAAAACCCTGCCTGACCATTTTCCAAACATCGTCGTGCCACTCCGCCTTCCCACTGTGGCCAAGACACGGGCCTGAGATGGCCAACTTATGGCCGCTTGCACCACAGTTTGGAGGTTTGGTCGATCCGCCCTGCTGCTTTGGGGCCCCTGCCGAGGCAGCACCTCACAGCAGGGCCAGTGGCAAAATAAAGCCAGTCACCCCTGGCCAGGAAGCAAAAGAGAAGGGGAGGACTGGCTCCCCCTGAGGAGCTCCCACTGGACCCCACCTCTGAGACTCCATCTGTGGACAGCCCACCCTGGGAACAAGCCTTTAATACACAGGCCTGCAGGGGACAGTCGGGACTGTCCAGCTGCTAGATCAGTCCTAGTAATTGTAGCCATTCTTCGGTGTCTGCAGAGAGAAACGCCTCGGGTTCCCATTTCTATTTCCCTAATGATGGATGGTGCTAAACATCTTTTCATGCATTTTTATTTTGCCGTTTTTATTTTTTTCTTGGTGAAATGTCTGTTCAAACATTACATAATCTAAGGACCCTGCCTTCTTAGTCCACCATGTCTGGGCCTGTCTCAGTTGACTGATTTCTCGTCTGCTTGGAGTCAGGATCTCTACCTGATGATTCTTGTTTGTGTGTCACACTTTGGCTTAGCCCGTTTTCCTGCTGTTATGACAGAACATCACAGACTCCATCATTTATTTGAAAAGGAAATGTGTTTCTCAGAGCTCTGGAGATTGGGCAGCCCAAGGCTGAAGGGTCACATTGGGGGCCAGTCTTCCTGTGGCATGGTAACCCAGCAAAGGCCTCGCCTGGTGAGAGCAAGGGGACTGGGGCCAGAGAAAGCAGAAGAAGCTGCGTTCTGCCGATGTCTTGGGGGGCACCAGAATCAGGAGGCACCACAGCTTTGTAGGTTCAATCAGCAATTCTTTATTCCCGATCTCACACCAGCCTCCACACACGTTCAGGGGCAATTCCCAATATGTCTGATCCCAAATCCTACTCCAAGAGGCTTTTTTCAAATCCCATTTGAATCTCAGGAGAACTCAAGGGGAACAAGCAGCAGGAACACCCTAATCCCAGCAGCAATAATCTTCAACCTCAACTTCCCTAAAACTCCTATTGTCACGCCCTAAACCCAAGGACGGAGATACTTCCTGCAGGAATACACCCTAATCCTGGATCCACCCTGGTGATTGAGCAGGGTCACCTTTCGCAAACACACAAGCAAGGTCGCAGCAAATTTCCAAGGCAAGTCCATTTAACATGGGGTACACTGGCAAGGATTACGATGTGTCATACCTACTTGGTAATGGCCCTCAGCAGTGTTCCCTATGGCTAACCCTCCTGGGGAGATCCACCTCAACTCTCTCGGGGCCCCACCTCCCCAAACAGCAGCGGCCAGGTAAATTTCCACCCACCTTCTAGAGGGATGTTCCAGCCATAGCAGAGCTGTGGATTTTATTATAGTGGGTACTCAATTTCTTCAAGGTGTATGTCCAAGCACATGTAAGGTGCTTGGGATCAGTTTGAGCCTTTTGAAGCTTGATTTTAAATTTTAAGGAAGGTCAGTGTTTCAAGACTCATTTAGTCCCACGAGTAAGATGGTATCCTTCTGGGGACTCTGTGTGCTGTGTGCGTGGTGTGTAAGAGGCCTCTCTGTTTCAGCTGGTGTGAAGATAACCACCCGTGTTGCGTGGCCTCCTTCTTCCCAGTAGAGCCCCCCCTCCACCAAGCCCTGGTCTATGCCTCCCCTGCTCTGTGGTTGCTGGGCTCTGGGTTCTCCACCTGCTGGGACAGGGACTGGTGAGTCCAAGACTCTCCTCATTTCCATCTCCCTGGTTTCTACTTGTTTACAATAGGAGGAGGGCCTTTCCCCTGGTGATTGGCGCTTCATGGGGGAAGCAGAAGTCTTTTTCCCATTTTCCATTTAAAGAATCCTAGCCAAGAACTTCACCCAGTTTGTCTGGTGACCCTCCTGCTTCCATGAGCCAATCAAGGTGGGGACAACAAAGGGCAAAGGGCGCAGAGTCAGGATTTCTAAGGTTGGAATGTGGGAGAATCAGTCCCCTGTAAAAAGTGGAGAGCTCTTTTCAGAAGCAGGAAGGGCATGCGCGGGGGGTGGCAGAAAGAAAGAAGACGCAGGTTCATACAAAAAGGATCTCAGAGTGGAGCAGGAGACGGGCTGTAGGAGCCCCATGGTCCAGAAGGCTGAGTTCATTCCCAGCCCACGTTTTCCAGGGTCAAGGACAACACAGAGGGCCCAGTGTGCAGAGATGCCTTGTGCAACAGTTGCACTGAGATAGATAGAGGTTTGCAGGGCTCTCCTCTGCCTCCCCTCCTCTGCCCGACAGCCCTGGGCTGGGAGGAGCCCTCTCCCACCTCTCAGGAGAGAGCTGGGGCTGGTCTATTCTTCTAGACTACACACATTTGAACCCCATGAAGAGTTTTATTTTGGTAACTGAAACTCCTGTTCTTCGCAACAGTTGAACCTGAGAATTCCACCTGAAGTGTGGAGCGTGCTCTGGGAAGGAGGCAGTGCGGGTTCCATCCTCTTCTGATAATGCCCATAACCCATCTTCCAACCTCTCCAGGGTGTGTGGAGGGCTCAGGAAGGACGTCTCAGGAGGCCACCTTGGTGCCTGCTCTCCTGGTCTGGTTTTGGCATTCCATCTGCCTAGTGAGTGTTTCAAACCTTCCTCTGCAGAGACTTGTTTAACTCTTTCCCCTTGAGTGAGGTATGGTGAGGCCAGAGGCAGACCAGGAGAGGGGAACTGGAGTTCCACACTTCTGTTCTCCCAGTTCCCTCGGGGATCAGGGCTCAAGCAGGGTCACAGTCAGAGGAAGGGAGGACCTGTCAGCAAACACCACCCTGTGGTTTAGGAGGGCAGAAAAGCCGCAAGAGGAATACCAGGCTCAGGAAGGGCTGACTGATGGTTCCAGTGGGCTCTGGCCAGAGCTGTCTCCAGTGTCTGGTCCTTGACCCTGGGGTGTCTAGAGTGGCCGCATAGTGGCCTGGAGCGTGAGAATGTGATAAGAAGGGAACTGACTCGTCTCCAGCCAGGACCTTGAAACTGAGTCAAACAGCATTTACAAACCTCACATCTCAGGTGGGTTGTGGGTTCCCTGGAGACGCCTGACCACAGAGGACACCAAGGTGCACCAGTCTGTCTCCTGTCTCTCCCCAGCATGTTCGTATATACACCTGCACCTCTGTACAGCCTCTATCTGGCTGGCTCTTTTCTGCTAAGGTCTGAGTTCACCTTGCCTCTTCCCCAAAGCCCTCCTGGGCGAATTCCTTAGAGAAGGCTCACACTGGGTCTCTCCTCTGCTGCGGAATGCTACAGGCTGTGAGCATCAGCAAGAGAACAGGCTCAGAGACAGCACCACAGAGGACCCGGGCTGCTGCAGGGTGGGAAGTTGGCAAAGCTGAGGACGAAGACATAGCTCTCCTGTGTACCAGAGGACCATCCAGGCCCACCACAGGGTTGAGCAAAACCGGGCTCCCGACTGGAGTGCAAAATCTAGGGGCACCATGAAATTCTGTGGTCAAGACAAATACTATTTAAAGCAATGTTCTTAAAGTACATTAAAATGTTTACGTGGGAGCCAGTGTGGCTCCTCCTGGCTCCCGACAGGGGCAGCGGCTTCCAGCTCACCCAGCCCTTCAGCAGAGGCTTGAAGAAACTAAGGCCAGCAGCGAGGCCCCGAGAGCATGGTGGCGGGAGGAGACAGCTCATAGGAAAATCCGAAGCACCTGCGGCAACAGAGCTAGGGGCAATTTGGGAACCTATGGTGGCGATCCGGTTGCAGGCAGGGACGGGATTGAGTGGGATTCAGGAATCGTCTAGGGAGACACAAGCCTAGGGTTGTTTCTTACACAGTAATGGCCTATGGGGGACAGAACGAAGAGGTCAGGTCTGGGTACAGGCCAGTCCCTCAGAAGACTAGCGCATTATCCGAGTGAGCGGTGACAGCATCCCACCCAGACAGGTGCAGATGGACTCCCAAAGACCTCGTGCGGACCTGGGTTTCCCCGGTGACACCAGGGTGGGCGGCTCCCAGTCTCCCGCAGGGTGCCCAGGGCGCGGACCCGCCCGAACTCGGCGGGGGCTGGGGCCAGCGGGCGGGGCGGTCCCGCCAGCAGCCTGACCGCGCGCCGCCCAATCGCTGCGGGCGCGGAGCCGGGGGCTGGGGCCGCCGCCCGTACGTGCCGCGGCTGCGCCGACTGCGCGAGAGCCGGGCAGGCAGAGCGCGCTCAGTCTGGCGGCGGCGGCCGTGCGCGCACTGACGTGCCGAGCGCCGCACAGCCCGCACCGAGCCGCGCTGCCACCGGGCCGCGCCGCCGCCCGCCATGGTGTCATGGATCATCTCCAGGCTGGTGGTGTAAGTGGCCTTCGCCCTCTCCCCTCCGTGCCCCCTCCTGTCCAGCCCCGGCCGCGCGCCCCTGCTGCGCGGGCCGGGGCGCCGGGCTATTAATACCCCGCGCCGCTAAATTTAGCAGGTACAGTAGCTGCCCCTGACGCCGCGGGACCCGCGTGCAGAGTCGCCCGCTGCCGAGGCGGGGGCTGCGGGGCTGCGCCTCGCCGCGCCCCAGCCGCTTTGTTCCCGGTGGACAGACTGGCAGAGGCCTCGAGGGGCGCGCCGCGGTGACACACGCGTCTCTGGGGGAGATGCCGGGGTCGCTGGGCACCCGCCCCTGCGCCACGCTTTTGTCGGGTGGAGGCAACAGACAGAGCCCAGACGCGCTAGGGGCGCTGCCCAGAGGGTCAGCGCGAGGACGGTGGGGAGACAGAGGCGGGGTCCCCGGAGGTCGGAAAATACTCCTTTTTAGGTTTCTCAGATCGACGGCGGCAAAGGCAGGATGGCTGTGAATCTTGGGGTAGACACCTGCGTCCCCCAGGTCTGATTTCTGTTGCAGGGGGTGGGAGATGGGGCAGGCGTCTTTAGGAATGCCCAGGAAGTCTCCAGGTGACAGACCGCCCCCAGGGCGGTAGCACTGACACCTCCAGGCGCAGGAGAGCAGAGTCATCTGGGGTGAGGCCCGTGAAGTCCTTGGGGATGGGCGTGGGGGACATTTTTATCCTAACCTTCCCCACCGGGGGGCAGGACAGATGTGCCACCTGCTCAGAGCAGCCAGGGCTGGCATGGGCCTGGGGTGGCTGAGGGGCACGGGCCTCGGCTTTTCTTTGTCTGAAAAAGAGGGGTCTAGAGGATTGTGCCTCATCACTGCCGGCGTTTGACACATGGTCGCGTCCCCTCCTTCACTGATTCCAGAGCAGCAGCGGGGCAGTGCTCTCAGGTCCTTCCCAGCATTGTTTTGGGCACCTCCCGGCTCTCTTCCAAAGCCAGTGCCTTGCTTCTTGCCCCCTAGTCAGTCCCTCAAGGCCCCTTCACAGCTGCCGCCAACTGTCTTTTGGCTTGAGCTGTACCTTGAGAGGGCATGCTGAATATTTAGAGGATTCCTGCAGGCAGAGCCCCATGAATGACACAGGAAAGCCTGGCAGCCCTTGCCACACCTCAAGCCTGGCCAAGGCCCTTCTTGCCTTCAGGGTGGACCGTGATCTCTACATTTATCAGTGGCTGCTGCAGGGCCCTCAGGGTGGGGCAGCAGAGGTTAGTAGGCCTGACTGGTGCTCTCTACAGGTCCACTGGGCTGGCGTGAGAGCTGAATGGGGACAGGAGACCATCTTCAGTTTTATCAGCACCACCTCCCAAAGAAGGGGGCAGCCTTGCAGAGTAAAAAGCAGACGCGGATGTGGGAGGGGTCTCTGTGACCATTCTTTTCCCAAACAACCACACTCTGCAGAACCAGACTTCAGAGAATTTAAATGACCCTGAGAATTGCCACCCCCTCAGGTCAGGGGAGGGTTGGTGGGATTTGGGCTGTTGGTCCCACTGGACTCCAAAAGGTCAAGATGGGTATCATCTGTCCCCCAGTCCCCAATTTACTATTTAAGCCCAGCGTGAAGTATGAATTATTAGCTCCACTTTTAACAAGCAATAACACCTGTTTTATTATATAAGTAATACCTGCTCATTATAGGATAACTAGAAAATGTGCATGAGCAGACTGGAAATCATCCACAGTAGCACTACACAGAGATAACTAACAATGATTTTGAGGGGCCTATTCTTTTTTAAATTTTTTTTTTTTTGGTTGTGGTTAGACACAATACCTTTATTTTATTTATTTATATTATATGGTGCTGAGGATGGAACCCAGAGCCTCACATGCTCTAGGCCAGTGCTCTGCTGCTGAGCCACAGCCCAGGCCTGAGGGGCCTATTCTTATGCATATATGCCCTTGTACTGACATTTATGATTCAAGGGAATGGTTGATGGCCCAGGACTACACATCTAGGGGAGCATCTTAGGAAGGGGGAGGAATATTATGTTTGGACTCAGAAAACCCATGGTTCAAATCCTACTTCTACCTCTTGCCAGTGGTCCCAGGTCCTAGCCCAGATCACCACAGAGCTTAGTTCACAAGCTAATTAGCCCCATGTTGCTGTTGCATTGATTTCAGTGACACACAATGGGTGAACTCCTCAGCACCTGGAGAGTCCCGAATCAATGGTGACTCCCCTTGTCCTCCTAGGTACACCACAAGAGCATGGAAGAGCTCTGGAGGGGCTTTTTCGAGCTGGATTCCCTAAGGGCCAGTAGCCTGAGTAGGTGGGCTCTGGCTCCAAGCCCCGGTTTGGCATGAGCAGCTCTCCTTTGGCTCACTTTATATGTTGGGATTTTAGGTTAACTATGATGAGGAAAATATCTGGGTTTAACTGCTAATAAAAATCACTGGTCTAGTCTGCCCCACTTCTCTGTCCAACTGCGGAGGGAAGGAATGTCCCTTGCCCAGAGACAGAGCTGAGCTGGGGAGAGGAAAGAAACTCTGGACTTTTTATTCCAAACCCCTTCCACCTTGGGCACCCTGGGGTCATGCTGAACTGAGCTCTGTCCAGCTCCTGAGCTCCCTGGGAGAGCAGCCTACAGTTCTGTCTCTAGTCCCATTTCCTGTGAGCAGTCTTTTCAAGGTTGTGTCAGCCTTTGTCACATCAAAGAACATTAAAGGAAGACCTATGTGTCCTGAGGATGGAGAGGGAGTGCCTTCCTGTCTTTGTGGTCCCAGGCACCCCCCCCCCAGGGGCCTAGAGAGGAGCAGATGGCCCCCAGGGACAGCTGCCTGAGTGCCCAAGGGCAGCGGTGACTTGTCTCCCTCTCCAACCCCTCGCCCCTCCGAGGGCTCTTTTTAAGGCACCTATGCCACCCAGCAAAGGTGGTTGCTTTGAAGAGATCAGAGGCCCTCTGTATAAGGAGGGACACCGTTTGGTGCTGTTCCCTGGGAATGGAGTCCCTGGGTGGGCATCATGACAGGCCTGTGCCCACTGGGCACAGTTCACTGAGTGGGCATCAGTTTGAGATACTCCTTTCTTGCCAGTTACTATCCTCTTTGGCATACCTGGGAAGAATTAATAAAGAACTCTTAAGGTGGGCCCTGCAGACAGACAGTGGGACGTCTGCTCAGACAGGAGGCTCGGGGCTTGCTGCTCACCTTGTATAAAATACTTTGTTTTCTTTACAAACAGCTCAAGGCCTAAGCTGCATATGTTTCACCCTGGGGAGGATATGTTCACATGTACCTCGAGGGAGGGGGACACAGACGTTCTGTGACTTGGGAGAATGTGCCCTTTTGTAGCATTTACTCCAAGAATCAAATGTTACTTCATTGTCTCTGGACCCAGTTTTGGCCAAGGTCCAGATGGGTGGCTGAACAGAGCTTCCCAGGGCAAACCCCGCTCACTGTGCAGGGAAACAGGCTTACCTCAATAAGGGTTTCTGAATGACCCACTGCTGGGCAGGAAAAAAATTCCTTCCACCCTGAACATCTTTTTAGTTTTAGGAAAGCACAGGGTGGTGCTCAAGACAGAAGCTTAGCTTAATGGCTGATTATCTGGCCACGTCCCAGGAGAGCACTGTGGGGGGCTCCTCCTGGGTCAGGATGTGAACCTGCAGGAGAGGAAGGAATGTGGGTTGTCCTCAAGACTCCTTATCACTGCAAAGCAAGCAGAAAAACACAAACCCTTAAACATAGGCTTGGCTCCTTGGGGGCGCTGCCGTGTGCCCCCCCCCCCCCAGGGAGCTGGGTCAGAGGAAAAGCTCGGGAGGGAGTGCAAGGGTTCCAGGTCGGAGTCTAAGGGCACCACGGCCCACCTGCCCACCTGGGGACCAGGTCCTAGGAGTCCTCCTGGCTCTAGGGTCCCTGCTCTTCCAGGCCCCTTCCCCCACCTGGCCTGGCTGCACCACATCTATTCCTAAGCAGGAGGTGTCCTCAAGGAAGTGACAAACGCCAGCTTGGACGTCACTGCGGTTCAGCTGCCTCATCGTTGCCCGCCTGCTGGGAAGTGGCTGCTGAGGCTTGTCCCCACTGTATGGGAGGCTAGCTGACAAGGGGCCTCACCTGCTGGTTACCAGTCCTCCCTCCTTCCTTCTGAAAAGGGCATCTTCCTTGCAGGTGTATTATTAGGGGTGGAAGTTCATTGCCGAGGACGAGGACGAGCCTCACATGTGCCCTGGTCACCAGCTACCAATAAGAGCTGCAAGTGCCTGCCCTTTGGCTCTGAGGATGCTCTCCTCTACTTCTGGGCTTTCGAAGGCCCTGAGGGATTGGTGGATGGATAATTATATACAAATCATTTGTTCCGAACCTTCAGATCTTGTCTGTCTTCACACAGAATTACATTGTTGACCCTTTGGGGAGTTTTAGTGACTCCTTAGAAAAAGGGAATGTTGTTAAAGGACAGGATGTTTGGTGCATGGTGGAGGAGTTGGGAGGAGCCTCCATGGGCAATCAGGGCAGCCCTTCAGGCGTGGCGCGGGTGCTCAGGGCAGGGCTAGCACACCCATTTCATCTCTAGCTGCCATCTCTAGCTGCGGCGTGAGCTGCCTGGGAGGAGCACAAGGCTGGGCTGGGTTCAGTGGGGGAAGGAGTCCCAGATCCTGCAGGGAAGGGGACTTTCTTCCTGCATGCTGGTCCAGGGTGGGCTCTCCCAGGCCTAGCCTGTTCCCAATCAGGAGAAGTGTGCCCACTGTGAGAGGTACCCGACTGATAACCAGAGCACCCACTGCCCCGTTCCCATCCCTTCCCGTCCTGCCCCGGCCACACCTTCAGACACCTGGCTCCTTGGGTCCCAGATGCTGCAGCCAGCACAGGGAGCTGTCTAGCTGGTGCTCTCCACTCCACCTCCTTCCTCTTAGGATCATGGTACAACTGAGTCCCTTCTCCTTTGCTCTCTTGACACTGACAGCCGGGTTTTGGTTGGTGGCACTTCCCCGTGCACGTTTGCAGTTGTGCTCTTTCTGGCTTATCCTTGGGGACTGTGAATAGTACTTCAGGCTGCAGAGCAATCCTGTTCTCTCTGGTCACACACCCGTCCACTTCTGCTCAGTGGGAAGGGAAGGCAGGGGCTCAGGCCCAGGAGTGCACTTCCCTGGATACGGCATTGGTCCAGAGGTAGGCATGTGACTGGACTGAGCCAGCAGAGCTTCCCAGGGCTTCTTGATTTGGATCTGGGAGAAGAGCTGCACCTACAGGGCACGGAGTTGGAAAGATGTGGCCGTGGGTACTGGCACCTGTTGAACCCCAGCCCCTGGGGCAGGCGGGTGGGCCTGAGTGGAAAGGGCGGGAAAGCAAAGGTGGGCAGAGGGACATGGCCGAGGGAGGAAGGGGCATGTCCGCTGGTTCCCCAGGTCCCGTTCCTGACCTTGCGTGGCTCAATGTCTGTCCTTAGGGCTGGGATGGAGTGGGCTGGGTTGTGCTGTGACTCTCACCTGTGTGGCTCGAGATACAGAGGTCCCTTCTGTGCTCTGTGCTCTCTGTTCAACGTGGGCTGGCCAAAGCTCTGCCGGTGGTAACCTCGAGACCCAGGTGATGCCATCGTATTCTCTTGGGTGTTACTGCCACATTGGACATAGGATGGACTGTGGAATCTTAAGTACCTCCACTGGGAAGTGGAAGCCTGTCACCTCTGCTCTGGCCGTGCCTGAACTTGAGCAGTGGGGGGTTGTGTGGTCACCCAGGTGTCCATGAACAGCCGGGAACTTCCGGAAGTGAGCAGTGAAGTACCCCACCAGCTCTGCACACTTGGACCTGTCCTTGGCACCAACGGGCTGTCTGCCCCGCTCTGGGGCCCTGGCACTGCCTTTACCTTTACCTTGGAAATCTCTGGCTCCCTCCCTTTCATTTCCTTTTCTTTGTTCTGTTTTGAAGGTCAAAACAGGAGGAGGAAGCCTTGGTGGTCTTCATGGTTTTCTTATTCTTTTTAGCCATACATGACAGTAAGATGTATTTTGGAAATTCTACAGTGTGACTTACTCTATGGCGGATCCCAGTCTGTGGCTGGGCCTTGATTTTGAAGAAAGATCAGGGAATATAAGGGCTGGTGCTGCCTGTGGCCAGTGCGCTGGCTCCCCACCACCACTGTGTGCCTTCTCGTGTCCCAGGCTGCCTTTCTCCACGAGGCCCCACTTGCTCTCCTAACTGGAGGAAGAGTCCTATCTTCTGGGTTCCCAGAGGGGCTTTGGCACTTTGCACCTTGTGATATCATGGTCTGTGCACTGTCTCCCCTTATGGGCCATTTTTCTTCCTCTCCCTCTTCTCTCTTTGCATGCAGTAGGTGCCTAACACATGCCTATGGCTCATGAGTGAGTTACAGACTCCCTATTCAAGGCGTGGTCTGGACACAGGGTGTGGTCACCTGGAGTTCCAGGCGAGGGTGTGTTGGGGTTGGGTACCTGTCACCCACCCACATGAGGGTGCCCTCATTGGCTGCAGAGCTGGATTTGCGCCAGGCTGTGTGCTGGCCCCAAGGGGTCCTGACCTGCTCTGGGAGGTCTGAGACCAGCCAGGTGCCTTGTATAGGTGGCTGCCTAATGACCACCAGTAAAATCTGTCACCTCTAGGCTTGGGGCTGGCATGGGGCTGCCCAGTGAGCCTAGGGTGGGGCTGGCGGGTCAGGCTGCTGAGGACAGTGGGCTGCAGCCCTCCTGGAGAGAGGGAGGGCTGGCGGTGGGGGGGTGTTCTGGAGTCTCCTGGAGTCCCGGTTGGGTTCTGGAACCTGTGAGGACTTTCCATGAGCGCCTGCAGCTCAGAACCCCTGGCCTATGGGTCTCCCTCCTGAGCAGTTGGGGATCCTGGTTGCCTGTGGGCACTTCCGCCCAGGCCTGTGTGCGGCGAAGGCCTGTTGAGAAGTCTCAGCTCCACCTTCACAAGGCCCCCGTCAACCGTGGCTCACACCTCCACGGCTACCACCCCGCTCCAGCCCTGGACTGCTCACCTGGACCTTCCAGAGCCCTGCTGCTGTCTCCACTTGTGTTCCTGCCCCTCCAGTGATTCACTTGAGATGTGCTATTTGGATAAGGCTTCTGTGTGTGCCAAGGTTCACATGTGAGAAGCTTGGTCCTCCGTGAGTGGCATTGGAGGTGGGGCTTTGGGGAGGTCCTTCAGCCCAGCTGGGACATGACCTGTCCTCTCTGGCTTCCCTAACACTCGATTTCTTCCTCCCCATGTCTCACCCCATTGCCATTCACCAGGAAGTCACACAGCCAAGGGGCCCTCATCAAAAACCTATGCAATGCTTTTTGGACTTTCAGCCTCCAAACACTGAGCTCAGTAAACTCTTTTCCTTTTAAAGTGAGCCTGCCTCTGGTATTTTGTTATAGTAATTGAAACAGACTAATACAAAATGTAAGATTGGTCACCTCTTTCCCTTGCTGTTGAATAGCTGTCCGTAAATTCCCACCCCATGGAAAACCCAGCTCAGATTCCTTACCATTCTCAACAGGACAGGCTCCTGCCCCCTCTGACCTCACCTTGGGCTGCTCTTCTGGGAAAGAACCATGTCCACCCAGCAGGCTTTGTCCTTGTTTCTGCCTTTGCCCCCAGCTCTGCCCTGGGCTGCCATGCCCTTCCCCGTCCAGTTAGGGCTCTGCTCACGTCCCCTCCCCCAAAGGGCTCTACCATGACCACCTTCTCAGAACCCCCTTCCCGTCACCCCCTCCCCTGGGGTTCCTGGAACTGTGCTTTTGATTCGTTTTCTTGTTCATGTCCCTCTCCCCCAGCCTTGGTCTCCATCACTGTCCACACTCATCTTGTTCACAGCTGTTTTCCCAGGTCTGGAGCAGTCCTGAGCACACAGTAGGACATTTGGGTAGTTTCTGCATTTTCCTTTCCCCCTTTGCTCTTGGAAAGGGTGGTGTAGTGAGCTCTCAAACGTGTTCCCGGCTGCACAGGTGCCTTGGGATTGGAATGGCCGAGGCATGGGGCATCTGCATTTATGCCTATGAAGAATGGTTCAATATTTTCTTTGAGATGAGAAGATCATTTTCAACACACAGTTTATAGAAACTTGATCTGTGATGGTGTCAGGAACTTAATCCCTCTACACCTCGGTTTTCTCATCTGTAAAATGAAAGATTTGATTTCTGTTCCTGGAAATATGTAAAAATAAATAGTCTGCAAACCCTCCCTAAAGCTGAAGTTAAAACTTGTAAAAAACTTGGATGAAATATCACAGCAGCCCTCTTACAGGCTTAGCTGGACTTTTAAGTAATGATGGGTGGTTTCCAGGATACAGAGAGGAATCACTGAAGTTAGAAACCTGGAGGACAGGTTACAGTGATGAAGGACTTGGCGGCCAGGTGTGTGTATGTCATGTCCTTCTGCCCAGTGACCTCCTAATGACTTTCCAGGTTGGCAGCCTGAGCAGCTAGTCCCAGTTGGGGGCCAGGACTCCACTTTCTGAAAATGTTTTAATGTGGGAAAAGGAGAGCTGTGCTTTGTGGTCAGGACGTGGGCCAGGGGGCACTAGAAGTCTTGACAGAAAGAAAAGTTCCCATTGATGGGCACTAACCGTGCCCTGGGCTGCCTCACAAGGCAAGGCCTTCCGACCTGCAGACTGTTCTGAATACTTCTTTTGTAGTGGTAGGTAGTGGTGCAGGGAGAGAGAAGAGTTACAGGGAAGATCTTCAGTCTTGCTGGTTAGGACTTCACTCCTGCCCAGGAGTGATGATTGATTGATTTGCTCATTGCTGGGTTGATGGATTCATTGATTTGCTCTTTTATTGACCATTTGCTATGTGCCAGGCACTACTCTGGGCACCAGGGATATAAAGATGAATGAGTTATGGTCCACCTCTGAAGAGCCAGTTTCTGGACATGGGACCTGATCTCAAGGGTACCTCCTGCCTGGCCAGGGCTCTTTTTACCATATGTACCCAAAATACGAACATAGGTACGTAATCTTCATTGTAAGAATGTATGCACTTACTTATCCTTGAGCTCTTTTGGTACTGGGGATTGAACCAGGGTGCTTAACCACGGAGTCACATCTCCAGCTCTATTTTATTTTATTTTATTTTTAAGAGAGAGTGAGTGAGAGAGAGAGAGAGAGAATTTTTTTTTTTTAATATTTATTTTATAGTTCTCGGCGGACACATCTTTGTTGGTATGTGGTGCTGAGGATCGAACCCGGGTCGCACGCATGCCAGGTGAGGGCGCTACCGCTTGAGCCACATCCCCAGCCCTCTATTTTATTTAGTCAGGGCTTTGCTGAACTGCTTAGGCCCTTGCCAAGTTGTTGAGGCTGAGTTTGAACTTGGGATCCTCCTGCCTCAGCCTCCTGAGCTGCTGAGATTACAGGCGTGCCCCACCACACCCGGCTCCATTGAATTCTTGACGGATATTTGGGTAGTTTCTAGATTTTCCTTTCCCCCTTTGCTCTTGGAAAGAGTGGTGCAGTGAGCTCTCACGTGTATTCCGGGCTGCACAGGTGCCTCGGGGTTGGAATGGCCGAGGCATGGGGCATCTGCATCTTCCCGCAACTGACTATGTAGCCCGGGAAGCCTTCCCTTCCTGGAATTGTGAGGATGTTCTTCTGTGTTACTCCTAATGGTTTTGCAGTTTTCCTGACCCATCTGGAATTGATATCTATAAATGACGTGAAACTGCAGCCAAAATTCTTTCTTTTCCATATGAGACCATTTATCCATCAGCAGGTTCATCCGCATGGCAGGGCCCCACCCCATCATCTTGAGTTGTGTGGTCCTGGGTCTGTTCCTTCTCTTCATGCTGTACACAGAGCCACCTGCCTGGCCCGCACCAGCACCTGTCCTGATCACCAGTGCTCTGGAGGGGTCTCTGGCTTATTGAGAGTTAGTGTTGAATTATGTGCTTCATTCAACACACACACAGCTTCCCAAACCTGTTGGTATTTGATTGGAACAGCATGGAAGGCACAGAGCGACAGAGAACTGACAGACAGGGGCACACCAGTCCACAGTGTGGCATCCATTTATGTAAGTCTTCTCTGTCGACCTGCAATAAAATTTTGTAATTGTTGCTGTAAACATCAGCCAGGCCATTCTTTAGATTTATTTTCAGGTGTGTGATGTCCGTCAGTGCCATCATATTTAGCATCTTTTTTGGGGGGGCGGTGTTACTGGGGATTGAACTCAGGGGCACTCGACCACTGAGCCACACCCCAGCCCTATTTTGTATTTTATTTAGAGACAGGATCTCACTGAGTTGCTTGGCGCCTTACTTTTGCTGAGGCTGGCTTTGAACGCGTGATCCTCCTGCCTCAGCCTCCTGAGCTGCTGGGACTATGGGTGAGGCCACCACATTTATGGCTTGTATTTTGGATCCATGTGCAGCTGCCTATTGGTGAAGTGGCCTCCCAGGCCTTGGGTTCTCCTGGATTCTCCTTGGTCACACCCTCTAGGGTGTGTCTTTGCAGTTACACTGGCTGCCCTGCCCTTGGTCCCCAGCACCTGGTGACTGCAGGTGGCGAACCCAGAGCCCCAGAAGGGCTGGGGTGACTGCTGGGGTTTCGAGGGTGAGCGTCATTACTTGAGAGCCAGTTTGCTAAGAAAACTTTTATAAGGAATGGTGTTGTGTCGGGTGCTCCTCATGAGATCGCTGTCGGCCTGTCAAGAGGCAAACTGTGCAAATAATCTTACCGTTAGTTCCACCCAGCCCTCCTGGATAGACTCTGGATAGTTTGTGGAGATTGGGTTGCTTTCTCCAATAGAACTGGCTAGTTGGATTATCAGGGCCATCTTGAGTTGGTTTTCATAAATGATGTGAAGCAGAAGCCCCCAATTTTTGTTCTTTTTTTCATGTGAAAAACCAATTGTCCAATTTGTAATGAATTTATTTATTTTATAACCATTTATGATTTCTTTTTCTATGGGAAGATTTTAAACTACGAATTCAGTTTCCTTAATGGCTGTAGATTTCCTCTTTCTTCTTGGATCAACATTGTTTTAGGACTTAATCTGAGTACATTTTTCAAATTTGCTGACAGCTGACAAAGCTGTGTCTCTGGCTGCTCCTTCTTCTGTGCTCGCCGTGGGCATGTGTCAGACCCATTCCTGGGGCTCCGCCTGACGTCTTTCTCTGCTACTGTTGCATTATGGACCCTGCATGTCCTCAGCCATGGCCAGTCAGCTGCTGAACACATCCATCTGTGTTGAAATCTCAATTGTCGTATTTTAGAAATCCTGTTTAGTTCAGTTCCAGACAGCGTGAGTGCATCATATACTGCCTGTTCTTTTTATATATATTAAATTCACTTTCATTCCTCTAAACATATTCGACATGTTTATGTTGGGTTTGGGGGTCTCATTGTTCTGGCATCCCAGGCATCCCAAATTGTCTTTTTTTTTTTTTTAAAGAGAGAGGGAGAGAGAGAGAAGAGAGAGAATTTTAATATTTTATTTTTTAGTTATCGGCGGACACAACATCTTTGTTTGTATGTGGTGCTGAGGATCAAACCCGGGCCGCACGCATGCCAGGCGAGCGCGCTACCGCTTGAGCCACATCCCCAGCCCCCAAATTGTCTTTGAAGGGCAGTTCAGCCATCCCATCTCTGCTTCTGTTGGCTGTGTGTGTGTGTGTGTGTGTGTGTGTGTGCATGCGCCTTACTTTTGCTGAGGCTGGCTTTGAACGTGTGATCCTCCTACCTCAGCCTCCCGAGCTGCTAGGATTATGGGTGAGGCCACCACATTTATTGCTTGAGGTGTGTATGCGTGTACCTGTGTGCATGTGTGTGTGTGCGTGTGTGTGAATGAGCGTGTATGCATGTGTGTGCATGTACATGCATGTGTGTGTGCAACGTGTATGTGCATGTGTGTGTGTGAGCGTGTGTGTATGTGTGTGTGCATGTGTGTGGGAGATGTGCTGCTGGAAATGGAACCCTGGGCCGTGCATGCCAGGCAGGTGCTCTGCCACCGAGCTGCCCCTAGCCCCTCAGAATCAAGGTAGGGTGTGAGTTCTGTACATCCTTTCCCCTGTGAGCTGATGTTCCTCAGGACTTCGTCCCTGGGAGTCCTTGGAGGCCTGGGATAGAGGCCAGTTCTTCAGAGGAGTTTCGCTTTGGCTTCCGCTGGGTATCCAGGAACACTTCCCATATTGGACCACTGGAAAGCAAATTCCTGAAAAAAAATATTTTTAAAAATTTTTTTTAAAAAACTTGGGCATGTAAATTGGGGTTGCTAACGTACATGAGGGAGACTGCTGGGTACAGATTCTCGGGAAGTTTTCTCTCTGCTACTGTGGGACCTTCCTTTCCTGGAACTCCAGGCAGGTTGTGGGCTCTTCTGTCTTCCCCTTTCACAGATGATGTAGATCTTTGGAGTCAGTATTAGTCCCCTTGAGCTGCTGTAACAAAGGCCACAAACTGGTGGCCTAAAAAGGCAGAAATGTGTTCCTTCCCAGTTCTTTTTTTTTGAGAGAGTGAGAGAGGAGAGAGAGAGAGAGAGAGAGAATTTTTTTTTTAATATTTATTTTTTAGTTCTCGGCGGACACAACATCTTTGTTTGTATGTGGTGCTGAGGATCGAACCCGTGCCGCAGGCATGCCGGGCGAGCGCGCTAAAGCTGAGCCACATCTCCAGCCCCCCTTCCCAGTTCTTGAGGAGGCTGGACGTGAGCGTGTCGCAGGGCCATGCTCTCTGGGGCTCTGGGGAGTACTGGACTTTGGCTTTGCTTCTGGGGCTGTCAGCAGCCTGGCCTCCCTGGCCTGCTGACACATCCCTCTGAGGGCTGCCTTTGTCATTACATTCTCCCCGGGTCTTGTGTCTCCTGCCCCCTTTCCTAAGGACACCAGGCTACTGGGTTACAGCCTACCCAGCGACTTCCTCTTCACTTGATTACAACTGTGGGGACCCTGTACCCAAGTCAGGTCACGTTCACAAGTGCTGGGGCTGGAACGTTGACATGTCTCCTCAAGGGACGCAGGTCCAGCCTTACAGAGGGACGTCTTGAACCAGCATTACCCTGTGTTCTGGGGACCCGCAGTCTCACCTCGTGAACCGGGAGCTCCTTAGGACCGCACGTTCCCAGGCTCCACACCTATGAAGGAGGACACCAAGGTCCACCAAGGTGGCCCAGGACCCAGCATGTTGATCCCCTCTCCCAACTAAAGCCTTGCCACGGTGGCGTCTCTGCACGCAGCAGTCATGCCTGCAGTCTCTAGTTCAGCACGTCACCTCAGCGGGAGCCTCATTTTCCCGGGGCTCTCCTTGGACCTGGTTTGCTTCTCGGCATCCTGGCATTGATATAGTATGTTGAGTTATTTACATTGCTTCCATTTTCAACTGTGAAAACCTTTGGCTCTCACTAGGAGTTGAAGGCTCAGCATCGAGCTCACCTGTTGGTTCTTACCTGGTGTGCTCCCTCTTCTGCATAGCCCGCCCCTCCTGCTGACCTGGGCCCCCCAGCACTGCCGCTTGTCACTCAAGGATGAGTTTATTCCCTGAACCCGGGCTTTCAGACGTGTTGGTCTCAGGACCCCTTTACCATCCTAAAAACAAGATATCCCTCAAAAGCTTTTGTTTATGGGGCTTATACCTTTTCAGTATTTACCACGTCAAAACCTAAGATGGAGACATTTCAGATATGTATTTATTAGTTGAAAATAATAAAAACCTAATTATTTTACACATTAAAATAAATAACACATGTTTATGAAAAATAGTTACATTTTCCGGAATGAAACAGAGTGGCAGGAAGAGGGCGTTGTGCCTTTTGTAGGCGTCTTTCGGTCGAGGGCCTCGTGGAGTGGCAGGCCAGTCCAGATTGCTCACACCATCCCAGTGTCTATACCTCCAGAGAGCCAGCTGCTTTGAGCTAGGCAGACCCTCCTCGACTCCCCCGAGTCTCAGGACATTGCAGTCTTTGAGGTTTATGAGGAGGGGCTACAGGGTCAGGAGAACATGGAAGACACTGGTACTGGCTCGCTGTGCACACCCCAGGGAGAAAGAGAAGCTGAGGAGGGCGGGATCGGCTTCCAACCACGTGGGGCCAGGAAAGTGAATTGAAGGAGCCATTGAGGATGCCCTTGTCTGTCCACCTGTGCAACAGGTGAGCACTGTGGCTAGGCTTCCTGTCCTGGCCAGCAGGTGCCCCCAGCTTGTTCAGCCCACCTGCCGCCTGTCTCAGGAGAGGCTGGATCCACAGTCTGAGGCCAACCTGGGCCAGCCCCGCCCCACAGCACCCTCGGGAGCCACAGGCTCAGCCCCTGCCTGGAGGCACTCGTCCAGTCTAAGCAGGCTCTGGGTTGCGAGGTGGTTTTCCTGCAGGGCGGTTTTCCTGCAGGGCGAGGATGCCAAGGCCGCAGAGCCCATGCCCTGGGCTGGCAGCAGAGTGAGGTCAGCTGGGGTTCTGCATTCCCAGCACCAGGCGAGGAGCCTTGTGGCTGGGTGACATCGCATGTGGTGGGAGCTCTGATCCCTGAAGGAGAACCAGAAACTGTGCCCGTCACTGTGGGCCGGTCTCCCCACCTCAGCGCTCTACTTGGAAGTTTGCGACCTGCTCTCTGGTGTATCGTGGGATCCAGGGTCACGGTGTGGTGGCTCCTGGGCTGAAACCAGCCCGAAGATGCCCTTTTGGCTTGTAGTGCTTAGATTTGAACAGTTCCCAGCATTTCAGCGGCAGAGGTGCACCTAGGCCAGATTTCTGGCTTCCCCTGAAGACTCCGCAGACCTGGCACTGCAGGACGGCTCCTGGTGGGCACCATCAGCAGGCGAGGGCTGGCTCCCTGGTACCTGCTCCCACTCCCTCAGCCCCCGGGGCCCAGGCTGTGAGGTCACTGTCTTACCTTCTGCTGGTCTCTCTGTCCCTGGCTGGGAACTCACCGGGCATCTCCAGAGCAGCCCCGGAGGCCATGTTCCCACCCCTGTTCTGCTGTTAAGTGACTAACACTCACACTGGCTCCATGGAGTAATGCAGGAAAGCAGTCCTAGCTCTCGTAATGGAACACCTGTTGGGGACACCTGTGGAGGAGGGGCACAAAGCACAGACACACACACAAGGAGGTGCAGACGGAGGATGGCAGACAAAAGGGGTGCCTCCCCATCTCTGCTGTCATCTTTAATAACCCCAAAAGTTACATATTGCCCCCACCAGTGACTACTTCAGCCAGTGTTCCTCTAACCCTGAGTGCTGGCTAACTGAGATAAGGTCCAGGTGGATGCAAACACAGAGCCCCTCTCCTTCAAAGGATGTCACTGTGTAAACCAGGTAGTGCATCCACACAGTTATCCTAATAGCCTCAGCGGGGAATTGCTGGGCATTCCAATCCTGGGAATCAGGGTGCCCGTTACCCCCCGGGAGTTTGCTCACTAGGGGACACTTCCCTGTCTATTTCCATGGTCAGAATACCTACAGGCTCTGCCACTGAAGAGCCCTGTGGCCTGCGTGAGTGACTTGTCCTGTCTGGGTCCCAGTCTCCCTACTCAGAACAAGGGGGTTGGGTGCTACTTATCACATTGCTTAGCTCAAGAAATGGGGCGAGTCCAGCCGAGCTGCAAGAGGAGAGGGGAAGGAGGAGGGGTGATGGGGCAGAGAGGCCAAACCCTCTCAAAAGGGTCTCTGATATTCTGCTTTAATCCGTTTGCTTTGCTGTGATATCAACTCTTCTCCCAGAACTTTCCATCAAATTGACTATTTGCACTAAGGCAAAAGGGAAAAGGCTAAATGCTCACCGGGCTTTACACCTATGCTGACGCCTGTCACTCCTGAGTGGTCCCCGCAGCATGCAGGGAGCAGCCAGTGTAACAGTATCTGTGCCTCATTCCCTTGACCTAAAGGCACACTTCCATCTATTTGCCACCATGAAATCAAGGTGTACTCTGTGGACAGGGACCTGCACTGTCCCGGAGCAGTCCCTGGGCTGTCTGTGCACACGGTCTCACTTGACCCTGGCAGCAGCCCCACGGGGTGGGTGAGCAGTCTGAATTTAGAACAGGTAAGGAATGTGCCCAGCTCTTAATCTCAGAGCCAGGACCCCAGTGTGAACCTGTCTGCAGCCTGTGTTCTCCTTGCCTGAGCGGTGCTGCCAGTCCATTGCCCCTGTGAGGAGGAGGAGCCCTGGGAATGCTGGAGGACTGCAGGCCAGACTGCTGGTCCTGCTGTGGGAAGGGGGTACGTGCTCTTCCACACGCTGGGGTCCTGTTCTCCAGCGAGGGAGGCACCAGCCAGGCGGTTTGAGAGGAGATGCAGGGAATGTGGCGGGTGTTGTCTGAGAGACCAGGCTGGCTTGGGAATTCCTGTGGGGTCTTCTGGGAGCTGGAAGGAAAGGTAGCCCCTTCGGTTAAAGCAGAGCCTTGTGTGTAGGCAGAGGCCAACAGTGAGGAGGAGAGTGGGAAAGCCGTGTGTCTGTGTCAAACTTGAAGCAAGAGTTGACCCAGGGTCTTGGCAGAAGGAATGGACAGAGGCTGAATTGGCAGAAAGTAGGGCAGAAATAATGGCAGGACTTGAGCCACAAAATTATACAGGGGAAGGCATGTTGGAAGTTGCAGCAGAGTGCAAGGGCAGGCACCTGCCCTTGGTCCTGGAGCTGGTGACAGAGGGGCGACAGGCACCAGCATCTGCCCTGGCTGGAGAGTGCCCCGTTCATGTCCACCTAGTCTCAGAATGTGCCCTTATTTGGAAACAAAGTCTTTGCAAGTGTGGACCTAGTTAGGGCGCGTTCATACTGGATTGGGGTTTTTCCTGATCCAATGACTGGTGTCCTCATAGGAAGGAAATTTGGGCACAGTCTGAGACATGCAGGAGAACACCTGAGACACCTGGGCCAGATTGGAGGGAGCTGCCCCAGGCCAGGGTATGCTCCGCAACTGCCAGAGGAACACAGCCTGCTGTCACCTGATTTCACACTCCCAGCCTGAAGAAGTGTGAGAATAAATGCCACCAAGTTTGTGGTGCTTTGTTATGGCAGCCCCAGGAAGCAAATGCAGTGTCCCTCGTCCTGAAACACCCCTGAGCCCTGGCCTTCCTATTGCAGGAGACAAGGGCCACTCAGCACAGCTGTCCTTGCAGAACCATTGCAGGCCCTGGGACTGTCCCTCTTCTTCCCAGTCCTCTTAATGAGGATCTAGAATTCTGCTTTGGTGTGCAGGACCCTTCATGATGGGACCCTAGAGGACCTTATTCTCACTGTTCCTGTGACTATCCCTGCCTTGCGTGAACTTCCCACACCTTGACTGGGGTCATTGCTGCCCCTTCCTGATTGCCATTCCCCATGCCCCTCCATAGCTCTATCCATCCCCCTTTGCCACCTGCCTTCCTCCCCTGGACCCTTCTGGTTAACATGGATTCTTTGTTCTGCAACCTCCGCGCACACACACCGGGTGCTGAGCAAGCAGCCCACACAGAACTCTGGAGATAGTCTGCAGCTTCCCCATTTCTTAATTCATGGATTAATTCCTTAAATTTCTGTCTGGCCTCTGGGGCTCAGGGTTTGGTTGCCTGAGGGCAGACAGCCTGTGTCTGCCTGTGTCTGCTTCCTTTCCTTATCTACAGGCTTAATAGGTGGAGATAAGAGAGCTCAGCAGTGGCAAAAGATAATCTTCCTGGTCTAGGAAGATCAGAAAGAGAAAAGGTCAACTGGGCACAGCGGTGCACGTCATTCCTGAGGCAGGAGGATCCCACGCTCAAGGCCAGCCTGGGCAACTAGCCAGATCCTGTCAAGATAAGTAAGTAAATAAACAGGACTGGTGTAGCTCAGGGGTGGAGTGCCCCCCATGTTGATCCCCAGAACTTCACCCCAAAGAGAGCAGAAAGGAGCTTGAAAGACTCCTTCTTGACCATTGGGGTAGATGGCGTGTCTGTGTCCATCCCTGGACCACAAGTTCCCATCCTTCTAGAATTCTAGGCCGCTTATCCGTGACACAGCAACGGTTTCCTTGAGCACCTTCCCCGTGCCCAGTGCTGTGATGGGCCCAGGGGAAGCCCAGGCCAGCACCACAGCCTGACTCCTGCTCTCCACACGCTGGCCTTGTTGGAGGTAGGCCAGGAGCCAGTGGGTACTTCCTGACCCGCTTCCTGAGCCGCTCCTCCAGGCGGCAGAGAGCAGGCAGCCTGGAGGGCATGAGGACCCCGGCAGCCACGTGTGTGACGAGTGGTGGAGAGTGGGAGACGCCGACTGACCAGCCAGGGCAGTCCTGTCTCCCCTCCCTGGACGAAGACCTGGATGCAGAGGTCTGCTGTGGACCAGGTCACGTTTGGGATCCTGGCTCCTCTGTGAGGGTGTTTGCAGGTGGAGCCTGTGGGCATGGAGGAGTGGTGGTCGGAGCCCTGGGGATGGCTTTGCCACAGGAGGACACCTAGGCCAATCCTAGCCCAAGAGTCCTCACCACAGGCGTAGCCCAGGGGCGAGGGGAAGTAACCTGTGCTGCAGAGGAAGCCTTGGGTCTTGTTCTGCCCTGGAGCCTGAGTTGCCCAGCTCAGCGGCCACCTTCCAGGTGAAGGCCACTGCGCAGCACACGCCTGCCCAGTGTCTTTCTCTCTGGGTCTCTCTGCAGAGTGGCCCTCAGCCAAGATAGCCTCTAGGACAGCCTTGGCAGGCCAGCTGAAGCCCAAGGCAGGTGCAAGGCCTTGGGGACAGGGCCTGGGCTCAGCTGGGGCCAGTAGGAGGCCCGGAGCTACAGCGAAGGTGGGCGAAGGGGCCGGGGCGGGGGGTGGGGGTGAGAGAGCCTGTGGGGCTCTCCTAAAGGAGGGGCTGAGGGGAGCACTGAGGGGAGCTCACCACAGGCCTGGGTGTAATGCTGGTCAGCAGCTGAGGGGTCCCTTGGGTGTAGGTCGGTGGGAGGAGCCGACTGCATTGGGGAGGGAACTTTAACCAGGCCACCGTGAAAGTGCGACAGGCGTGACTGGGTCCTAGCTTGCAGATGCCCAGGCAGCAGCCGTGCTGAACATGTTTATGGCAACGGGGCAGCGGGAGCTGGGTGATGGCTGAGACGTCCTGAGAATATCCAGGCTGCAGGGGGCCTGTAAGCTCCCCAGGACTCTCTGGTCCCGGGTTCTGGATGTCAGAAGGCTCCCTGCCCGTGGGTCCACTCCACAGTCTCCATCGCTGACACCAGCTCCAGTTCTGTTGCTTCCAACCTAAAGACCCCTCCCAGGCCCTCCCATTCTACCTGGGAGGAGGGAGGACAAGGGCTGGCCCCGGCCATCAGGGAGGGGCCTGCAAGCTGCAGCCTGTCCTAGGGCAGCTCCTGCCCCAGGCCGTCACTGCTGCCCCAGGGCAGTTCCAAAGCGTGTCATCCTCTGCCACGGGAATCCCTCTCCTACGTCAGTTGTGCCACGTAGTGGAGACCCATGGCCATCCTGGCTGCCGGTCCATCTAAGAGGCCAGGCGGTGTGCACTGGCCACAACCAAGGGCTCCCTCTTTGCATTTGTCTCTCTCCTGTTCTTGTGACGTGACCCACAGTGACATACCAAGAGCAGGGGACCTGAGCCCTGTCACAGGGAACACTTAACACCTGAGCCCCATTTGGTTCCGGTGGTTGTTTTAAGGTGTATTTTTAGATGAGTTCATTAATTGGAATCTGTGTAAAATGGGGAAAATCACCGCCATTTCCACCTTGCCTCAACTGCAGGGACCAAAGGGAGCCTTCCTGGGCTGTTCTACTTGTGAGTTAATTCATAAAAACACATCGCTGTCACCGTACACATTAAGATTCTGTATTCCACTGTCCCCTTAACACAGTCACAGCAACAGTGTCATATGTCTCATGAATCTCTCTGTTTTTTGGAGGTCCAGGAACTGGCCCTGGGTGTTGACCACTGAGTTGCACCCCAGCCCTTTGTTTTCATCTTTATTTTTAGCTCTTCAGGCATGTGCAGCAGTAGGCAGAAGCCATGTGTTTGAGCCTAGTCCTCATTTGAGTTTTAGGAAACCCCAAATGTCAGTGACCTGCAACTGTGACAATACACATACTGCCTCCTTATGCAGACGCCCAGGCAGTGCAAACCTGAGCCAGTTTCTGTGCACACATTCTGATACTTCTTCAAATCTGTTTCAGTCAAGAGTATGAAAATGGTTAGATCTGGGCTAAAAATAATTCCTGTAACCAAAAATAATGGCCTGGTGTTAATGCCAGCTGAGCTCTTTACTAGACCACCGTATTTTTCCACCTACTGAGTAACACCTTGACACACAGGTGTTTGCATCAAAAAGGCCACATGCACAGTGGTGTGTCCTGGCTGGTTACTCACACGCTGTGCCCAGGGGTTTAAACTGGACCCTGCTTTCACTTCCACACGCTCCAACCTTCTAACAAGTACTTTCAAAGAGGGCAGAACCATTTGGAGTCATGGTTGTCATTGTTTTCCCTTCGGACCAAGGATGTGACCAATGACCTAGTGAGAGGACTTGGCTCAGCTTAAGGCCATCCTGTCCATCTGTATGTGCCCTCTTCACAGTGACAGTCCCCTGGCATATACCAGTGTTGCTCCAGGGCCTCTGCGTCCACGGCAGTGCTCCATCTCGCCCTCGTGCTGTGTGGGTGGAACGCAGGGCTCCATCCTCATGGCCACCTGCATGCTGCTGGCCCCACCATGGGCTTGTTTGGCCCCACTATTCAGGGCCGTCACCGATGACCTCAAGTTGAACATCCTTCCTGGGTCTTCACTGTGAAGGGCATTGATCCCTGGGGTGTGGTCCCAGGGAAGTCACCCACTGGAAGCCAGGCGCTGTTTCTCATTCCAGTTCTGACATCGTCTCATGATTGTCAGCTGCTTCTCTCCTCTCGAGGACCTAGGGCTGACCCTTTCCCATCTTCAGTTTGGACGTCTGGGCTACTGTAGCAAATCTCTCACCATCTTATCTGCAGGGTGAGGATGGTCACCTGGTGGATGTTCAGCCATGCAGTCTATGTGTGTGACGGGGGCTAGGAGGGTCTAGTGGCTAGGAGAGTCCAGTGCGCAGGGCACAGGGGCTTCTTTCTTGGGTTTGGTTCTTTATCTTCCCTGACAAAACCTTCGGCCCCTCCCCTACTGTCAGCAGGGCAGCCACCAGGAGCAGTTAGCGACAGCAGGAATCACGTCCTTGCCATTGACTTCACATCACATCTGCTCTTCATATTCATGCTGAAAATGTGTTTCCTGAGGTTTGCAGAGGAAGTGACAGAATCCACTGTGGGTGGGCCGTCGTGTCCCAGAGGAGCGCAGCTCTATCCCCGGTACTGCTACATAGACTCCCACCCTCCATGCTCTCTGGAAAGACTCTTTACCTAGAACCCTGGTCCTTCCGACCTAGTGGGCTTGTCCATCTGCTGCCTGGGATTCTTGCCGCTGCGCTCCACCCAGTCCTGGGACCTGGAGGCTCCCCACTGTTGATAGACCCCTGATCTCATCCTTAACAAGCTTGGTGAAGAGTTTCACTGGATCCATCCTGGTTGACATTGCCCGTTCCTCTGTGGAGATGGGTTTGATGTCACCATCTTCGTTAGAGGATTGAGCGCTGGCTCCAGCTGCTGTTGGTTCCCAGGCAGCTCCAGGGTCAGCGGTTGGGTGACACTCCCGAGCAGCGTCTTCCTGGCCAAACGCTCTGCCCAGGCAATACGAGGAACAGGCTCTGAAGGGGCATTGGGAACCTACAGCCAGGAAGGGTCTCTGGGTTGGCCAGGGCAGCTTTGTGACACTCAGTCCCTCCCTTCTGGACAGCAGTTCTTGTCCAGGATGACCACACTCCCCCCTCAAGAAGAGGTACACAGCTGCCAGATGCGTCCCACTCACATGGCTGTGCAGCTCTGTGGTCTGATGCGATAGAAGCTGGACATTCTCTAGTCGGGGCCATGTTGCTGTCCTGGCAGGCTCCACGTTCACTTTCTCTGGCCACCTGTGCCTTTGACCTTCCAACAAGTCTCCTTCGAAATAAAGCCTGCCCGTGGAGACTGCTGGCATCAGTGGTGTCCAGATCAATCAGGGGAAGAATGTATGAACCCTTCTCCCCAGCATCCCTTGTTCAGGCTCTGCTGTCACTCATATATTCATTAGGAAGCTGTCACCCCATGTGTCCAGGACACCTTCACACACTTGAAACTCACATCCAAGCTCCAGGTGGATGAAGGAGAAGCGGTGACCACAGGTTCATCAGACTCACAGCTGATACCACCTCTGCCCACCAGCACCTGGCCCTGCCATGGCCTCAGCCAGCCCCTTGGGCAGCCCTTGGGATGGTGCCATGGTGGCCACCCCCCGAGCCATGGCAGAGGCCTTATTTTTTGAGACTAGATCTCACTAATTTCTTAGGGCCTCACCACGTTGCTGAGACTGGCCTTGAACTTGGCCAGCCCCAACCGAGTTGCTGGGATTACGGGTGGTTATGTCCATTCTAGAAGGCCGAGTACAGTTGACTCAGCTGTCGCACAAGCCCCTCGGTGTGGGAGAACTATGAAGGAGCACAGGAGGTGTCAGATTCGAGTGTTGATTGTGGCCGTCGATTGTCGTCTTGCTCTGTGTGTGTGACTGCACGTGTAACGGTCAGCTCTCAGGTTTGCCTAGGGTCTTTTCTCCATGCTGGAGTCCACGCAGTGGAGTTGTGGATAGACACACATGGCTCTTTCAAGGGCTTCTGGTGCATGTCATCGAATTCTTCTCAAGCAGTGCTGGTTTTCCCACCGCCCGCCCTCCCAGGCCCCAGCCACAGAGAGGCTGTCAGAATCTCACTGTGGGTCTTCTCTCCAAGAACCTGCCTAAGTGATGTGTGGGATGAAGACACGGGTTCTGTTGGCGTCCTCTGAGGTTGGGTAGCAGAACTGTTCCCAGCCACAAAGGTGTGGCTCAAGTGACACTCCACAGGGAAGGAAAACACACCTGATAAGGTTCCAGGAGCTGTCCCTGCTGGTGGGAACACGGTGCCAGTGTGAACTGGAGTGGAGAGTTTCTCTTGGAAATCATTCAGTGGATAGTGTTAATTGTTTGGGGTGATGAGTAGACCAGATGACAGGCTGGGACTAGGTTACTACAATCACGTTTCTCTGCTCAGATGTTTGTGTGTCCTGGGTCTGGGGAGGGGGAGGTTGGGGCTTGACTTGGGAGCCCTGAGGATGCAGGGTGCACATGGGGGACTTGGCCAGGACTCGTGCCCTCTGCGGGGTCTCGCTGCACAGGTAGGTGTGGGCCAGGTTGTGGGATCTGGAGCAGCCAAGCTTGTGTCCAGAAGGCGTTTGCTCCTCTGTGGAATCATTCAGCAGCTAAGAGCAGAAAATACGGTGATTTTAAAAGCTATGGGCAAGAAGGGAATGCCAAACGGTACAGCTAATTTAGAAAATAGTCGGGCAGGGCTTTTCATTAAGTAAAATATATACATATGACACGTTTGGCATATGACCTGAGCACCTGGCCAGGAGGAACGAGAACATGTCCACGAGGACACAGGACGCGGCTCGCGTGGCCTCAGCATCCTATCTGTCATGGTCAAGGGTTGGAGTGGGAGTGGCCTGAGGACAAGGCACCCAGGTGGAGGACTCTGGCAGTGAGGGGCAAGCTGGTCACAGGTTCTCACGGTCCCCCAAGAGTGGAAGGAGGAGGCCAGGGCTATGGAGGACCAAGGACTGGCTCCACAGAGAGGAAGCCAAGAGGGAAAGTTCAAGGTGTGGAGCCTGCTGGATGGCACTGCCGAGGGAGAGAAGCAAGGGTCACACTGGACGGGAGGCAGATGGGCACCACAGATGGACAGGCAGCGGGCTCTCAGATGGGGTCCCTGTGTCCGGCTCAGGCCTGCTGAAGGAGAGAGCCAGGGGTCACACCAGGTGGGAGGCAGAGGGGTATACAGATGGATGGGCAGTGGGCGCCCACGTGCCCAGCTCAGACCTGCTGAATGGTGGCCCAGAGGTCTGTTCCACAGGCTCTCCTGGTGAGCCACACATGTCCTCATGGGCAGCTGTTGAAGATGGAGAACTGCGTGGAGGTGAGGGTGTGCTATCCGAGGAGATGCTGGAGATGGGAGAGAGCAGAGGGGCAGTGTGGACGCTGGCCCTGCCCAGGGGGCAGATAGGGCAGGAGTGCCCAGGACTTGGGCAGAGAGGGACTGAGGCCCTGGAGGCTCCATGGGTCAGCTCTGTGAGTAGCAACAACCTGCATCAGACCATCTTGGGCAGAGGGGACATGCATAGGAGGGGCTAGGAGAAAGAGCTGCCCAGGTCATGAGGAAGCTCTCTGCCCTGCCCCTTTTTCTCCCCTGGGCCAGTGTCCACTCAGCTTCCTACCCTGTGCCTGCCTTAGGCACCAGTGAGGGCTGGGGCAGAGTTGTCTGTGTCCTGCTTCTTCCCTCCTGCCCATCTGTCATAGCACGAAGGGGGGACGCTGGTGTCAGTTCTACTCTCCTCTGCAGGCACCCTCCTCGATCTGGGGAGTGCATGTCCAGATGCGGCCACCTCACAGCTGCTCAGGTTCACACTGGGGAGTGCATGTCCAGGTGTGGCCACCCCACAGCTGTTCAGGTTCACATTGGGGAGTGTGTGTCCAGGTGCAGCCACCCCACAGCTGCTCAGGTTCACACTGGGGAGCGCATGTTCAGGTATGGCCACCCCACAGCTGCTCAGGTTCACACTGGGGAGTGCGTGTTCAGGTGTGGCCACCCCACAGCTATTGAGGTTCAGTCTTTATTTTCATCAATCCGCAGCTGTCTCCGCCCTGATCTTAAGTTCCCGGGGGTGGGGGACCTCAGGGGCCCAGCTTGGGCTCCACCGTGTCCACAGTGCCTCTGGCTGGTCCCTGGCAGCCCCTGGCAGGGTGGGAGGAGGTGGTCGTCATGGGAGGAGGTGGTCGTTATGGGAGACGCGTGCCAGGCAGGTGTGTTGTGGATGTCTGGCCCATCCTTGCCAGCGCAGGCTGCGGGAGGAGATGGTGGGCATTTGTCCTGAGAACAGAGCCCCTCGGCGCCTGGAGCAGGCCTGGGGCTGTGCACCAGGTCCTAACCCTTGGCCTGGATGCATGGGGGGTACTGGGGGGAGAATTGGATCCCTGTTCATCTCCTGGGTGCAGCCCCCCCTCCCCCGAAGGTCTGTGACTCAGTGGGAGCATCACGGCGGTGGATGGGGTGGACAGTGGACGCCTGAGCCTGCGTTCTTGGCCAGGGGAGAGGATGCTGCTGGCTCCCTGCCCTGCTAGGCTCAGCTTGCTGCTGGCTTAAGTGCTGCGCTGAATCTAGGCACGTTCTTCAGGGCAGCGTCCAGGAGCCGTTCCTTGGATTTGCGGAGGGGGAGGCTTTGCTGGCCCCTCTCTGGATTGTGGTGACCTACTGCCCTCACTCATCCGTCTGTCTGTCCACTCATTCACATTCACTGCAGCCCTACTGTGTGCGCCTGTGGGTCCACATGCTGGTCATCCAGCTCCATCTGAGGTCAGTGAGGTCCAGGGCCGTTCCACTTATCCCCGAGTCCTGCTAGTGATGGGTGGTCAGTGAGTGTGGCCAACAGGAAGGGGAAGGAAAGGAAAGGATTTTAAACAAGTAAAAATCACAATTCCACTACTCAGGGGTACGTTTTGGAGGAGCCTTTAGGACATTTTGAAATTACCGTGTCTTGCTTTTCCACTAAACATTAATACATTAATACTGTTCATTGTCCACAGGGTTCCAAGATAAGATTCTAGTGACCTTTTCATGTTCTATGGCTGATTCCGTCTTTCTTGTTGGATGATATTCAATTTTCGACATGGAAAACATTTATCCCTTAATCTCTGTTTGCCTCTGATGGTTTCTTTTAGATGAATTCCCAGGAGTGCAGTACTGGCCAGAGAAAGGCAGCGCTGTGACGGTCGAGAAGGATCTGCCTCTCCAGGACGCTCTGCCAGCCCTTCCCCCTGTGGGGTCTGAGAACTGGCTTTGTGGGGTCTTTGTGTGTGAGGTGCTGGGGTGGTACCCACCGAGCTACACCCAGCCAGGTTGGTGGATTTTAGAGAAGACGGGGAGTAAGGAGCTGAGCAACGAGGGCCTCCTGACTGGCCCTGGCTTCAATTTGGAGGAAGAGGCAGCGATTCTCATGATGGGAGCCAGGGATGGAGGAAGACCTGTCCTGCCGCAGCCGGAGGCCTTGGGTGACAGGGACACTACTGCTCTGCACCTTTCCAGGCAGGGCTGGGCCAGGCGCCCTCTGCAGCCCTCAGCCGTGTGAAGTGGCCGCATGTCCATTCAGGTGGAACCTGGGCTCTGGAAGCCCAGCTGGGTTTGGAGACACTCTGGGAGCTAGAGAAAAGGGGTGTGGGTGAGGCGCAGGCAACTTTCCCTGTTGGGGAGGCCACGCTGGGTTCGATTGCATGGGCCTCCTGGCCGAGAGGGTCCAGCAGTAAGTGTGGGCTCTGAGGCTGAGTCACTTGCCCGCCACTGGCCTGGGAACTCCGCTGCTGGCCTCTTGGGTGTGCACGTCTGTCCAGGCACCAAGAGTGCCCTTGCTTAGTCTTCTGATGTGGGTCGGAAGGAATGAGTGCCGTTCAGAGGACGCTGAGAAACACAATGAGCTCCGACCAAGCTTTATTTCTAGCTGGTCACATATAGTGACGCCTTTCATGAATCATGTTTTTAGATGACATTATGTTGTTGTCACTCGGTGAATTAAGAAGTGAATTAAGGGCTGCACATGAGTAAGACCGAGAGGAAGCCGCCGGCTGGTGAGTGCCCTCATGCAGGTCCTTTAAGACTCTTGCTGCATGTGGTCCTTGAAGTGGGGATCACTGTCATTTCTTGTTTTGAAGAGAAGGGGATTTTTAATGACCTCACGTCATCAAGCCCGCATGTGGCAGACTTGAGACGGGCTCTGACCCCAGTGCCATGCCTGCCTGGTGTGCAGGGGCTCTCCCGCCACCCCCTCTGCTCCCGGGTGGTGGGGCCGGTGCTCTGGAGAGCCTGCCGAGGCATCTGCCATGGCTGCCCTCTGCTGAGCGCATGGAGCCGGCCCCACGGAGCTTCAGAGAGGAGCCCGTGGACAGCACCCAGCTTCTCTGATCTCAGCTCTTCTGCAGGGAAGTGGAGAAAGGAGGTCATTTTAGCTAAAGAGGTGAAGTCTGCACTGGATGAAGGAGAGAAAGCTGCAGGTAGCAGACTCAGGTCAGGGGATTGGTCTGCAGGGGCTGGCCTGCTGGGCCATGGCGCTTCTGTATCAGTAGGGTCCAGCGTCCTCCAGGGCCTGAGCTTCGGCTGGGTGGGCCGGCAGGACTTCCTGTGGCCACGCCAGCCTGGTCCTGGTGCCACCTCTGCTGCAGATGCTTCTGATCTTTGGAGGAAAGATGTCAGTGGCAGGTACCCAGGCATACTGGTGGGCTGTGCTGGAGGGACACGCCCCATGTCCAGCAATCTGACTGCCATCTCGGCTTTGTGGTTGAATTGCGGGGTCGCTTATCTTTGTATTTTTCTTGTCCATATTTAATTCTTTCTGCAGTGCACACAAGTGAAGTATGTTTATGTTAACTCTGAGCAGGTTGAGCCCAGCGGTTGGCTTTGCCTAGGTCAGTATTCATTGGAGGTCTGCTCTGGGTGGCCCTGGGCTCAGTACTTGCCCTTAAGGAATGTGCAGCCCCACGTGGAGGGACGGTGTGACTACAGGGCCAGCAGGCTGTGTTAAGGGCTGGGTGAGGCGTGACTGCGGCATCCCCGAAAGGCAGCACTGGACCCTGGCATAGTGAGAAGTCCTCAAGCAGGGGCTGTTTCATCCTCAGGACACATCTTGTTCATTGCCACTAACATGGGTGAAGGAAAGGCCATGTCCTCTAGTGGGTAGAGCCTGGAACAGCTGTAAGTGTCCCACCAGGCACAGGGCAGAGTGCTGCCTGGCCTGGATGTCAGAGGGCCACTCCTCTGACCCATGCTCTGGGAGCACACACAAGACTTTGGCAGACAGAGGTAGAGAAAGAGCACTCGAGGCCTGGAAGACAGTGGCCAAGCCCAGTGGCAGACACACGTGCGGACCTGGGGGTTGGTGGAGGGCAAATGAGGCTGGCGGAGCAGCTGCAGCTGGGGGGTGGAGGCCTTTGGTGCCACGATGAGCAGTTTGGACCTTCTACTTCGGGCGCTGGGCCCCTGGCAGTTCTCAAGCAACATGATTTCTTCATCAAGAGTGGTGTCCCTGGCTTTGCTGTGGCTCGATCCTCTGCACGGTCTGGAATCTCCCAAGCCAGGCTTCCGGTTTGCCTCCCTGTCTATCCATCCAGAGGACAGCTCCGTCAGCACTGCGCCCTGCTGACCCGGGATCCTGTCTGCTGGTGACAAGGGTGCAGGACACCTGATCCCTCTGAGCACTGTGCTTCCTGCTGGATTCCCAGGAGCACACCCCAGGGCGAGTGGCTGTCCAGAGCTCCTCCGGTGACCTCGGCACTGAGCTTGGTTGTGCCAGTGTTGGCAGTGTCTTCTCGCCACCTCAGGGTGCAGCGTGGAACGTGGGGGGCCGGTTCATGTCCAACGACGTCCCCGCAGAGGAAGCCAGTGCAGAGGCCAAGGCTGGATCTGAGTCCAGTGGAAGAGCTGGGAGTTGGATGCCTGTGTTGGGGAGGCCCTGCCCTGCACTGGGTGCACCCGCGGTAGCACCTCACCAGCTTCCACTGTAGCCTACCCAGTGTCCCTATCGGCCACACCTGGGACCACAGTGTTTTAGAGTGAGGGTTTCTTCAGATTTTGGAATGTTTGCATATATTTAATGAGCTATCTTGGGGACAGGACTCAAGTCTAAACACAAAGCCCATTTATGTTTTGCAGACACCTTATATACACAGCCCAAGGCAATTTTTTTTGGGGGGGGTACCAGGAATTGAACCCCGGGGGCGCTTAACCACTGAAATGCAACCTTGGCACTTTTTATGTTTTACTTAGAGACAGGGTCTCACTAAGTTGTCATCCTTCTGCCTCAGCCTCTGGAGCCACTGGAGTCACAGGTGTGGCCACCGCTCTGAAGGCAGTCTATACGTTGTCAGACCATCTGCATTTTGACGGCGCCTGTCATGTGAGGTCAGATGAGGTGTCATGCACCTGTGGTGTCATGCACCTGTGGCGTCATGGTGGTGCTCAAGGAGTCCTGGATCTTGGGGAGTTTCAGATTTTTAGATGGGGGGTACTCGGCCAGTAGTTTTCCGATGTTTTCTGAATGAAAGAAGAAGGGGGTCAAGGTGCAGGGAGAGTGTGATGGCCTGGGATCACCCAGCCCTCGGGGTCAGGGCTGAGCCTAGAACCAGGGTCCCTGACCCCTGTTGCCCTCCCCTGGGCCACATTTCCCTCCACGCCAGGGACCCAGTGCCGCCTCCTAGGCCCTGACCAGGCACTGGCTCTGCCCTCTGGGCCCCTCCTGTTTTTTGCTCCCCAGACCAACCAACCAACCTAAAAATACCCTGCCTTCCGTGCCTGCTGCTGGATTGCTTGGAAGGTGGGGACCTCTGGCTACCTTAGCTGTGCCCCCAGGTGTCCTTAGTGGAGTCTCTGCCCAGGTACTGATTGGCAGGCCAGGATGAGGATGGGCTGGGAGGTGGGATGCTTCAGGGTACTGAAGTTTGGACCAGCCACATACAAGGAAAGGGCGTGGCGTGGACATGTTGGTTGTCTTCTATTTGGGTAGGGACCCAGGCTAGATCCCAAGTGTCCTTGGGACACGCCAGAGCCTTCTAGAAAGAGGTTCCTCCCTGAGAACAGAACCAACGGATGGGAGGAGGGTGCTTTCTGGTTCCATGGAGACCCTCCCCACACCTGCAGAGATACCAATGGAAAATACATTCCCTTCCCTGCCTGATCCCAGGGAGGCTCTGTCCTGCAGGCAGTGCTGTCTTGGTCTCCAGCCATGTGGCTCTCCTGGGTCTTAACAGGTGCATGGGCTGACAGCCCCCCACAGGACTGGTTGAGGAGCTCCCACCCTGGCTCCGTGCCATGTCCCCTGGTGCTGGGGCATCGGAGTGCATGTGCTGTGCTGGAACCTCCAGCTTCCCGGCCTCCCGGGAGGAAGGGCTTGCAGATGCTTGTTGCATTTCCACCTACTTTAGGGCATGTCATTCTGCCTGACCCTCCCACCCTCACCTGCAGGGACAGCAGGTGAGCTCCTGACTGGTGTCCAGGGTCCAGGTCTGCTCAGCCCTCAGCAGGCTCACTGGGTCCCCGCGCTCCACAGTCTCTGAGGTTGTCCCACTTCCCGGGCTGTGGCTGAGAGTTCAGAAGCTCACAGCCGGGCAGAAGGCCGCCACATCTTCCTCCCGTGTGCAGGCCACTCTGGGGCAGGGAGCCTGGAGCATGGGCAGGTGGAAGGAGACCAGGTGGTGGTTGGAGCAGGACCCAGGGAAGTGCGCTGAGGTTGCCGTCAGGTGGGCACCAGGCATGTGGCTAGCACCCTGGCGGGAGGTTCCCAGGGGTGGGGTGGACTGATCAGGTGTCGGCTCTCTAGCCTTGTCAGGTGGGCTTGTGTGTCAGGTGACCTCATGTCCAACAGCCGGACCTCAGCATGGCAGGACGTCTCTGCGAAGCTCACGCTCATGGTCAAGATGCATGTTCAGAATGTTCTACCAATGATGTCCAGTTGAGGTCAAGACTTCTGTGGCTTAGTACCAGGCTGGACCTGGAGTCCTGGGTGCCTGGGACTTAACCTGGGTGACCATTTCACTCCCCATATTCCATTTCTGTCCTGGGCGGTGGATGGCAACAGTGAATGCCCGAGGTCCCACACGTGTGGTGCCCACAGGCTGCCCACACTGTGGCGACCTAAGACTGCCCTGCTCACCACAATGACAATTCTTACTTCCAAATGAGGCTTCCTGGTGACAGGACGTGGCTCCCGGGGCCATCCCATATGCCACCTGTAGCTATTCTGTCGCTTTTCACCTCCCCATGCGCAGAGACAATTCTATCTGATATTCTTAGAATGTTCCTCTCCTTCCTATTGACCTAGTTATTTCTGTCCTCAGATTTGCAAAAGCAAATGGCACAGTCTCTTTCTGAGGCAGTTGAGAGGAACCTCTGTTTTCTCAACAAAGCAAGCTGTTTGTTTTATTTTAACCTCTTAAACAGCATTCCACCAAACTTAGATCAGTTCCAAGGATCGTTGTTCAGAGTATTAAAAAAAAAATAGTCATTGTTGAGACTGGGCCTCTCCTTGTGCACGGCGCCCAGGAGCTGGGACCTGGGCCTCCGGCTGGCGTCCTCCCAAGGATGCGGGGCCTCCTACGTCATAGCTGGGCAGGTGCGCAGAGCTATCTGTGCCCCCTCTGCCCCATGCCACTGTGCTACGCTGCCCCCGGACCTCCACTTAGGAGTAGGCAGGAGGACCCCAGCCAGAACTTTCCTGAGCAGCATCTGTGTTTGCTGACGGCCACACTTGCTCAGAATTAAGACACCCCGGGAAGCCTCTCAGAATCTGAAGGAGCCCTGGCACCTTCCCAACCTGTCTCTCCTGGGGTTTTGTGGCCTAATCGTGTGGCACTGGACCTGAACCGACATCTCTCTAAAGCCGCCTTTGTTCTTCCCTGGCCGGGTCTGGGCTAATCTGCTTTCCCCTAATTCCTCCCTCCCCTGGGTTAGGTGGCAGGCCATTGATAGCTTCCCTCAACACGCATGCTGACAGCCAGTGTCCTGAATCCCGTAATTACTTACAAGCTGCACAGTTATTTATAACCAAGCCACCTCGGATCCTTTGTAGAAAAAACACCCAAGATATCAGGAACATTTCTTTCCTTCTTTTGTGCTGGGGTTGGAACCCAGGGCCTCACGCTTACTGAGCACGTGCTATCCCACTGGGCCACCCCCAGGTCCAGTCTAGGAGTTTTTTTGGTACTGGGGATTGAATCCAGGATCACACTACCACTGAGATACATCTCCAGCCCTTTTTTTTTTTTTTTTTTTTTTTTATTTTGAGGCAGGGTCTTGCTGTTTCCGAGGCTGGCCTCAAACTTGTGATCCTCCAGCCTCAGCCTCCTGGTATGTGCCGCTGCACCTGGTAAAATAACTTCAAAGAGAACATATTACACAGCTATGTTGCTCTCTACAGCCAGAACCATTTTAAAAATATTTGCGTTGCCTACTAATCTCCGCTTCTGGTCAGTGTTGGTTTGCAGGTCACAGGCACACACTGTGAAGCCAGACTCAGGACTTCTTCACCTGTGAGTTGCACTTGGAAGCTCTGCCTGCTTCCTGCACCTGCTGACTCCGTGCGCTTCCCCTGCCTGGCCCTGGCTTCAGTGGGCAGGAGGCCCCTCTGGAGTGCGTTCTCATCAGTAGACCCTCTTTTTTTTTTTTTTTTAAGAGAGAGAGGAGAGAGAGGAGAGAGAGAGAGAGAGAGAGAGAGAGAGAGAGAGAGAGAGAGAGAGAGAGAGAATTTTTAATATTTATTTTTTAGTTCTCGGCGGACACAACATCTTTGTTGGTATGTGGTGCTGAGGATCGAACCTGGGCCGCACGCATGCCAGGCGAGCGCGCTACCGCCTGAGCCACATCCCCAGCCCCAGTAGACCCTCTTGGGGCTTATCCTTGTACTTGGCTCATCTCCCCAGCACCCTGTCCTCCTGGTCACCCACATTGCAGCGTGTGTCAGAGTCTCCTCCTTCTTGGGGCTGAATGACCGTCTGTTCGTGCACTGGTGGATCTCTTGTTGCCGTGGGCACAGGCCCCTTGAGGCAGAGCCGTCTTTAGGTCAGCTCTGTTCTACTCTCTGGCTTGGTGATCTGGCAGGTGAGGCCTCAGCCCTGCAGCCTGCCAGCCTCTCCCAGTGCCAGGGGGCGGCAGGAAGGGGGCAGCCTCTGGGTCCAGGCGAGGGGATGGGAGGACCTGGGCTCCCGTCAGGGCAGGAGCGTCTGGTGCAGCCTGAGCTGCAGTAGCAGCTGGACAGGGAGCCGCGACCTTCAGCTACAGGTGCAGAAGGTGAACTGGCCTCCCCGAGGCAGTGGGGTCAGTGTCCCCTGGAGCCGCGAGGGTGCCAAAGCTCACTAGCAACCAGGGTTTCCACGTGCCACTGACCGCAGCTGTCCTGTCTGCCCAGGGTTGCTCGGTGTGGTCAGAGGGGCCACACCAGGACCTGTGTAGAGCAGGCTGCAGACTCCTGGGGACAAATGGTCACTTGGGACTTGGGAGAGGCCCTGTGCCGCATGCTGGCCGTGCTGGCTGCGCTCTTTGAGTGGCTCCTCCTCTCTTCCAGAGCCAGCTCCTGCCTGTCTCTTCCGGCGTGAGGCCAGCCCCGAGGGAGCCCTCTCCTTGTCCCTTCATGGTGTCTTCTCCATCGTGTCTGGGGGCTCACGGGTGAGGTTTCCTGGGCCTGAGGCTTTTACAGTGGGGGGGGGTCAGAAAAAAATCATAAAAACATTTATTTGGGGCAGAGCTGGGAGTCCAGTGCACAGATGCTGACAAGCAGGTGCTGTACCGCTGAGCTACCCCCACCAGGTCGCAGGAATCCTGATGGCCTCGTGGCTGGGACTCGGGGTCCAGGCAGGGGGGCCTGGTGCTTCGCTTCTCTCACGTCCACTTGTTTCCTTCTCTATCTTTCTCTTTCCCCCCACTTTAAAGTTCAGGGCACAGTTGGCACCCAGTGAGACCTCTGCCTCTCTACTGCCTCGGCTGCGAGCTTGACAGATGGGCACCGGGGTCAGCTCTGCCTTGTCCCCAGGCCTGTGCCCCATCATCTCCGTGCCCCGACAGCCCCGCGCCCTGACAGCCCCATGCCCCCGACAGCCCCGCGCCCTGACAGCCCCATGCCCCCGACAGCCCCGTGCCCCCGACAGCCCCGTGCCCCCGACAGCCCCGTGCCCCGACAGCTCTCCAGGCCGGCCTGGGGTGGGCGTCTCTTTCCACCTGTCTTCACCTCCTGGAGAATGTCCTGTGGACTTCAGAGTCCACACAGTGGAGATGCTGAGAGGGAAGCCGCAGTCCCAGAGAGCTCAGGGCTCCACAGTGAAGGCACCAGGCTGTCACCTTGCCAGGTCCCCAAGAGCTCAGGGCCCCACAGTGGAGGCACCAGGCCAGTCCCCCTACACTTGGTCCACGCATGTGCTCCACCGCCCACCCTGGGGTGAGGCGCCTGCCGCCCAGGGTTCCCGCTTCTCTTGTGTCTGCTTGTTTCCTTCTTTCTCTTTCTCCTTTCCCCCACTTTAAGTATTGGGGCACAGTTGGCACACAGTGAGGCTCCTGCCTCAGGATGGAGCTCGGGCCTTCTTGAGGTGTGGTGGGATTGGGCAGAGCCAGCAGTTTGAAGCTGGGATAGTTTGGAGCCAGCAGCTCAGCAGCTCTGTGACTCAGGACTTTAGGGAGTGGAAGAGGTTGCAGATGGTGACTGAAGTCCCAGGTCCCAGTGCCGCCTGGTGGCAGCAGGAGAGATCTGTCCCATGCCCCTGCTTTCCCCAGAGTCCACCGGTACCCACCCTCAACGGCCCATGCATGTGGTGCAGACCTGGCTGTCCCCACAGAACGACACCCTCAGTCCCTGCCAGGTGGAGCCAACAGGACACCTGTTGAGCAGGGAAGGCCCCAAAGACACCAAGGCCAGTTCCAGAGCCCTGCACCCTTGTGCCCCCCTTTCACGGGAAGATAGGAAGACCTGTCCCTCTGTGCATTGCAGAAGCCCTCTGGGAGGAGGAACCACAGCCCTCTTGTGGGGGGCTCTCAGATTTGGGAGGGGGCAGCAGAGACTGAGTTTGGCGGCCCAGGCGGTCACTGTGCGCAAACCTGTTCTCTTCAGCAGGACCATGATGACTGTTGTTAGTTTTGTATTTACATGTGTGCGTGGCTGCCTTCCCTTCAGGGACCCAGAGCACACAGTAGGTGCTCAACAAATAATCAGTGAGTGAAAAATGTTGTGGTGAAAAGAATTGGCATTTGAAGCTGGGTGGGGTTGGTGCACACCTGTAATCCCAGCAGCTTGAGAGGCTGAGGCAGGAGGATCATGAGTTCAAAGCCAGTCTCAGCAACTTAGTGAGACCCTGTCTCAAAATAAAACAAAAAGAGCTTGGGATGTGGCTCAGTGGTTAGGCATCCCTGGGTTCAATCCCTAGTACCCAAAATAAAAAAGGATTGTCATTTGAAGTTGCTATTTCTGTAGGGAAATAGGGACAGGAGCAAATAGCTGCCATGCATGCACGTGTCTGTGGGGCCTGAGTCTCCAGCTAAGGTCCCCTTGTTTAACTTCCACAGGGGCTGCTGGGCGCCGGTGCTCTCGTCTCCCCACTAGGGGGAGGCAGGGCAATGGGAAGCGTACCCAACTGCCTGCAGGCGTCAGTGCTGGAGCCGGTTCACTCTGCAGTCTGACGTCCAGCGTCAGCCTCTTTCTGTCCCACACCATCAAGCTGAGTTTCTTAAGAATAGAAATCTCTGTAACTTAAAACAAAACAAAAAATGAGCCAGACGTTTGAGCAGGATCTGGAGGGGCTGGACAATGGTGATGAGCAGTGGGGACTGGGGATGTGCAGGGTGGTTGTTCCCTGCTTACCTTGGAGGACCCTGTTTTCCTCCTTTCTAAGCTGGGCTAGGAGCATTTCCACAACCCAGCTGAAGTCGGTTTTTTGCACACAGCTCCAACTAAGCCATGAAAACCCCTCTCGAGCTCAAAGAGGCTGTGTGGACTGGGAATGGCTGAGGCCTCTGGGGCCTGGGTGTGGGTCTCGTGGGGCAGGGGTTGGGCCTCGCAGGTCCCTGACTTGAGGCTTAGGCTGTAGTTTGCAGTTGGTGAACGTGACCCTAGTCATCTTGGGGTGCCATGCAGATCAAATGAGCAAGGAAACGAATGCGATGCTTAGGACGGTGCCTCCCAGCAAGAGCTGTGTAGGTGTCCCCTGTCCTGTCTGCAGGGAGGAACAGCAGGGAGCTTTGGACAAGGCTGACTGAGGGATAGAGTCCTGCAGACCCTCACGTCAAGGGGAGGAGAGTGAGGCTCATTTCTGCCCTGCCAAGGTCAGCTCCTCCCAGAGGGCCCGTTTGTGAGCTGGGCCCTGGGATGTCACCTGGCGCATATTTAGGACCCAAGGGAGGAGATCCACACCCTCCGCTGGACCATGTACACGCAGGGACCCCTGTGGTTGGTGGCCGGCAGGCAGTGTGTCCTAGCGGGGCAGAGATGGCTAGGGGCTTGGACAGAACTAGTCCAAGTCTGGCCGTCCTCTGACCAATTGTAAAACTCAGTTTCACTGAGCCCCGTTTCCCACCCACATCATGAGGAAAACCATGTCCTGGGAAGGTCAGAATTGCTGATGCCTATGGGTGAGTCTGCGCATCCCTTGGGCACCAGGAGCTCATCGAGGCATGACCTCTGGAGCCAGACGCAGAGGGCTGGTTCTGGCTTCCTCCCCTCCCCCTCTAGCCTTGGATTAGAAGGCCTATTGGGGACCTGTGGCAACCAGGGCCCAGGTGGTTTGCTGTTCCTTGGAAACCTGGGCCCCTGGGCCAGATTTGGGAGCTCTGCGTGCTAAAGCTTCTGGGTCCCTGTCCAGCATGAGTGGCATAGGCCAGGTCTCCCACCACGTTTCCCGCCCCAGCCCACTGTGTTTCTGAGACCCTCCCAGCACGTGGGTATCGGTGGACCTTGGAGATTCCGTGTGTGGTGGGTCCTCTTCTTGTCACACTGGGGCCTCTGACAACCAAATGTGCTGTTGCTGAGAGCTCAGAGGCCCAGCCTAATCTGGGCCATCCATCTGGAGACACAGCTGACATAGGCGTCAGCTCCTCCAGGTGCCCTCGTGCTGAGGTGGAATAGGTGATGTCCACCCAGTTCCCTGTGAGATGTTGGTGTGTCAGTGCCGAGTTTTGACCACGGGCACCGTGCGCAGCCAGCATCGGGTCCAGGGGCAGCTTCTCAGCCCAGCACCCCCCTAGCTGCTCCGCAGAAGCCAGCGCTTTCCACACCTCCAACCAGGGATGTGGCTTTTGTCCCTTTAAGTTTGCCTTTTCCAGAACAGCAAATCCTAAAAAGGAAAATCCACCTGGGAGGAATCACCCTGCACAGGCCACAGCAAGGCCTGAGACTCTGCGGCTCCTGCCTCGGCAAGGCCCGGTCTCTGAGTGTGGTTCCGGCACCACGAGGAATCTAGGGGGGGTCAAGAGGCTGTCAGCACCACCCATGGCCAGAGGGCCTGGAGCAGGCCAAGCACGCAGACCTGGATGGGGAAATTCACAGCGCATCATGAAGAGGCCGAAAGGAAAGCAGGAGGAAACAGAAGAGGCCACGTTCAGGAAGAGAGAGCCTGGCAGAGACAGCAGCTCTTCCCAGCCAACGTTAGAAATTCAGGGAAATCCAAATAAGGTTTCCCAAGGAACTCGACAACCTATGATAAAATAGGCAGGAAAAGGGCCAGGAATGGCCACGAGGATTTTAGCATCTCCGGACTTGCTCTGAAGCTGTGGTCATCACCACGGCTGTTCTTAAGACGCTAGTGGGGTGGTGCTCACACGGTGGCCATGGAACCCCTGCATGTCAGAAGGCTGAGCACACAGCAGTGGGCAGGGACTCCACAGCTGCACCTGGGACGATCGGACGCCTTCACAGAAGAATGGAACCAAACCCCAACTTCCATGAACTCCAGATGATAAAAACCTAGTAGTGAAAAAGCAAAAGTTAAAAACTTTTACAAGAAAGTATGTGTGAAGACAAGCACATTGGCCATGCCTATAATCCCAGCAACTCAGGAGGCTAAGGCAGGAGGATTGAAAGTTCAAGGCCAGCCTCAGCAACTCAGCAATACCTGTCTGAAAAAAAGGGGGTGGAGGGTGCTGAGGATGTGGATCAGTGGTTAAACACCCCTGAGTCCCACCCGTATTATTAGAAAAAAAAAAAAAAAAGCCAGGCATGTTAGTACATTCCTGTCATCCCAGCAGCTCAGGAGGCTGAATCAGGAGGATTTTAAATTCAAAGCCAGCCTGGGCAATTTAGCAAGATTTTGTCTCAAAATAAAAAATAAAAAGGGCTGGGGATGTGGCTCAGTGATTAAGCACCCCTGGGTTCAATCCCCAATACCCCAAACAAAAATAAATAAATAATAAGAGGAAATATGTGAGCAGACTTTCTCAGTAAGATATGTTTAAAAGAGTGATATATTTGTTCATTTACCTTTTGTGGTGTAGAAATTTTTAAATTGTAAATCACAAACAAGTTAAAAGAGTTTGTGCTGGGAAAAGACTTGCAGAGCATCTGTCTGAAGCAGATCGTCACCTAAAAATCACTAAGAAGATAACTTAAGGGAGGGACATCAACAGGCCAGTTATGCAGCCCAAGTGGCCCACAGGCATAAGAGGTCAGTCGACTTCACCTGCAATGAGGAGATGCAAACCCGGGTTCCATTTTGCACCCATCAAACTGGCAAAGCATTTCAGATCCGACTGTATCCGTCTGGCAAGAGAAGGGGCAACAGAACTTTCACTCAGGAGGGAGTAAAAACTGATGTCACTCTGCTGTGGGTGGGCGTCGCCTGGTGGAAGTGCTGTGCGTGTGACCCAGCAGTTCCATGCTGCCTGTGCCCTAAGGAAAGTCCCCAATGTGCATGAGGATACATGTATGAGGATGTCAGTCATGGCCGTGTGTGTCCTGGGGAGAATTGGAAAGAACTTATGTAAGCCGCAATGTGGTCATATAGTGAGGTGGCACATGGGTTCAAGAATGATCTAGAAAGACAAATCTCAACAGGGATTGCCGTAGTCTGGCTGGGCACAAATCACGAGCCACTAAAGCAGGAACAAATTTTATTTTTTCTACTGCAAGAAAAAACCTCACACACGCTCCTGGGGAATCCTCCCGAAAAGCCACGAGGCTCCTCCAGCAACCCCCAGCCGGAAATATCTCCCCCGGGAAAACCCTCCTCCTGCCCTTCGCCAACCAATGGGAACTCCCGGGGAATCCCCGTGAGAACTAAAAATAGCGCGAGAACTCAAAATTAGCGCTAGAACTCAAAAGTAGCGGCAGAGGCGGATATTAACGCCTTGCCTGTCAATCAATACTGTTGGCAAAATGCCAGGGGCCATACAGACTCGGCTGTGGCTCTCAGCAAGGGATCGCATTTCAAAACATAAGGTTGGATGAGAAGAACAAAATGCCTTGGAATCCATCCAGTGAAATTCTGTTCCTTTGCCCCAAACAGGGAGAACACGATACTATCTATGCATAGCCCGTGTAGTTAACCCATTATGTTCCATCATCCTAGATGCAACACCTATAGAATTCTATAGAATCCCTATAAATTGTTCAATATAGGTTATTACAAGTGTCCTATGTAAAGGATTGATGGCACACAATGGGCTTAATAAAATAAGGTGTGGATAATAAATACCAAATTCACAACTTTGGGGGCAGGGGAAAGGATCATAGCAGGAAAGTGTATATGAGGGACTTCAAAGGTGTCTCACTTAAATTTTTTTCCATATTTAAAATAATTGAAACACATCTATTGGAATGCCAAAAGGAACTCGGGAATCACAAAGCATCCTTCCATTGGAATAGAGAGCAAAGTTGGGCATGGTAGTGCACACCTGTGACCCCAGCACCTCAGGAGCTGAGGCACGAGGGTCATAACTTTGAGGCCAGCCTCAGCAACTTAGAAAGACCCTAAGCAACTTAGCAAGCCCCCAACTCAAAATAAAAAAGTAAGAAGGGCTGGGGATGTGGCTTGGTGGTTAAGCACCCTGGGTTCAATCCCTAGTAGCAACAATAACAACAAAAAGAGTATAGGCAGCAAAGCAGCCCAGGAGAGTCACTTCCATTAAGGTGAAAAAAACTGATTTATAAGTTTTTACCAAAACCCTCAGGGAATAGTAATTATAATTTATATATTTTTAACATTAAGAACATAAAGCACAAAATACAATCAGTATAAATTTATATTGCTTTGGATGCTCAGAAGAAACAGGATGAACTGGAAGAACTTTATGCAAACTTGTTTTTTTCAATGCAACACACCATCTTCTAAAAATTTTTAACCATAACATGTGCATCCCGAGTCCACAGACCATGTGTGTACTAATATGCACACATGTGTCCATATGCCATGTGTGTACCTGCAGGTACACTTGTGTCCCTAGACCATGTGAGTACCTGCATGCCCATGTGTGTCCCTAGACCATGTGTGTACCTGCATTGCACATGTGTGTCCCTAAACCATCTGTGTACCTGCATGCACATGTGTGCCCATGGACTGTGTGTACACACATGCACATGTGTATCCATAGACCATTGTGTACCTACATGCACACGAGTGTCCATAGACCATGTGTGTTCCTGCATGCACAAGCATGTCCATAGACCATAACCAACACGCAGGGGAGGAGATCGAGTGTGGGAGTACCGTTTCTTTAGAGTGGTTTGTTTTATGGTGGAATAAACACCTGTATAAATAGGCTCATTATTCTGCTTACACTTCACGTTTTAATTTTAGAAAAACTATTGCTAGCGTTGATTCTAGAATGGTCAGTGCAGTTTAAACACTGGCTGGTCTGGTGGTTTGCGAGTCTTGGACTCAGCTGGCAATGGCAGCACTGGAGCCTGTAGTGGAGCCCCAGCCTGTGCAGCATCTGTGGCCCCGGGACAGCCCAGCGCTCCTCTGGGCACCTGGATGGTCAGTGTGTGTGAGCAGCACCTCCCCCTGCTCAGAGCTCCAGGGGGGGCCTCAGAGCTGTGTTCCCCAATGCTGGCCCATGGGTAGGTGTGGTGCCCACCATCTTGGACTGTCCTTTTCTACCTGAGCACTTGCTAGGACACTGGGCATTCTCTTAGGGCAGATTGGCCTGGAGATCAGGAAAGAGTCCATGGTGTGAGGACCAGGAAATAACTCTCTGGACCAGGGTTTCCAGCATGTCCTGTGGGCTCTCGGCTGGAGAAGGCCTGTGGGGCGTCCTGTCCTGCGCCCTGTGGACATGTGCCCTCCAGAGGCCAGCAGCACCCTCCTTGCTATGATAACTGAAGGAGCTCCAGGCGCCGCCCAGATGCCCCTGGACAATGGGATCGCCCTGCTGGGACCTGCCGCCTGGAGCGTTGTGATCCTAGGAGCCTCCGGCACCCCTGCATTCTGGAGGGTGCAGGTGGATGGTGTGGGGGGAGCAGCCTGAAGAAGGCTCCTAACTGGAGCAACAGGGGCAGGGGCACAGACAGCAGAAGGCGGCAGCAGGCGGGCACCCCTGACCTCTGGAGGGGTTGCTGGCCACAGGCACTGACATGAGGAGGAGGAGGGTGGGTGCCAGCCCTGGGCCCCTGGCGCTGTGAGGCTCTGTCATGGACACCCCACTCTGCCTGTGCGGGCCTGAGCCTTGATGGAGCCTGTACACATTTGACCACTCTCCTCTTGGGCTCTGCAGGGCTGTCACTGGAGGGTGGACTACGTTCCTTGGGGATAAATGACAGTTGTTTGATCATTTCCTCAAAAGACACATATCAGGCACCCACCTGGTCAGGGGCTCTTCCAGGCACTTGGACCCCAGTGAACCCAGAGCTGGGTGGTGTGAACAGGGAGCCCCAGGGTCTTGGTCTGTGAAGGTCGTCCAAGATGTCCAGTCCCAGGTGACAGAGAACGGGCCAGCCCACTGTCAGTCCTAGCCCTAGCCCTAACCTGCAGTCAGCCCACTCGGGTGAGCATGCCCAGTGCCATTGTTGCCTGAAATGTCCCTAGGGCTGCCGCTGCTCAGGGCCACAGGCCTAGAGGGGTTGTAGACACCCCAGAGGGAGGAGCGCAAGGCCTCCCAGTGGGGTGCTTCCCTTGAGCTCCTGAGACAGGCCTTAAAGGGTCAGTGGGCTTTAACAAACCAGTCCTGGGGCTGGGGAAGGTCCTACACTCAGATGGGGGCTCTGAGAAAGCCGCCAGAGTCACGGGTCGCTGGCACACTGGGACAGCTGCTGACTGGTGACCCGAGGCCTTGGGGCGCTGGGAAGGCACAGCACTGCGTGGAGAGGGCCTTGCGGGGCACCTGGTCTGGGAACACAGGCACCAGTGCCCCCTGGCTGGGACTGCTGCATTCACTGCTCTTCCTCCAAAGCAGATTAGGAGGGTTGCAAGCCCCTCCCCCAAGGGGTGACATGCTAATTGTCATTGAGACCAAAATGTAAATTTGTCTGTGTGGGACCCAGGGGCAGGGGCTGGCTCCCAGCTGACCTACCCAGCCCCAACCTCAGGGCAGGGGGAGGCCTGCCTGGCAGACACGGGTGACATTTCCCCAGAGTGGATGGTGAGCCTTGTCGGAGACCAGCTCCAACAGGGGGTCTCAGGAGACAAACAGATGGTGAGGAGTCGGCGAAAGCGGGGTGGAGAAACAACACAGACACCAAAGTGAAGGTGCTGAATCCCAATCTTTACTTGTGAAGTTCACCATATATACTTTTCATTTTGGCAGGTTCACAGTACTTTGTGGTTACAAAACAGGAATCATTATTCAAAGAAACAAAATATTACGTAGCTACAATTAGAATAGAAGAATGTATCTTGGCTTATGCATAAGCAAGCATTTTTCCTTTCAGTTTGCGTTTTGCTTTAAGCTGTTTCTGTTTAGTTAACGTTTAATAATAGTTAGAAATGTCCCAACTATTGGCCTATACCTTGACTATTCTTTCTTGACTTACTGACTGGAACTGGTGCCATGGTTACGGCAAGTGGTTAACTTGTTATTAATTTTAATCAAACAAGAGTAAGAGCACAAACCATTGTGCACAGGAAGAACAAGTTGCCCAGTACTAAGCACTAATCTATCTTCTTAACATTAATTCTTCTTCTCTAGATTTTAATTTAATTTCTCAAAAACTTCCTTGACAGGAATACAGGGAGTTTTTCATTAGACATTATCAATTTACGCTCCACAGCTGAATCATTGCATTTAGAGCAAACAGATCTATTCTTAGAAGTAGTTGCATTAATTGGGAAAGTCATGTTTTTTCCTTCATGCTTAATGGTCATATGAGAAGTCGCAACTATACTTATTAAAGGAGTACAAAAACAAACCAGCCCATTCCCAGAAACATACTGCGCTCCTCCAGAGGATGGACGCCCTGCGCCATCCACCTCAGTAGGGCCTTGCCATTGCCTGAGTCAGGGGAAGGGTGCAGCAGAGCCTGAAGCTTTGCTGATTCAGCCCACGCTGTGGCCTCCCTCTGGATGCTGAGACCTCAGACCCAAGGTCAGGAGTGTCCAGGATGGTGTGACTTCACCCAGGAGCTTTGTGCAATGAACGCCTACTTAGCGAGCACTTCACCCTGGGCCGCTCATATCAGACGGAGCAGACCATCCGGTGCTGTGGACAGGGCACGGCAGTGAAAGCCGATGACCACACAGTCCCAATGGTGCTGTGGTCCCTGCTCCTGGGACCATGGTGTGGGGGTGGAACACAGGGTCTTGTGTGTGCCAGGCAAGCGCTTTACCATGGAGCCACACCTCCACCCTTTCTATTTTCTTATTTTGAGGTAGGGCCTCACTAAGTTGCTGATGCTGGCCTTGAACTTGTGGTCCTCCTGCCTCAGCCTCCCAAGTTGCTGGAATCTCAGGGTGTGCTGGGATGGCCACCCTGACTGGCTTGCTTCTGCATTTCGGGAACAGTGGTTAATGTGGGGTGGGGATGCGCTGGGGTTGACCAGGTTACCATTACAATGGGAGAAGCTTATTCTGGCTATAGGATCAGAGATCAAGTCCAGTTGGGCAGGCTTTGTGGGGCTTCAGAAGAGGTCAGCAGCCGGAGCGGAAAGGTGGCCTTTGATTTCAGGCATCTTGGCTGCTCAGCTGGACCCCCCCACACTTGTGGCCTCTGTGACCCCCAACCATCTTTTCATATTGACAGACCACAAGTTGAAGGAAGCGGGGGTGGGCTGGGCCAGGGGGTTTCCAGGGGCAACCACCATCAGCAGGAGGACCTGGGGGCCCAGGCTGGAGGGACCCAGCCCCACAGCAGCCTGGAGGACTGTTCCTGGTCCCGAGACAGACAGCTTCCCCCAAGTAGAATGAATGGAAGCTACACTTCTGCTTTCTCTCTCTCCTGTTCAGGCTCATATTTGGCACCCTCTACCCTGCGTACTACTCCTACAAGGCTGTGAAGTCCAAGGACATTAAGGAGTATGTAAGTAGAGCCCTTTGCTGCATGGCGGGGGTGGGGGGGTGAGGGCTGGGTGCAGGGTTTGCCCTCAGGAGTGGGCCTGTGGCTGGTGGAGACTCCTCTGCAGTGGGTCCCAGTCTGGGCCCTGAGTGTGGTGGGAAAGCAGAGCTGCTCAGCCAGAAGACAGGGTGCCCATGCGTGAGTGACCTCACCACCCTCAGCCTCAGTTTCCTTGTTGGGACACACTGTGGACCCTGGGGTCAGCCTGGCATGGCGGGCAGGGCACCTGTCCTGGGGTCTTCCTGGTGGTACCACTCTGGCCCTACTCCAGCCTGCGGTTCCTCCTGCTCCAGGGTGGGCCTGTTGCTGTGTCAGCTGTTTGAGAGCAGGCGCTGCTCACCACCCATCGGTGTCCCCAGCAGCTTGCAGAAGGCTGAGAACAGGAAAGGCTGCGGAGGACCCCTGGTTGGAGGGTCCTCTGGGCACTGTCCATGGACATGCTGGGTCCCTTCCACAGAACTGCTAGGCCACCGTGATTGACAGGCATGTCTGGTGGAGGACAGAAGGTGCCCTCGCCCTGGAGGACACACCCAGCTCTGTTCAAGGTGGTGACTTGGCATGGGAAGCCTGGTCAAGGCCTGGCTCTGAAGTTCAGTGGCTGCAAGGCTAGACCAATGCCTGAAGTTCCAGGAGCCTCCATGTCCTCCCTGGGCAGTGGGTGGGGGACAGCAGCCGTCTCTTGCTCAGACATTACCTGGCAAGTTTGACGCAGGTAAGGAAATCACTCAGAGTGGGCCTGGAGAGCATTGCTGCAGGTTTCCCAGAGCCCTGATAAAGAAGCTGGCCACCCCGGATTCCAGCCACCTCGGCCCTCTCTCCCAGGTCCCTAGTACTCCCTGGGGCACCTGCCTGGCTGGTGCTCTGCTCCTAAGCAGGGGACCTAGGGGTGGTTCCTCCTCTGGAGACAGTCCCTGGACTGCGGGAGCCTGTCTCAGCGAGCACACTGTGGATAGTGGTGACGCTGCTGGCACAGGACCCGCAGGGCTCGACTGATTGGGCCAAGGTGAAGCTTCAGTGGCCTTTCCTCCTGGCTCTTCCCCTCACAGGGCAGCGGGCCAGGGAGGGCCTTGTTGGTCAGCACGGGCAGGGCTGACCCTCCACTCCCCAGGGCAGAAAGCCCCAGCTGAGCTCAGCCTGGTGTGCTGCTCTGTGTCACTGAACTCGCGGGGGTCTGGTGTAGACGGGACTGGCAGCCCGTCAACACAGAGTTGACACTGATGCCAGGCAGCTGTCCTGTGGGCCCCAGGGAAGCTCTGAGGTCGGGAGGCTTCTGGGTGAGAGTGGGGTGGAGGAAAGTGGAGCATTGGGGCCCCTTTCTCTGCTCACACTCAGGTCACACACCACACGCTCAGTGTCACACACAGTCACAGTGTCACAGCCAGCATTACAGGCACATGTGCTTACATGCCCACACTTGCTCTCATGCACACACACACACACACATTCCTTTCCCAGTGGCCCATTTGTACAGAAGAGGAGCTGGGGGTCCTTGACACTCTCCGGAGCCTCCACCTTGCAGACACACCTTCTGGAGACACTCCCTGGGCTTCCCTGGCCTCTCCAGCTCCTCCTTCTCCCTGCTGGTGACTGTCCCTGGGCTGCCCTGGCCTCTCCAGCTCCCTCCTACTCCCTGCTGATGACTGTCCCTGGGCTGCCCTGGGCCTCTCCAGCTCCCTCCTCCTCCCTGCTGGTGACTGTCCCTGGGCTGCCCTGGGCCTCTCCAGCTCCCTCCTGCTCCCTGCTGGTGACTGTCTCTGGGCTGCTCTGGGCCTCTCCAGCTCCCTCCTGCTCCCTGCTGGTGACTGTCCCTGGGCTGCCCTGGGCCTCTCCAGCTCCCTCCTGCTCCCTGCTGGTGACAGTCCCTGGGCTGCCCTGGGCCTCTCCAGCTCCCTCCTGCTCCCTGCTGGTGACTGTCCCTGGGCTGCCCTGGCCTCTCCAGCTCCCTCTTGCTCCCTACTGGTGACACTCCCTGGGCTGCTCTGGTCTCTCCACCTCCCTCCTGCTCCCTGCTGGTGACTGTCCCTGGGCTGCCCTGGCCTCTCCAGCTCCCTCTTGCTCCCTACTGGTGACACTCCCTGGGCTGCTCTGGTCTCTCCACCTCCCTCCTGCTCCCTGCTGGTGACTGTCCCTGGGCTGCCCTGGCCTTTCCAGCTCTTCCTGTTCCCTGCTCCCAGGCTCAGCAGAGCCCCTCCCAAGTCCCTGCAGGGCTCAGTCTCCATTTCCCCGTCAGGTGGCAGGTCACCAGGGACCCCCTGCAGGGTCTGCAGGTGCAGCCTCTTCTGGGCCTTGTCAGGCGGGCTGCCTCCTTGGCAGACTCTGCAAGAAACCTGGGTCCAACCTCCAAACCTCCTGGAGGCCACCTGCACCCTTGGCTGCTGGTCCCCATTCCAGAGCCAGCCTCTCGTGTCCCTGGGCGCTCTGCCACATCCCTTCTCCCTCTGACCAGCCAGGACGTTTCTCCTCTTCTAAGGACGTGTGATTACCTGGGGCCCAGGACACCCTTCCCTCGGGAGGCTTTAGCTACTCCTCGCAGCCACCTCGTAGGGCTTGGGTATGGGTGTCCTGGGGAGCTGTGCACCACACCCTCCTCCCCTGTGTCCGAATGGCCAGCGCCCTGTGGGAGAGAGCACAAAGTACATGAGTTAGGATCACTAAGTGATGCAGAACATGGGAAGGGAGAAGGTAAACGCTGCAGTCCATACTCACGAAGCTGGTCAGGAGATTATAGCAGTGTTGGAATCTAGCTTTCAAGATGATTTCTAAAGGATGAATCATGATTCTCAGACAAATGAAAATAAGGGCATGTTGAAGATTTTCCTGAACTCCTTAATTATTGTGGTGACCCATAGGGTGTAAAGTGGTTCAGAGGGGCTCGGGTTAACACGCCAGATCCCTGCAGAATCAGGATGCTCAAGGCTCGTGCTGGGTACCCTGCACTCCACAGAATCCATGCCTTCCCCTCCCCGGGTTCCCCTGGCCCTTCCCTCTTCTGTCACCCTATTCATGCCCGAGTGGCCTTGGTTGGCACTTGGTGAGAGGGCTCTCTGTGCACACTGTGAGAACGAAGGCCTTGTGATCTTGCCTCCGCAGGGTTCAGCAATGAGCCACCACTTTCACCTCCAATGGGGACAGTAAAGGAGCCCCCACAGTGGACCCCCAGTCCCTCTACCCTGGTCCCCCTGACAATCAGGATTGTCACTGCATTGAAGCCTGCAGGTTGCCCTGTACCTATATTCCAGTGAGTGTCTTGAGGTGGCCAGGTGACATTTTGTTCGAACCATCTCGTACTCCTGGTGGATGCAGCTACCTCTCAGGTAATAAAGCCACTGAAAAGCAGTGTCAGAGATTTGGAGGTGAGGGCAAGGGTGCCATGGGTGAGCTGGACCTCAGCCTGTGTGCGTGAGCAGGATCCCGTCAGACGCCAGCCCTGGTCTAGAGGGTCCTGGTGAGTGGCACACTCTCACATCCGAAGCGCTCTAAGGCAGTGCAGGTGGTATGGCTCTGTGGACCACATTGTGAGCCGCGAGGAGCTGCCATTGGGCTGAACTAGGAGACAGGTCGCCCTAGCAGCTTGGTTCCTGAGCCTGGAGGCCCTGGCTAGGAAGCAGGGCCATGTGTCGGTGACAGAGTCAGAGAAGAAATGCACCCAGGACAGCATGCCCACCCAGGAGAGGCCGAGCATTCCGTGGGGCTCCCCGCCTCAGGGCCAGGCTGTGGGGTGCACAAGAGTAGAGGCTCCCCAGAGTGTCACCTTGTCACCCCATCTCTGTGCTCGGAGGAGGCCCCTGGCGAGAAGCAACGAATGGGGTTCAACACTGAGAAGGGCCCTCCCTGAGACCCTGGCCCCTGTGCTGGGGAGGGGGGCCTGGGCGTGGCCCCCTCCATGAGGCTCTGTGGGAAGGTAGAGGGAGGCAGACTGAGGAGCAGCGGGGAGCCATGTCAGCTGGTACGTGGCCCCAGTGGCGGTGGCTGTGGACACAGGCTCCACCGGTGAACACCCGATGGAGGCAGTGGAGAGGATGGCCCTGGACGGGCTCTTGTGTGTGGAGGGTGCACACGGGACGAGTCTTGCTACTTCCACATGCTGTCAGTCCCTGGGAGGGGGCTGCCTGCTGTCAAGTGAGGCCACAGAGGCCCAAGCATCAGGAGTGCCCACTGGGGAACCCGTTTCCTGGTGGTCACAGGAGAACACGATTCCCATCTCTGGGGCACCCTGTCGGGCTGCGTGTGACCCCTCAGGTCCTATTTGGGGGAAGCGTTTTAAGGTGGGGGGGGGCGTGATGGGAGCTTCTCCAGGCTGACAGCCCACCATGGCTCCTTGTTTCTGGGGGCTCAGCCTCCTTGCTTGGTCTGTCCTCCGGGGGCCTGTTGGGCCCCCTGGGTGTCCTCTGGACTCTCAGTCCATCCTTCGCCCTTCTCCCCAATTGGCTTTCTTCACCTTCTGTTGGGTGGTACTGTGTCCGTCTATCACTGGTGCCCGGCTTTGGCGGGTATCTCACAGCCACCGACAGGGGCCCTGGCAGGGAGCATGGGTCACCTCCAAGCTGTCTTCTTCTCCAAAAGCCGTTAGGGCATGTTTCCCAGTATGCCTACCCCCTGTGCACCTTTGGGAGCCATCTTCTCTTTCCCACCCACAACGCCCACATCAAAATCATGTCCACCCAGTGCCCATTGTGTGCCAGGAGCCAGAGGAGTGAGCAGGCTCTGGGGACATAACCACTTGCGAGAAGGGCTGCTGGCCACCTTGGGGAGCTCTGTCCACAGAGCAGCAGAGCAACAGCAGGCACCTTCGCAAGGCTCAGTGAGCACTGGACGGCCAGAGGGTCACTGGGGGAGGGACGGGCCACCTGGGCTCCAGGCACTTCCTAGAGGCTGAGGCTGAGGCCAGGGGTGAACCTGGAGACAGAAGGCGGCACTCTTCAGGAAAGCGGAGTGGGTGGGCATGGGCAGGGGTGCAGCGGGAGCCTGGAGCGAGAGGCCGGGGCCATCAGTGCTTTTCAGAACCAATGCAAGGAGTTTGGGTTTTTTCACAACAAGGAACCACTGGAGGGTTGAGCTAGGCCAGAGGATCGCCCATCTGGGATCAGGTCACTGTGCCTGGAGCGAGAGGGCAGGGTGGAAAGGAGGGCAGGGCAGAGCATGAGGGGCAGCCGCATTCTAGACAGGTCTAAGTGAGGCCAGCCCGTGGGTGGAGAGAAGACGGGGTCAGGGGGAGCTGGAGGTGAAGGGTGCCTGGTCTAAGGTAGGTCAGCGGTCTAGAAAGCCCCCAGCAAGGGGTAAAGAGCCCGAGAAGCGGCCAGTCAGGCAGAGGGACGCCGAACAGTTTGGCCTTTGGGGCTCTTCAGGGGTGAAGCCACCAGCAGTCCCTGGCACCCCTTTAAGAATTACGGGGTGGAAACCCTGTGCTTAGGGGGTGCCATGTGCCCTGTAGGCGGGGACAGGCCGGCTGACGGCAGGGCAGGTAAGCTGCAGAAGCCTAACTGACCACTGTCCAGAAAGGGATTTCCTGCCACTGGTCCTCCTGGTGTTTGCCTGGTTTCTCATCGGGGTGTCTAGCTTTCCTCATGTGGACTTCCTTTCAACAGGTGTCCTTAGCTGTGTTCCCAAGGGACTCAGGGAGGGGGAGATGGCCTTGTTTTCCTGGCCCTGCCCTTGCTCCTTGCTGCATGGGGAGGTGAGGGGAGTGCACAGTGTCCTGACCCATCCCTCAGTGCCCTAGTCCTGGAGGGTTCCCGACAGCTCTCTGGTTTCCTACAGAGCCTGTGGCATTCCCAAGGACTTCCATGATGACATGGCCTGAGAGTGGCAGGGGAGAAAGCCTCGCTTGTCCCTGGGTCTTGAGGGCCACGGCCTGTTTCCTCAACCTCGGGGATGGGTTTGTCACAGGACTTTCTCTCTTTCTTTTGGTAGATATTTTGTTATCAAGGTGGGCAGGTTCCCTCTCCCCACTTTGCCGAGAGTGTTCATCACCATGGTTGTTAGGTTGTCACCGCGGTTGTTAGGTTGTCCATCACTGCGGTTGTTAGGTTGTCACCGCGGTTGTTAGGTTGTCCATCACTGCTGTTGTTAGGTTGTCTGTCACCGTGGTTGTTAGGTTGTCAGTCACCGTGGTTGTTGGGTTGTCACCATGGTTGTTAGGTTGTCTGTCACTGTGGTTGTACTCATACGCACGGCTGTCTGTTGCCCTCTTGTGGAGAGTGAGTGTGCCAAGCAGGCATTCCAGATGTGACAGGGCCCCTCCACCCTGGGGCAGTTCTTACCTGTAACAACCTGTCACCGCGGTTGTTAGGTTGTCTGTCACCGGTTGTTAGGTTGTCTGTCACCGGGTTGTTAGGTTGTCTGTCACCGTGGTTGTGAGGTTCACTCTCTGTTCTGTTGTGCTGCTGTGCTATGGGGTTTTGTTTGTCTCATCTCCGTCTCCTGGTGCTGGGACGGAGCCCAGGCCTTGGCGCATGCTGTGTGTGTGTCTACCGTTGCCTGATGGCCCTGCCCAGATTTATTCCTTATTGATTCAGCTTTTTTGATAAATAGGGGCCCTTTGTACCTTCTCTTCCTTTTTCTCTTTTCTTATCTTTTTAAAAGCTGCCTGACAGTTTTGACATCTAGGTCATCTATGGATCTGTTTCTGTGGACACTTCTCTCATACTGGGGTCGTATCTTCCTGTCCCTTTGCCCATGGGGATTTTTATTGTGCTGGGCTTCCTGTAGGACACACGATAGAAACTCAACCATCTGTTGCCCTCTTGTGGAAAGTGAGTGTGCCAAGCAGGCAGTCCAGGTGTGATGGGGTCCCTCCACCCTGGGGCAGGTCTTATCTGTATTTCAGTTCTGCCTTTAGTCCAAGAGCTGATCCCTTAGTGCTGACATGTAAATTTTATTCCTAACATTGGCCCCCAGATGTCTCAGGAGAGCTTCCAAAATATTGCCTAGGTCCCTCAATGAGACAAGACTTGAACTCCACGCGTGCTTCTCCTGCAGTGAAGAGAAAGAGAATTCCTGCCCAACTCCTTCAGCTTTCCATTGATTTGCTTGTTTCTTTAATGCCAAAGTAAACATTTTGGAGTCTCATTGGTTCTGTGCCACTCAAGAGCCGGCCAAGTATTTGAAGGCGTATTACATGTAGACTTGGGGGCCTCCCGACTCTGGGATTTCCTCCTCTCTACTCTGACAACTCTGGGCCTCACACTCCATTCTCCAGTCTTCACCCAACAGGCTGCTGAGTCCCCGGCCTCGGCCTGGATTGTCCTCAGGAGTTCCAGCGGGGCTCTCCCTCATGGCTCCCCCAGGGCTGGCCCCTCCTCTCTGCCTCTGCCTCGTTGCTCGGGAACCTTCAAGTAGTGGTTTTGAAGGGTTTTGCTGAGGCTCAGCAACAGCTGTCAGGAGGTCAGCCCAGCCCTGGCCACTGCACAGAGCTGAAGGGGAAGGGGCCACAGGGGAGCCAGCCAGCAAAGGAAGCACTCAGAGGCATTTTGCAGGAGCTCAAGACAGAGGGAGAGGGGCAGAGGAGAGAGAAAGGACGTCATCAGGGAGAAACTTGAACAGTCTTGCAGTGGCCCTGGGGCCTGCCCACAAGAAAGGGTTCTAAATGACCCTTGAGGATGCCTGGCCTGGTATAAGTCCATCCTGGGGCATCACTGTGGAGGCTATGGTGTTGGACTACCAGATGGTAGTCCTGGCACAAGGGCCAGGCTGTAGCCTGGTCACTCCTGGTCTCTCCCTGCTCACCTGAGGCTGTGAAAGGCCGCCAGGGTCTAACAGGGTTGGATCTGACCTTGAGCCTGGCCGGCTGTGGGAGGGCCATTTATAGGCCCCATTTCTAGCCCCAGCGTATGGAGTACAGCTGGTCGTGAGCTGGGAGGGGTGGGGAGTGGACAGGGGCGCCACCAACACCTGCCCTTTCTCCTAGCTCTGTGCTGTCTCCCTGCAGGTCAAGTGGATGATGTACTGGATCATATTCGCACTTTTCACCACGGCAGAGACATTCACAGATATCTTCCTGTGCTGGTAAGGACTCTGGGAATGGGGACATTTCCAGGACTGTTTTGCCTGGTGGGAGGCGGGAGGAGGGGAGGGAAGGGGAGTCAGGGCTGAAATCCAAACCTTGGTGCAGGTGCAGGCCTGTTAATTGGATTACTTTTGATGACGAGGTCTATAAAATTTGTTCTTCAAGTACATATTTATTGAATGACCTTCAAGAGCAGGTGTTGTCCAAGGTGCTAGGGATATGGGCAATACAGGCCCAGTTCCCCCAATTAATGCACTGGGTAGAGGATTTATATGTCGAAAGAAAAGAAAAAAGAAACAGGGGACGCAGTAGTGCCCACCTGTCACCCCAGCGGCTCCGGAGGCTGAGGTAGGAGGATTGCACTCTGCTACAAATGTCTTTTTGGTGGATATTTAATTTGGTTTCTATTTTATAAGCAATACAGCTATGCTTAGCAATGAAATAATTAAAAATCATCAGTTCTTTGCATTGATGTGTTGTATCTTAGGTGAAGGGGCTGTGAGTGGTGCCTAGTATCCTGTCTTTATGGTTAAAGGGCTGGGACGCACACACAAGTGAGAATATGTATTGAAAGGATCTAAATGGGGCCTGAGCAGCTCAAAAGCACTTCGCAATCTTGTCCCACAGGCCCTAATCTCGCAGCCTAGGCACGGGCTCTTAGGGTTGGCCATATACCATGAGGGCGTGGCTGTGGGAATCAGGTGCTCTTCCTCATAGCTACACAGAGGGGCTTCCTCTGACTATAAGCTCATGCAGAAGTTCCTCTTCCGGGCGTTCGGGCTGCACATTTGTTCACATGTTGTGTAGAGAAGCATACCAGCCAGGCATGGTGGTGCACGCCTGTAATCCCAGCCGCTAGGGAGGCTGAGGCAGGAGGACCACAAATTCCAGGCCAGCCTGGGCAATTTAGGGAGACCTCAAAATATAATTAGGGGGGCTGGGGCTGTGGCTCCGTGGTAGAGCACTCGCCTAGCATGTGTGAGGCCCTGGGTTCAATCCTCAGCACCACATATAAATAAAGGTATTGGGTGCAACTACAACTAAAAAATAAACATTTAAAAATATAGGGGCTGGGGTTGTGGCTCAGTGGTAGAGCGCTTGTCTAGCACTTGGAGGCCCTGGGTTCGATCCTCAGCACCACATAAAAATAAAATAAAGGTATTAAAAAAAAAAAACAAAAAAAAAGCAACTAAAATGAAAAAAATAAAACAAAACAAAAATATATATATATATATATATAACCTGTACACTCAGAAAAATGAAAAATTATTTCCCACCTGATTCAAATGTATGATGTCAAGATCATTGTATTGTCATATGTAACTAATTAAAACAAATTTTAAAATGGGGGAAAAAAATATATATATATATAAATAAAATTAGGGCTGAGGATGTGGCCCAGTGGTAAAGTGCCCCTGGTTCAATCTCATTAAAAAAACATAAAGCACAGGAGGCTTGCTCGCAGCTTCTTTGTAGACCCAGCCACCCCAAGACCGTCCATCTCAGCCATTGAGACAGGGCTGTGTGAGGCGCCCCAGGGCCTCTGTCCACTGTGCTTGCTGGGGTGCTGTGTAGAAGGGGGCATATGGAAGGCTGAGGGCTCCTGGAGGGCAGGTAAGGGAGTCTTCACACCTGTGATTGTGTTGCCCAGCACCGTACCCCTAAAGGTGCACTAGCAGGGGATGTTCTCACTTAGGAAAGGGTCAAGGGATGGGGTCTAGGGGTCGGATGGGAGGAGACTCTTCCTCCCACACTCCTGGGCCTTTGGCTTGGTTTTAGCTTTGTGCTGCCCGACCTACTTCTTTTACATAATAAATGAAAGAGTTGTAGCATTATAGGTGCCCCTGGGCTGCTGTGTGACCTGTGTGGTGCCTGAGCTCAGACTTACCGGCTCTCTCTGGGCCTGCAAAGACTGTTTTCCAAGGTTCCTCCATTGTTGATCACCAGGGCACTCCTGGGGAGGTGGTCAGGGGGAGGTGGGGGGTGGTCACAGGGGAGGTTGGGGGGGAGGTGGTCATGAGGGAGGTGGTCACGCTGTTCTTTCAAAGCTTCCTTTTTCTGGGCAAGAAACATGAAACAATCCTGCCAGGAAAGTGCCCCCTCATTGCTGAGGGAATATTCTGGAAGACCTTATAGAAAGCAGAGGGGTCGGGACCTTAGTGAGGAAAGGAGGAGAAGGTGGAGCTGCAGATTGGGGTGGGTATTCTGTGTGAGCAGAGCCTAAAGCGACTTGTTAGGAATTGTTCCTTTTTGGTGGTGTACACCTAGAATCCCAGCATCCTGGGAGGCTGAGGCAGGAGGATTGCAAGTTCAAGGCCAGCCTCAGCAACTTAGTAAGGCCCCGTCTCAAAATAAAATAAGGGGTGGGGTGTGGCTCAAGGGGGCTCCCCTACCTGAGCAGGTACCTGCGGAGGACTTACCTATCTGACCCCTCAGACTGTCACAGGTGACCCCAACATAGCATCATGTTTTGTTCAAATCAGGTGTGGTGAGCCGCAGAGACATGGAGATGACTGTCAGGAAGGAAGTCGTTAGTTATGCTCAGAGATCCCTAGAACAGGAGGAGGGCGTAAACCACCTGGAAACTGGAAGTCTAAAATAATTAGTGAAGAACAAAATACAAAGAATCAGAAATACATTTATGAAAGCGGAGCCCTGTACATCCAGTCCCCGTGGGTGCTAGAACAAGACCAAGGAAAGATGGCTCTGGAGGGTTATTTAAGGAGGACATCAAGGGCAGGGGCAAAGTTCCAAGGGTGAGTCTTGATTTGTGATGTCAGTCAGCAGGTTGATTGGCATCTCAGCAGGTCATATCCATCTCAGGTGCTGTGTGGGCCCCAGCAGAGCAGGATAGAAATTCACAGAGAGAATGTCCACTGGTCATTCCCAGACACCAGATGTTCCTATCCATTAGGCTCGATGTGCGGTGACCCACACGCAGCCCGTGGAGGGCTCGTGACCCAGGAGACTGAGCCATGGGTGCATGTGCGCAGGCCTTTCGTGGGCAGAGGAGGAGCTGGGACTGGCCTCCCCATGCGGGCTGAGGTGTCCACGTGCCCAGCCTGGAGTTGCTGGGAGCCTAATGGAGGCGCATCTTCTCATCTCCCCAGGTTCCCATTCTACTATGAACTGAAAATTGCATTTGTGGCCTGGCTGCTGTCCCCCTACACAAAAGGCTCCAGCCTCCTGTACAGGAAGTTCGTACACCCCACGCTGTCCTCGAAAGAGAAGGTAATGTGAACCCTGGGAGCGGAGGACGAGGACACGGTCAGCGCACCAGGTTGCAGGAGCCCCCTTGCTGGGTTTCTGGAGCCCCGATAAGCTTTTCCTACTAATCCCTTTTTAAATTGTTTCTGTAACACTTTGTTTTTTTAAAAAATTGTTTGCTTATTATTATTATTTAATTGTGCCATTCGTGGGGGACAGCGTAGAACTCAACACCTGGATGCGGTGTGCAATGATCAGCCAGGATGGTGAGCGTTTCCACCCCACCAAGCATTACTCAGCCTCTGAGCCTTTCGGCTCCTCTCCTGGCTCTTCCTAAAATATACCAGGGCCATTGTGAACTGCAGTCACCCCACCTGCCACAGAACAATAGCGTTTACTCCTACCTGTGCATCTGAACCCAGCAGCCTACTTGCCTCCACCCCAGTCTTTATCCTACATTCAGATGGCTGTGTTCAGCAGCCACCTATGAGGCAGATCATGAGGTACTTGTCTTCCTGTGTCTGACTTAGTTCACGTAACACACCGTCCTCCAGTTCCTCCACTTAGCTGCAACTGGGAGGACACATGTTTTTTTAAGGCTAAATAATATTCCATTGTGTACCACATTCTCTTTATTGATTCTTCCTAGATGAGCCTCTGGGTTTGTTCCATAGCTTAGCTTTTGTGAGCAACAAAATGAAGGACAGAAGCTATATGATCATCTCAACAGGTACAGGAAGAAGTGTTTGACAAGATCCCACATACCTTCATGGTACAAACTTCATCATGACAAAGGCCATCTAAGCAGACTTGCAGGCAGTGTCATATGAGTGGGGAAGGCTTCGAGCCTTTACGCTCAGATCCAGGACAAGAGAAGGGAGCCAGGTGGCCCCTGGAGGTGGAACACCTAAGGCCTGGTCAGAAACCCCGAGAGCCGACAGGCAGGAGGCAAGGCCATCCCTCGAAGGGAGAGGCGCTTCTGAAACCAGGAAGAGGCCCCGGGCTCCGAGTTGCTGGGGTCACAGGCCTGCGCCACTGCGCCCGGCTGATTTCTTTTTTTTTTTTTTTCAAGTATGATTTTGGACATGTTAGGAGTAGTGGTGAAATACTATACAGATGTTATTTATCATTATGGATTGTAACATATTTCCATCAATTAAAATGAGAAGTAAAACATCCATTGCAGTTCACTGCCCCCAGCTGAAGGCCCTCCCCTTGGCCGTGGTTGGCCCTCTCCTTCTGCAGATGGGATTTTAATGTAACTATTTACAATTTTACATGGAATCCTTTTTGAAAATACTTTTAAAACACAAGCTGGGAGTAGGGGGTGGTGTGCCACCCACACGTGGGAGATAGAGGCAGGAGGTTCCTGAGCCCAGGAGCTTGAGGCCCAGCCTCCAAGCAAAATCAAACCCCTTGACATGAGTAGCAGTATTTATGTTCTGAGGTCTCTGATGTGTTTGCACATGATACACGTCCACGTAGTCTCAACAGTGCCTGCCACCGTGGGACTGTCCCTTACCACTGCCCACACCGTCTCATCTTTTCCTGGGGAAGGTGATTCTGCAGTGGACATCACGAGGTGCACAGTGTGGTTCCTTCTCCATCTTGGAGTAAGATCCCAAGGGCAGGATTAGCGGGCCAAAGGAGTCCAATATTGTGTAATTCATCGGTTGTATTATTTTCTAATAGATCAGGCTCACACATCTGTAATCCTAGCAACTTGGGAGGCTGAGGCAGGAGGGTTGCAAGCTCAAGGCCAGCTTCAGCAACTTAGGGAGACCCTGCTTCAAAATAAAAAGTAAAAAGTGCTGGGGGTGTGACCCCGCTGGTTCAATTTTCAGGACAACAAAAATACAATAGGAGCCCCGTGGGTGGCTGGGAGCTGCTCCCCACAGCCTCTGGAGGTGGAGAGCCCTGTGCCCCCTCCTGGGGAACTCTGAGCGGAGGCCAGGCAGTGGCTGAACAGGCTGCTATGGAAGTTTCTGGAAGCTCTGTAGGAGTGGAGCACTGTTCCTCAGTTCCCTAACGGGGATTAGGGGAGTGGGTCCATCTGGACCTGGCCTCCAGTCCTGCTCCTCCTCCCCGTCCCCCAGCGCTGGGCCTCCCCTGCAGCCTGATTTCCAAGTGCAGGGCCCTGCCTCTCAAGAGCTGCTGAGTCACTTCTGGGGGATGGCAAGGTTAGAGGGCCGTGGAACGGGAATCCCGCTCCCTCTGAGCACAGAAACACTGCATGCTGGGCTTCGAGCCAGCCGGAGGCCAGGTGTCATCATCTGGCTGAGCTCTGAGATGAGCTCCTGAGCCTCAAGCAACCCAAAACCAGTCAAGAAACCAGTGCCACCCTTGGCTTTGTGTGGAGGAGACCTCAGCCGGTCCCTCACCTTTGCCTTGTTGAAGGGCACCAGCGCCTTCCTGGTTCTGCTTTTGCTCTGGAGTCTGTGAAACGGTCACCCTGGTCAACAAGTAGCAACTGTTTCCTTCTTCATCCTCACCCTCCTGTCCCCACACACGCGGCCACGCTGGCTCATAGACCTCAACAGAACAGCAGGACCCCAGGGCCACCTGCAGGGGTCAGCAGACCACACTTCCACCTACGAATCCAGCTCCGTGTGGTGCTTTACGGAATGACCTCGGCCAGGCCTATTGAGCCACGGATTCCGTGTCATGACTGTCCCCTTTCCCCAGGAGACTGTGGCGGCCTTGCAGCCATGGTCTGCAGGGTAGGGTGGGAGACTGCCCCAGCTTCTGGCCGTGGCTTCTGGAGCAGCCGCGTCCAGGAGGCAGGGGCTTCACAATCCTGGTCCCTGCTGGGCCAGCCCCGGGCCGGTCTCTGTCCACTCCCCGCCCCTCGCCCGTGTCCCTTTGGTCTGCACAGCCCACGGCGGTACCGGTGGCTCTTGGGCCAGTGAGAATCCCACGGGGAGCTACCAGCCTGGGAACTGGGAGGGCAGGAGATTGCCGCAGCTGCCTGCTCAGCGCACCGTCTTCCCTCTGACAGGAAATTGATGACTGCCTGGTCCAGGCGAAAGACAGGAGCTACGATGCCCTCGTGCACTTCGGGAAGCGCGGCTTGAACGTGGCAGCCACAGCCGCTGTCATGGCTGCTTCCAAGGTACCATGCTGCCCGCCACCTGGGCCCCAGCCCGCCCTGCTCCAAACAGGTGCCAGGTGGGGCAGGCTCAGGGTGTCAGGGCTCCTTGTCCTTCTGGGGTCCTTTGAGAATCTGACGAGTGAATCCCGCCATCTTTCATACCCACCACCTGTGTCCACACACAGGACTTGCACCGTACCCAGAGCCCTGAGGTCCCAGCCGGCCCCGGGGTAAGGGCCCTCACCTGCTGGGAGCTGGGGAGGCCTGGGGGCAGACAGGAGGGCACATCCCTCAGCTCCAGGTGCACAGGGTGCCACCTGGACTCCAGTCGACAGGTGCACAGACCACCTGAGCAAGGGGCGGTCTCCCCGCTCCTGTGGCCCAGCAAATGCAGGAGAAGGAGCCCAGGGTCCCAGGGTGAGCTGCGGGTCCCCACGTGAGGGGGATGGGCGAGCCTGGCAAGGAAGAATGTGGAGGAGCCCGTCCATGGGACGGCGATGTCACCCACGTGCCCCCCCCATCCTCATCAAGAGCCCTCTCTGCCCCTTCCTGGCTCCTTCTCTTCTTCACTGTCATTCCTCTTGGTCATTGTGTCAGCTGCTCTTCACGTCCTCAGACCTGAACAATTAATCCACCCAACATGTCCTCTAGGAGTAAATTTGGCATGTGGCCCCAGCGTCTCCGGGTGACAGCCCCTTCCTGGGAGCCCAGGTTGGGGCTCGAGGTCTGCCGTCAGCTGGCAGCGGGAGAAACAGCTGCTGTGTGTCGGGGGAGATGCGTGGATGGGAGGTGACTGTCTTAGCAGAGGGGTGCTCTGGTCTCCCATGGGGTGGGAGGGCTGGGGACGGGTGTGCAGCTGTGGGAGGGTGGAGACTGTGCTCCACGGGGTCTGCGTGCACGGCAGGATGAGGTGCCGAGTGCGGGCAGGATGGAGGTGCCGAGTGCGGGCAGGAGGGAGGTGAGAGTGTGGGCAGGTCTGAGGCTGAGTTGGCCGCGCCCCGTGCCAGGCAGAAGCACTGGCAGGTTCATGGGACTGGGCGCAGAGGCTGTGGCTCTTTAAAAGCACCTCTGCCTGAGGCCAAGGAGCTCTGCAGGCAGGCTGGGAGGAGAACCAAGGGTGGCCGTCCACAGGTGACCGGCTCCTTCTGTGACACAGACCGCAGGGAGACATCCACCGCACACAGCAGCCCCTGCAGGGCCCTGCCCGCCCTCCTGTTAAAGCTGCCCACACTGCCAACACGGTGAAAGAGCCCATGAGTGGCTTGCAAGGGGAGTTCTGGGCAGTGTCCCAAGGAGATCCGTCAGGACCCAGGAAGGCCCTGGATCCCCAGTGCAGCCGGCGTCGAAAGAAAAGAGAACAAGGAATCGCTACATTCTCAACACATTAGGAAGCCACAAAGCCCCTGCTGATCCTCCTCTCAGTCCTCTTCTAGTCTCTCGGAAGGAAGACGGGCCTGGCTGTGCTCAGTTCAGAGTGTGAACGTGGCGCAGTGTGGGGGCGTTGTAGGTCACTGGCCACCCAGCTTCATGTATGTAGGTTCTTTCCTGCTGGTGACTTCCACAGGACTGTCCTTTCAGGTCTGCCTCAAGCCGGAGTTGCCAGAGCCTTGTGCCACCCTGGATGGGTACTGCTGTCCCCAAACCGCCAGGGGGGTCCAGGGCCCACAGCTTCCCCAGCCAGGCACCTCCAACAGCTCATCTGGGACTCAGCTCTGGAGAGAAACCCTCTGGATCCTTCCAGGTGGACTGACGCAGAGGAGTCTGGTTCAGAGGAGAGTGTGCTCTGCTCTGTGGGAGCTTCACCGCTTCTCTACATGTGAATATCTGCAGAGAAGAAAATGTCTGTCTTCCAAAAACAAGGCCCTCTGCTTTTGAAACAGATGTGTACTTTAAAAAAAAAAAAAAACAAAGTAGTCAAATCCAAAAACTCATGGCGGCTGGGGTGCCCATCGATGCTTCCATAGCAACAGTGGATCATGCCAGGCAGGGTCAGAGGTCGGTGACTCACCAGCCAGTCCAAACCTGGCGTTCATGTCCAAACCACCTAGAAGCTTTGATTTATTTTGTAGTAGATTCTCAGATTGAGCTGAATGAGACTCTCAGGCTGTGCTCAGGTGCGTCTCTATTTTAACAAGTTCCCCAGGTGATTTTTAAGGGGCTGGCCCTGCACAGGTCGCAGAGCCAGGAGTTCAGGTGACTAGGGTGAAACGGCTCACTCTGCACCTTTCCTGGGACTCAGACTTAATTCCTTGAAGCATGAGGAGTGAGGGCAGTCGTGCGCGTGTGTGTGCGCACGCGTGTGTGTTTCCCCAAAACTTAATGGCAGTTGAGGAATGCGCACACATGCCAGCTAACTTTGGGGACATCACGTGTCAGCTGACTATGGGGACACTCAGAGGTTCATCAGAAGGTGCAGGCTCAGCGCACATCCCTGGCCTGTGAGCCTGCTGTGAGCCATAGGTACCGTCAGCATGTGTCCTCACTGACTGACCTGTCCCTGCACAGCGTGACTGTGCGGAGGACTGCAGACGCTGTCCAGGTGAGGCGTCCAGTCTCTCCCCTCTCCCTTTCCATCCTGCCACAGCTCCCAGCAGGACGCTACAAAGCCTAAGGAAAGATCAGGAGATCTTTTAAAATCATCATCATGCAAATATATTTCTTATTAATGCTAATATATCTTAGAACTGAAAAAACTAAAATGAAACAACTAGACACAGGGATCCCCCAGAACTGCTGACCCCTCCTGCGGGTCTGCATCCCCATCTGGGGGGATGCACCTCTGTCCAGGTGTCCTCTGCTGCTTGGCTGGCTCTGCTCCTGGCCCCTGACTCCACCAGGGGAAAAACTGAGTCCCAGGACTTTTCAGGACTAGAATTGAACATCTCTTTTTTAAAAATAACACTCTCTAGGGGGCTGGGTAGAGCACTTGCCTCGCACATGTGAGGCACTGGGCTTGATCCTCAGCACCACATAAAAACAAATAAATAAAACAGAGGCATTTTGTCCATCTACAACTAAAAAGACCCTTAAAAATAATGTTTTCTAAATTTATTTGTTCAGCAAAACACATTCTCATGTGAAAGGGAGACCCTGGGAGAACTAATGGAACAAGTTGCACAACTGTGAGTTCTCAGGCCACCTTATGCCCCTTGAAATCTGAACGGCACACTAGTCCCTTCCACCCACTCACTCTCAGACCTGGTGAGCAAACCTTGCTTTGATATGAAACTCGAAAGGTGATGTTGTTTAGCCCCTGAAGACCCTGACCCTAGAGCAGTAATGACAACACCAACCATTATAGTTGCCCACTGAGAGCGCTGCCCAGCAAGATCCGCATCCTCTCAATCAGGGACTCTTCTCCCACAGTGGGTGTCCAGGTGTCGGGTCCCCACCCCCAGGAGTCCCGTAGTTCCCTCCTATGGAACGTCAGTGTCTCGAGGTGAGGGACTCTGCCTTCCTCTTTGCTTCCTGCTTAGAACGTGAACAGCAACAGGACGATGCCTAGCTGCCTACCTCATCACACCTGGTCGAGGGCTCTGAACATACACTTCTTTGATCCCTTCTTTCCTGCTGTGTCCAATACGCCAGCCACATGCCACGTCTGGCTATTTAAATTGAAATTAATTAAACTAACCCTAAAATTTGATTCCTCAGTCACACTGCCCCCGTCTGGAGTCCTAAGTAGCCATGCTGGCTGGCACAGCGTATCACATTTCTATGCTGAAGGAAGTTCCACTGGGCAGGCCTGCCCCAGCCCTCTGTTAACACTCTTGGGTTCTCCTCCATCTTGTTTCCACCCTGGACCTGTAGCTGCTTTGGCTTTGGTAGGATACCCCCAACCCTTACCCATTGAGCTCTTGGGCCTCTCTTTATAAGGTTTGCCGGGAAAATGGAGAAGCTCAGCTGTCGCGCACCCATGCTGTGGCCCTCCGCCTCTCTGGTCCACCCAATGTGGCTCCACTCTTCAGACCTGCTTCCCAAGCTCAGGCGCTTTGCCTGCAATTATGGCCATCAGCCACCAGGGGGTGACCAAGCATCTAAACAGCCAGGCCAGAACCACCAGGAGATGAAGGATCGTTTTTTCTTCTAAAAAAAAAAAAAAAATTCTCAATTTGCCATAAAAGATAGTTACAGAATCGGGCTGAGGCTGTAGCTCCGTGGCAGAGCACTTGCCTGGCACGCATGAGGCCCTGGTTTCCATCCTTAGCACCACATAAAAATAAACAAAGCCATGCTGTCCATGAGGGACTATAATAAAAAAAAATGTTTTTAAATAGTTATAGAATAGTTTAACATAAATAGAAAAAAAAAGTCCCCTCCTTGCCTCCCTCCTGCCCCCACCTCTTATCCACCAGTGCTTTATCTAAACCTCTAGCTGAGTGAAGTGCTGCTTTTGAGCCACAAGCAGACTTTATTCTTGGGATCGGAGTCAGTCCAGAAGCACGTGCCCTGTGATTTGGGCTCCTGGCTGACCAGTTGATTCCTTGCCTTTGTTTTCTCTCTAGCAAAGAGCCACTGATTTTACTCCCCTGCCTCAGCCTCGCTTACTAGTCATTTCCAAGGAGGGAGAGAAAGCAAGGGCTGTGCCTCTCCAGGTGCCCGTGCCCTTTCTGTGTCCACCTGTGACTGCTGGATCTGTGGGCCTGGGCTCCTGTCTGCCCCTCCCTCAGGGGAAAGCTCCCCGGCGGCTATGCCAGCCCACATTGTGATAGCCCTTCTTGTTCAAGCGAGGAGTGTGGGACATGGGTTAATATTTAGGACTCACCACGGCAACCAGCATGCTCTGAGAGGTGTGGACAACCTGCAGAAGACACTTGGAGGGGCTGCCTGCCCTCCAGCCCCCGCCGTGCTCACACCCAGCTTCTCACCTCAGAGCCAGTCTCCGTGGGACCCAGGAGGCTCTTCCCGCTATCGCTCGCTCCCAACCTGAAAGACCTGGCCTTGCAGCCAGCCAAGCAGGAGGCCGGGGGCAGGAGCTATGGCCCAATGGACAGCCCCTCTGTTCTGTCAGCCTGGAGGGTTAGCCTGCTGAGGGCATTGGGGAAGAGGTTGGCCCAACCCACAAGGTCCAGAAGACAGCCTAAGGCTCTCACCAGGGGATGGTCTCTTGGCTGTGGGGCTTGGAACCCTCTGCCCTCCACACATGCCCGCTCCTCCCTGGCGCCTCCCCTGCATGGTGGACTCTCTGCCCCCCGCCCGCTCCTCCCCGATGACACATCTCATGCTTGTCCCTTCAGGAGCCATAAAACACCCGGCTCTCCTACAGGCTTCTCTGCCTGGGGCTTGAGCCTCAGCACCCTTAGTGGACACTCCCTAGTCCCAAGTCTGCCCAGCCCTGGGCCTGTCTTTCTGATGACCACGCAGTCACCATCTCTCAGGACCCCAAGCATCAGTCCTGGCTCGCCTTCCTTTGCAGCCCTTGGTACTTGCCCACAGCGCCGGCCCCTGTTCTCAGAATCGCCACTCTCACTACGCATAGAGCCGCTCTCCTGCCTGCCTTTGCCACGTTCTTCCTTCTGCTTCTCTGAAATCCTGCCCACGCCTCAAGGTCCTGTCTGCCCGCTAGAGCCTCCTATGCTCCCATGTGGAGCTGGGCTGTCACACCCTGGTCCTCTTCTGATGTGGTCACTTACGTTTCGTCCCGCCCACGTCCCTGAGAGGTGTTCAGTGAGTGCTGAGGGAATGGAGAGTCTCGCGTGTTCTTAACTGCCTCCCAAGGGTGGGCTTCGGGAACAGCAGACCCCGGGAAGGGGCCACCCCTCCTCCTCTGGTGTCCCGTGAGCCTCCACTCTGCCACGGGGATGGCATGGTACCTGCGGTGGAGCAGTTCTGAGCCAGTGCACAGCAACCTCCTGAGGGCAGGGCTCATGGCCAGTGCTGCAGAAGGGCCACCTGTTAGGCTCCTGCTCCTGGGTGAGATGGCCCTCCCAGGCTGGTCACGACCTCTTCACTGTGGAACAGAATGACACCAGCCAAGCACTGGCCCTGGGCAGCTGCACGCAGATTTGGGTGGGGAGGCCATTTCCACTCTGGTCCCCTCCCATGTGCCCTGGCCTCCTGGCTGGGCTTTCCCTATCAGGGCTCCTCCTCCAGCTCGACTGCCCCAGGTGGAGGGTCCCTGGAGACACCTGCCATCTGCCCATGGAGAAGGAAGGCAAAGGGGTGCTGCTGTTCAGGAAGGGCTTCAGCTGCCAGAGCCACAGCCTCTGCTTAGGGAAGCAGTAGAGCTGGGCTCCTCGGCAGGGTCTCCCAGCTCTACCTGCTGAGGTTCCCAGCCGGGGTCCCACGCACTACCCCACCCACCTGAGCAGAGCCCTGAGGGACCACCACCCGCCAGTGAGGGTCTCAGAGTCGGCCACAGCCAGGCTCTGCAGGGTGGGCTCCAGCCTCTGACCATCCTCTGTCAAACCCCTAAGGAGCTCGGAGGGTACATTGTACCCCAGGGCTGCCAGCCAGGGTGCCAGCCAGGGCCACCAGTCAGGGCTGCCAGCCAGGGCCGCCACACAGGCTCCCAACCCGAGGCAAACATGGCAGCAATTAGATGCTAGTTAAAGAACTTGGACCCCATGCCGTGTTTCCATAAGATGCTTCCCTTTCCGTGAAGCTCTCTCCTGTGGAAAGACGTTGGAACACGCGTGACCACAGCTGCACTTGCCACTAGGGATGGATGTTTTGTCCTGTGGATGTCTGTCCTGTCCTCTCTCCCTTCTCACTGTCCACTCACTAACCCCCTGGGCCTTTGCTCTAGGGCGGCTGGGCCAGGTAGAGCGTCCAGCCAGATGCCCATCTTGATAGTCATGTGTGCAGATCCCTCCAGGTGGTCTTGATACCGTCACTGCCCATCACTGGGCACTACCAGTAGACCCTGGCCCTTAGTGCTGCCCTGACTCCTTGCTTCTCCCTCTCTGGGGCTCTGTGGGCACCCCACTCACACTGCCCCACCAGCCTTGAGGGTTTGGTTTGCCTGCTGTCCGTCACCAAGGGCACCTCCCAGAGGGAGCTCGGGAAATCCAGTCCTTCTTCTCCGTGTCCACGTGCCAGCTGCAAACTGAGGGGAAAGAGGAGGAAGCCCTTGGGCCAGTCCTCCGTGTGTGCGGCCTTAAGTGTCCAGAAGGTTCTGACTGTTCTAACATCTGCTTTCAATACCCGCCCACTGTTCACCTCCCTGCCCCTGCCAGGGATGTGTTCAGGTTCTGGTCAAAGAACACACCTTGCCACCGAAGCCCGGTTTTCCATTCCTATCCCGCGACCCGCACCAGGGCCTCCTCTTCCAGGTGGGCCCACACAGTGTCCTGAAGGTGCCTTGGGCTTCCCATGCTCACACCCTGGCCCTGCCCATCTACCTGTGCAGAGGCCTCCACTGATGAGCCAGCAGTGTGACCTCCCCACCCCCCGCCCTGTCACGTGTTGCTGTCCTTATTCCTGGCCCACACCTAGCTAGAGCTGACCTCCTTGGGCAGACCCCATGTCCCCCACCCCACCCCTATGCAGGATGCCGTAGCCCTGGCATCCCAGCAGGGCTGAGCCAGTGACCGGGGAGCCAGTGATCAACCCTGGGCATCCAAGGGGAGCTGAGAGGGTGACCAGCCCTGGGCATCCCAGGGGGGCTGAGAGAGTAATCAGGGAGCCAGTGACAGCCCTGGGCATCCCAGTGTGGCTGAGAGAGTGACCGGGGAGCCAGTGACCAGCCCTGGGCATCCCAGCAGGGTCTAAGAGGGTGACCAGGGAGACAGTGACCAACCCTGGGTGTCCCAGGGGGGCTGAGGGTGACCAGGGATCCAGGGAGCAGCTCTGGAACCCCAGCAGGCTGAGCACTGACATGAAGGAGGGCAGGAGGCGGACGCGCCTCTGTCCATTCCACGTGTCATCTGTGCCCACGGCTGGGGCTGTCTCTTCATTTGTGTCCCCTCTTCCCCTTCATCAGGTGGCTCGACTCTTTCACTTTGCCTCCTCTCTGGACCACAGGGAAGGGCAGGTAACCCTGTGGAGAGGTGTGACTAACCCCAAGCTGACCCAGTTGTGGCTAAGGCCCAGCTGTCCCTGTGGCCCTGGTCTGGCTCAGTGGCGGTGGCTTCCTGCCCCATGTGTGCGGTGCTTGTGAACCTGTGGTCCCCCGGTGCCTGGTGGTGTGTCATTAGGTAGCGTCTAACGCCTGCTTAACCTCCAGGGTTTCCTCCCTCGCTGCCTGGACTTGCTGGGGCTGCCGTGGTGGGCGCCTGACTCCCTCTCCGGGCTGGTGGGTCCCATCTTCCTCATGAGCAAGGCTGGCCTCCGTGCAGCATGAGGAGGCTCCTGCCTGGCTCTGGGGGGGCGTGTGCAGAGCAGGCCTCACTGTCAGCGTGGGCGCCAGTGGGGGGAGTACTAACCTGTCCAGCTGCGGGAGGGACCTGGTCTTACTAGTGGCTGCTGCCAACTGCTGACCACTAAACCGGTTGCATTACTGTCACTGTGCCCGTAGAGCATTAGATTCCGCGTGGTGTGGATGGGCCGATGCCGTATGGTGCCTCTCCTGTGGCTCGCTGGTCCCCGGGACGAGCGCCTCTTGAAGGGGGGCAGTCGGTCCCTGGTGGAAACCCCACGTCCTCCCTCTCGGTTCTGTTTTAACTGTTTCCTTTGCTGTTTCCAACCCTCCCTGCCAGTGTCTGGTGTAGGGGCATATGTGAGGGTCACACAAAGCCTGTGCTCGTGAGATGGGAACTCCAGGGTGGCCTTGAGGACTGACGGGTGAACCATACTGCTTCCTTAAAGGGAACACACGTTCCCAAATTCTTCAGGGACAAGAGGGGGCGTGGTGAAGAGTGAGGCCCATTCCTCCCAGCTGCCTGCCTGGAGGCCTGGGAAGCACGCCTCCATGGTCAGATGCTTGCGTGGCCCCCACCCTGTAGCACACAAAACTGCACAGACCCCCACTGTGGTGGGTGGAGGGTGCCACTCAGGGGTGACCCAGGCTGAGAAATATGCTTCTCTTTCCACCTGGTCCAAGCCCTCCAAGGCCAGTTCAAGGGCGGACCCCAGGACTCCTGGCCTCTCACTTTTCACCCCCTGACACTCTCATGCACTCCTGTGGTCACACCCAAGACCCCCCTCACAGGATGCTGTCTGGGACCTGCAGATGCATCCAGTGGGGTGGGGTCTCCTGCTGCACTGTACTCAGGCAGCAGCTCAATGAATGGTGACACAGACATCTGTTCAGCTCCCTGACCCTGGCGTCCATCAAGCAGAGTAGGGGTCCAAGTCTGCAGTAGCCAAGCTGGAGGGGAAGCACAGCAACTAACCGTGCTGAAGTTAAGTGACCGGCATGTGGCCAGACGAAGCGCCCGACTGCAGTAAGAGCAGCCTGGAGCGCAACAGTTAGCCAAGGTGGCTCTGCCCTGTGCAGCCAGAGCCCACTGTGTCTAAGGACTGTGGCTTCTGGCATGCTGCCATCTTAACTACCATCTAAGAAGGCAACTGTTGCCCATGAAATTGGGACACGGTGCTAACTGGTTTTCAGGAGCCTTCTGATTTCCACAGGGGACAGGGTAGATAGAGAGCTACTCCTATCCTATGTATCCTTGGCCCTGCCCCGTCAGTCTTTGCAATGTTGGTGACATTGGACCTTGACTGGCTGGCTCCTGGGAGAGCAGATGGACACGTGTGAGGCCACTCCTGCTTCCCTCAGATCTGAGCATGTGGAGAACCGGCAGCCACGCTGATGGAGTCTGTCCCTGGCCATTTATATGGGCTTGGGTTCCTGGGGCCCCTCCTGGTCTTCTGGGCCAGAACAATCTTCTCCTTCAATTTCAACAGCAGCTTAAGTGCCTCAGAAAGTAGTGGGGGGCTCTGTAGGGGTGCCTGAGGGGGTCATCTCACTGAGTCCTCACCAGCACCCAGCTGGGCAGCAGCTCCTCTGCAGATGGGCTCTGAGGTGGAGAGGCGGAGGGCACCACTTGTGCCACAGTCTAGTGGAGTACGGACCCCACCTCCCCACAGCTGTGTCCTCGTCTCCTCTTCCTGTGGCCTCTGTTGTGCACTTGGGTTCTTATTTGCACTTTTCTCTTTTTATACTTTGTCAGACACCAAGCTGTCTTTTTGCCCCTTCCTATTAACACCCAATGCAGGGTGCTGCCATGGAAAGTGCCCAATAAATTGCTGCTCAGTGTGTGAGTGAATAATAGGGAGAGAGCGCATCAGCAAGTGGCCACCTGGACCTGCCGTCAGCCTCACGCGGCTGCACTCAGGCATAATTATCAGAATATCTGCTCACATTTCCAGAATCAATTTCAGCTTCCAAACTCCAAATGGCAGGCTGGGGTGTTGCTCAGTGGTCAGCGCTTTCGTAGCATGCCGAGGACCTGGGGTCCATCCCCAGCACCACAAAAATAAATAAATACATTACACATGTCACAGAAACATTTCTGGGTAAAGTGAGCTAACCATGGCTGCTGGCTGTGAGGTTTGGATGAGGCCCCAGGAAGTGGGGCCTGAGAGCCTGCCTCCTGCCATCTAGAGCAGAGTCTTAGTTCATGTAATGTTCTCCAAGCTTGGGCTGGTGCACCTGGTTGTTGGTCTCTGATTATTTAGAGTTTTCTTTGGGTTACTGTTGGTTTGCAGCACACAGTTTTTGTACTCTGGTAGGTTGGGAGCTGCTATCTCACCTTCTGAAGAACCGCTGCTTTATTGACCCTGATGGTTCTCCTAGCCCCCCGTCAGCCCTCCATATGCTCCTGCCTTGGCTTCTTTATCCTGTCTGCAACTTCGATGTCAGCGAGTCAGTGTGCTTGGTTGGTTTAATTATATTGCTATGATTTTTTATTAAGTAACATGAAAAAAATATTAGGCCTGTAATCCCTGTCACTCGGGAGGCTGAGGCAGGAGGATCAAGAGTTCAAAGCCAGCCTCAGCAACTTAGCAAGACCCTGTCTCTAAAAAAAAAAAAATAAAATGGGCCGGGGGACATACCTCAGTGGTTAAGCATCCCTGTTACCCCCACAAAAAAAGGAAAAAAGAAAAAGATCTCTGCAAGCCCTCCCTCCATCTCTGACAGCCCCTGCCACGCAGTGGGGGCCTGGGCTTGTTCATTGAATTCACAGAGGCCTGAGTCCTGCCCAAGCAGCTCTGACCAGTTCTTGCTGATTTGGGTTCTGTTATTTCTGTGTGCTTTACTGTCCCCACCTCCTGTGGACCTCCAGAACCATTCTTCCCTCCATTATCCAAGTAAACTACCTCTCCTGTCCCCACCACCATGGGCACCTGAGGCCATCAGCACGGGCTTCTGAGCTGCCTCAGTTCACTGACTTGCCTGAGCGTTGCTGCCCATCACCCTTCCCCAACCCCAGGCATTTCTCAGTCTCCTGCCAGCCCTGTCCCACCCAGCTGAGGCCCAGCTGGGTGAGGCTGGCCCTAGGGTGCCACCAGGAGCACCTCACTCTCCATTGAGATGCTCTTCCTACGCAGCCAGTATAATGATTTTTCCTGATTTCTTAAAATAATGATGCCCCTCCCAGGATTCACTCCGTGGCTCCTTCAGACAAGGAAGTGATCATGATCAGTGGGTTTTAAAAATAGACCATTTTCCTTCCTATCCGCACCTTGTGGATATTTTGTGAAGCGCAAACGCACAGCGTGAACAACGAGCCTCATGAACAGTGACAGCCGCACAGACAAAAGAGGCGAATGTCGTCGTACATTAAAAACCCTATTCTATTTCCCTTGAAAAGACCGAGGACTGAGCACATCAGGGTCTGGCTTTCTGACGAGATGCTTGTGTGTTAAGAACCAAGGAGACTCAGCTGGATGAGGACCTTCCTGTGCGAGTCCAGGGAAGTTGCGTGGCCCCTGGTGGCAGGGCCTGAGGCGTGGTCCCCTCGTGGCGTCTGCTTGGGTCCCCAGCTCTCCATGGGTGTCTGGGCCGAGCCGGGCTGACCATCTTGTGTCCAGCACTGCCCTCTGCAGGGTCCATCTAGGCCTTGACTCCCACCTCGCTGGCCCTCAGGTCAGGGCTCCTGGCCTGGCATGTCTAGCCTCTGATGTGTGTCCCCCTGTGTTGTGCCCAGGGCCAGGGCGCCTTGTCAGAGAGACTCCGGAGCTTCAGCATGCAGGACCTCAGCACCATCAGGGGAGACGGCGCCCCTGCTCCCTCTGGCCCCCCTCCACCTGGGCCCGGGCGGGCCAGCGGCAAACACGGCCAGCCCAAGATGTCGCGGAGCGCTTCCGAGAGCGCCAGCAGCTCAGGTAGGTGCGCTCCACTGCCCCTCTCCCTCTACCATGGCCTTACTTCTCTGAGAGGCCTGTCCACCATGGGCCGTGCACTCTGGCCCTGGCCCCTGGCCCTGCCACCAGCAGAGGTGTCCATCAGACCGTGCTAGGCCAGCCAAGGGGCAGTGCCACTCACCTGGAAGCTGGTCTGGGACTCAGCTCAGGGGCAGTTAGGTCACCTGCATCAGAGGGTCCTGCCTCCATTTGATCCCCTGGAATTTCGGGGGGGGCAGTAGTGCCAAGCCTCGAGGCCACAGAGAGATGGACGGGGCCCTGGAGCCCCCAATGGTCTCTTCCTCTCTGGCTCCACACTCCCAGGGTCTCACCGTCTTGAGCACCTGAGTGCCTCCTCTTCACCCCACCTGGGCGGCAGCCCTCTTCCCCTGGACAATTCCTTTCCTGTTCTCTGCTCTCCCCGCTCATCCCCGGCCACCCATTCACTGCACGCCCCTGTCCCCGGACTGGCCCACCCCGCCGGGGTCTCTGTGGGTCTGGGGTGAGACCAGACGTGGGTTTCTGTAGAGGGGCCATGCGTTGGGGACCCCAGGCATCTGACCCATCTGTGTGGGCTTCAGGCTCCTGGACAGTGGGGCATGGACGGGGGTGGGGCACTGGGCCAGAGCGCACAGTGTTCCAGATATATTCCCAGGAGCTGAGGGCAGCCTGGGCTCTCAGCAGAGGGTCCACGTGGGGTGTGGGGGCGGTGCTGGGTCAGCTCCTCCCCTCTGAGGCATAAGGGGTGGGAATGGGCCATTCTTGTGCAGTCTGTGGCCGGGACGTATGCCTGGCATCTGCCCTGCCCTAAGCATCCCCACGGGACCCCTGGCCCCCGAGACCCCCGTGTGCTGAGGCCTAGCCTGCAGCAGGCTTCCGTCCTGCAGACCTGGCTGAGCCTCAGGGGTGTGGAGCATGAGCACTGTGCTACCCTGGGAACAGGGACTCAGTCAGAGCCAAGGGCCCCCAGGTGCCCTTGGGATGTTCCCTGTGCTCCTCTGAGGGTTGGAAGACTGGTTTTTTGGTGAGAGGTATTTTAATCCTAGAAACAGGGCAGAGCTGCGGAGAGGGCCTAGCCACAGGGTGAGGGGCACCTCTGGAGGGTTATCTCCTGAGGGGCCCCTCAGAACCCTGCAGGACGGGCCTTGGGGATCACACAGTCTAACCCTTCAGGCGGAGCCCAAAGGACTGTCACCAGGGTCACCTTTGGTGGGCTGCAGGCGGGCACAGGCTCCTGGCTACCAGGCAGTGTCCTCGGGTCATCACCACACCAGGCTTCACTGTGCACCCAGCTTCTGACCCACTGGGCACTGCCCAGGAGTGGCATCACCTCTCCCATGATCAGCTGCTGAGCCTCAGGAAGCTAGAGAAGAGGCCCAGAAGCCAGTGCAGGGACCCTCGCCGGCACGTGATCTGGGCAAATGCTCGTCCTCTCTGAACCCTGAACTCCTCATCTACACACAGGAATGCCACTCTGGACCCAGCCAGGTGGAGTGCTTAGGACTGGGCCTGGGGCCAACGTGCAGAGACCACCGTTACCCATGATGGTATTTATCTCACCCAGGAGAGCGCTTTGTAACACCCAAAGTGTCCAGGAGGGAAGGGGGCTGCGGGCAGCAGGGAGATCCCTGGCGGGATGAGCTGAGCTGGAGTCCTGCTGTGGGAGGAAGTGGTGTCACTGGCCCTGCAGCCCCTGTCCCCATAGAGTCAAGTAGAGGAAGCAGGCCCAGAGGGGTCATGCACTGTGCCAAGGCTGCATAGCACCGGAACCCGGGCCTCCTTTCTGGAACTCCCTGTGCGTGTTCAGAGCAGAACTGTGCGTGAGAGGCTTGAGTGTCTAAAAGAGGATGTCTCCTGGGTCTAGAGCATGCTCTCTGCCCAGCACCAGGTAGATAAGGGCTGGGAATGATTGGATTGGGAGTTGGTCTGGGCCTGGCAGCAGAGCCACCCTGGTGGCTGATGCTGTGCTTCGGTAGCCACTTCCGCGCTGCCCTCCCCCGGGCTGGTTTGGGGACAGGGAAGGGAGATGCTGACCCACAGTGAGGCTGGGTGGTGCTCTTTCTAGATGTTGCCGGGCCTAAAATAAAAGCCACCTCAGCAAGGAAAGGTGGCCCAGGCCCAGGGCAGGGGCAGGAAATTAGCCCAGCCTGCACGGCCTCAGATCCACAGGGGTGGGGCAGGGCAGAGCTGGGGAGCCACGGGCTTCTGCCAGCTGGGCCTGGACTCCAGGACTCCACCAAGCAGAGGCTGCACTTGTCCCTGCGGGGCCAGGCCTGGCCACGGAGCTTCTCAGGACAGTCCCCATGGGGCTCCAAGGAGCCGATTGCGCAGCTTCTTCTTTACAAAAGGGCCAGGTGACCCCGACGGGCCGCTCAGCACTGTGAGGAGGGCACAGGGAGAGGTGCAGGCTGGGAAGGCTCCTGGAGAGACACGGGAGAGGTGGCAGCTGTGCCCACGGAGTCCTGCGGACACTGGAGCCACAGACGGGATGCACGGGTGGGTCCTGAGCGCGCAAGGCTGAGTGAGGAAAGGACAGAGCAGCGTGAGGTTTAGGTGACGGTTCACACAGGACAGAAGTGTGTGCCCTGCCACAGACAAGCCCGCAGGGACACACTGAGCAGGAAGACGCCCTTCCAGGCAGGGGGCTGCTGCCTAGTGAGGAGGAGGGCGAGCGAGTCTCAGGAGGAAGGCCGCCAGGCCCCAGCAGGAGGTAGAGCTCTGCTGGACCCATGGGACCACTGGGGAATGAGGAAGAGCCCTGTGTGTCTTGAGAAGGGGGCGCAGGAAGCTGTGACGGAGGGAGGCAGATGGCGCTTGCGCGGCCCTCCGCTCTGCAGGCTCCTGGAAGGGGACCCAGGCTGCCTCCCTCTCTGGCTGCCCGTGCCCCCTGCACAGGTGCCCAACACACCTGGCACTCAGGGCGCTGCCTGTGGTCTGAGGAGGACGCAGGCCCTGCCACCAGGGATGGAGAAGGATGGTGCTGCCCTGCGTCCCACGCCCAGGCTGGTGCTGCTAGTGCAGCCACCCCACCTTCTCAGCGTGTGGAGCTTCAGGCCCTTGAAGATACAGGGCAGGCAGGGACTGAGGTTGCCCTCCCTGCAGAAAGGATGGGAGGGACGGGGCACCATGAGTGGGACGCCTAGCGCTGGCCACAGGGAAGGGCACACAGGGAGTTGTAAGAGTGGATTTGGATCACAGCAAGTCCTTAACGAGCATCCACCATGTGCCAAGGCCCAGCTGTGCTCCGACAGCCAGGGAGCAGGCGGGACAGCAGCCAACCAGGACTTGGGCCAGACGGCCAGATACTGCGCACTTGGGGTTCAGGGACTAGTCTAGGGAGGTGTCCCAGGGAACTTTCTGAACCCGACGGTCTGGAGGAGAGACTTCTGGGAATGGGTGGTTGGAGCGATTTCCTGGAGGATACCTGAACCTGCCCACACCTGCCCTAGGGCTGCAGGACTCGAGGCCGGCTCTGGGCACCAGGGGACAGGTGCTTTGGAGCAGAGACCCCCTTCCTGGGATCCCCGTGCTGAGCGCACGGGATCCCCACCCTCTCGGCCTCCCTGTGCCTGGGGCTGGCTCCTGGGTGGGGTCCTCACTGACGCTGCCCCCGTTCCCACAGTGTGCACCTGCTGCGCCACCTGCAGGACCCGGAAAGGTGAGTAAGCAGCGTCTCCAGCCCCCACAGCTGCTGGCTCGCCTCAGGAGGGCCTCTAACCCGAGCAGGGACCTCGGCTCCCTCCCAGCTGCATGGCCAGGGGGCCCAGTAGGGTCACTCCTGCAGAGCAGACACACTGTACTCCTGTGGGTAGTGTTTGGAGCGTGTGCAATGCCTTGGGGGCTGCAGTCAAGATGGTGGCCAGTGCGCCCTCATCTGAGGGGTGGAGCTGGAAGTTCACATCAATGTGGCCTCTAGTGGCCGTGGGCCAGAGGCCTCAGTTCCTCTCCACATGGCCTCTCTAGGGCTGCTGATGTCCTTGCAGTGTGGCAGACGACTTGGCCCAGAGCAGGTGACCCCAGAGAGAGGGCAGGCAGGAAGCCACAGTGCCCTTCATCACCTTGTCTTTGAAGTGGCCAGTTCAAAGTTCTCATCCTGTTTGGTGGAAGTGAGTCACCATGTCCATCCCACATCAAGGGCAGAGTTAACCTCCAGCTCTTGAAGAAAGGAGTAACACAGCCAGGGGCTGTGGCCATGCCTGTAACCCCAGCAACCTGGTAGATGGAGGCAGGAGGGTTGCAAGTTCAAGGCCAGCCTCAGCAACTTAGTGAGACCCTGCCTCAAAATAAAAAGGGCTGGAATGTAGCTCAGTGGCAGAGCACCCCTGGGTGCAATCACTAGTGCCCCCCCCCAAAAAAATGTGTGCAGTTATTGCTCAGTCACCACACAGTCATGCCTCCCTGTACTGTGGGAAGTACGCCCAGGAACTTGCCAAGACTGCAGTGCTGGAGCCCTGTGGTTCCAGGGGTGTCGTCCTGGTGCAGCCAAGGGAGCCCTGGTCCTGCTTTGCCACTTACGAGCTGTGCAGCTTTCTGTGAATCTCCTAACTACTCTGCGCCTTAGTTTCTTCACCTTAAAATACAGACAAAGGTCCCTGCTTTCCTCGCTCTCTGCACTGTTGTGAAATGGTTGTGCAATGGTTGTGCAATGGTTGTCGAAGGACTACTGTTTCCAAGGACTGCCGTTAGTGGAAGCACCACACACTAGAGTAGCCAGGAGACTCCAGGGAGGGAAGAGGCCTCCACTTCTGGACAGGGACGCCTGCTGCTGCCTTCACTGTGTGTGACAGCTTGGTAGCCTGCTCCTGTTTGCCTGGCCTTAACTGGACACACCAGGGACTAGACTGTGCTGGACTGTCCAAGCCCTTGTGGCCCTCGCTGTTCCCCAGGGAGCATGCGGCTTGGCTCAGAAGGAGGGAGGTCCCAGCCTGCAGCCTGTTGACTACGTGAGGACATGGGGTGGGCACACACTGCCCACTGCTGCCTGGCCACTGGCTCTGGTGCCACTGGGCCAGCACAAGCAGGACACTGTTAGGTGGTGGGTTGGGCTAGATGGCCTCTGCAGTGGCAGCAGGTGGTACTGGGGAGGTTCGCTGGGGCCATGAGAAGGCCTCAGTGCACAGGATGCTTCCCTCCAGGTCCCCTGGAGTGGTGTCCTATGGGGGCCGCTCGGACCGAAGCCTGGGCCACGAGTTGTCCCGAGGACCCCTGAGCAGAGCAGGAGTCTCCTAAGGGCTATAAATGCAGGTCCCAGCACAGGATGGAGGGTGGAGAAGGACAGGGGCAGCTGGGAGGCTGATAGGCGTGGGGGGCCACAAGAGCCACCCAGGAGCGGTAGAGGCGGCCGCTGATCTGTGCTGTCCTTTCTGCCTGTGCACCTGGTTCCCTCCCCGCCCCTGCAGCCAGTTCCTTCCCCACTGCCCGCCTCCCTTTCTCTTCCTCTGCCGTCAGGCCCCACCTGCCCCCATGGACAGAGAACTACACTCGGGATGGCCACCTGAGCCCAGGCACAGAGCACCCCTGGGACATGGTTTAAGAGGGTCCTTCCTCTTGCCATCTGCTAGGGAGAACGGCAGATGGCAAGAGGTTTAAGAGGTTTAAGAGGGTCCTTCCTCTTGCCATCTGCTAGGGAGGAGAGAGTTGCGCTGGGCAGTGTCTTTCCCCTGGTCACACAGGAGGAGCTGTGTGTGTGTGTGCACACGCGTGTGTTTTCACACTCACGTGCGCGTGTGTGCGTGTGTGTGTGTATGGGTGGGTGTGGCTCTCGCCCCAGGGCCTCTCCTAACTGTGTTCTTCTCTCCCCACGGCGGTGGCGGACGTGGATGTAAGTGTCGCGGCCTCCTGGGCATGCTCTCCAGACATGTTTGCTGGCTAACGTGTGCCGTGTGGGGTGCTCACTAACCCCGGGGGGCTCTGCTGCTCTGTGGGGGTGGCCCTGGGCTGGCTGGAGCAGAGGGTCAGGGAGGAGCAGGAGTTCGGGGAGGAGCAGGAGGTCAGGGAGGAGCAGGATGCCAAGGAGGAGCAGGAGGTCAGGGAGGAGCAGGAGGCCAGGGAGGAGCAGGAGGTCAGGGAGGAGCAGGAGGTTGGGGAGGAGCAGGTGGCCAGAGAGGAGCAGGAAGTCAGGGAGGAGCAGGAGGTCAGGAGTAGCAGGAGGCCAGAGAGGAGCAGGAGGTCAGGGAGGAGCAGGTCAGGGAGCAGCAGGAGGTCAGGAGGAGCAGGAGGTCAGAGGTGCTTGCCCTATGCCTGGGGTGTGGCCAAGGTCCCTCTTCCCCCTAAGGAGGAGGAGGACAGGAAGCTGAGACTCAGATTCACCAAGCAGCCCCCTGAGGCTCGGAGGCTTGTTCAGGACACTCGCCCTCGGGAGTCCTGGGGGAAGAACATCACAAACACTCTTGCCATCAATGGCTAGGGCCTCCGTGGCCAGGGGTGTTTCTCTTCTGGGAGCTGCTTCTGGCCCCCGACTGCCCATACCAGTGTCCCTTGCTGCAGCCTCTGCTCCGCTGGGCACTAGCTCTCTATTCCTGCTTGAGTAGCTGGGCTCACCTGCACTCTTCAGGGCCTGGAGGGTCACTCTCTCTGACCCTTGGTCCTTGCTGAAGGGCGAAGTGTGGAGAGCACGCGGGAAGCCCCTCTGGTGGTCATTGTTATCCTGGTAATGTGTGAGTTCCTTGCTCAGCCACAGCGCATCCAGGCCAGGAGAGTGGGTTGACTTGTGAGATCCCCTAGGATCTTGAGGGGACACTGGGCCACCTTGGCGCCCAGAGGCATCAGTACAATGAAAGCCCTCGGGCAGGACTGAGAGGGAACCACATGTGGGTGTGCAGAGGCACAGACCCCACCACACTCAGCCCCAGGCCCAGGATGGGGACGGCCTCTGCAGGTCTGCCTTGCTCTGGGGGCCTTGGGTCCTGGGTTATGTCTCGTGCTCCTCCTGTGTGTCCAGTTGATGGGTGCCAGCTCTGACTTGGGGCCAGCACATCAGAGGATGTGGCTGCTGTGCACCCAGCCCTGGGCAGGTGCTCAGAGGGTGTGCGGGAGGACCAGCATGGCCACACACCTCAGGACACTGTTGCTGGCCTGGGCTGGGAGCCCACGGGAGAGCCAGGCTGTGTAGCACCAACGGCTTGGTGCAGACCCTAAGCTTTCCAGGTCTCTGGTGCGGGAAGCCCTTGGAGGGTCAGTCTTCCCAGAGGCCTGTGAGATCGTGGGTGTTTAAGGTCCTGAGTCTGGCTGGACTTGGGCAGGGAAAGGACCCGAGAACAGCCTAAACGCAGGGTAGACAGGCTGAGGGAGGCACAGACTGAACCGCGCATGGGAGATGGATGCCTCAGGCCCTCCCTGAGGTGCAGCGTGGGCAGATCCCTCCCCAAGGCAGCCGTGCTCTGGAGCTGCCCACCCCCCACCCCCGCAGGCTGCCACGGAGAAGGGCAGCAGAACGGAAGAGGCTGTCCAAGATGAGGTAGTGTTGCTTTGCTGGGCCCCTGGGCCCCTCTGCAGCCAGTCCCCTTTGTGGAAACAGTGGACTTGTTGGCTGAACTTTTTTTTTTTTTTTTTTTTTTTGGAGCAGTATCAGGTGTCCTAGGAGGAGCTCAGGTTTCCATCTGCAGACAGAAGGGTGGTTGGACGAGATGGGTGAGGTAGGCGAGGGGCCTTCTGTGACTGGCTAAGGCAGTGTGTGAGGCATAGGAGGCCGAGACTGTGGACATCAGATGAGCTGGGCGGGCAGGGACAGCTTACATCTCAAGGCAGGTCGTGGGCAGACTCTGCGGGCCTCCTGTGGGTTCTTCAGGGCAGCCTGAAATAGGACCCTTGCTGTCTTGTTTTTCCAAAGCGGCTACGTTCAGACTCTTCCTGGGCTCCTTTGCTTTCCAGGGCGGGGGCCTTGGAAGTGAGGGTCTATGTGGGTCATCACTATGGCTTCCAGGGTGCTGCCTCCTGTCTGTAAGAGTGCGGAGCTGGCCACCCAAGTGCAATGCAGTGCCGTCACGGTTGCACGTGTGACGTAGGTAGCTGGGTCCCCGTGCGTCACCCATCTGTCCTGTCTAGAGCACAGCCTTCCCTGGCCAGCTGGGACAGCCGCAGGTCTGGACCACGGGGACGCAGCATGCCCACCTCCTTGGCTGGTGTGGGCTGAGCGTGGGTTGCCCTGAGCCCAGTGCCTTGCCATCGTCCTCTCACAGCCCTGGCCCTTCAGGGAGGCCCCAAGTCCTTGGTGCCTCCTAAACACGGGCTGCAGCTGTCCTAACAGGCCTGGCGTGTGGTGGAGCCTAACCCCACCCTGCCAGCCCCTTCCTCGCTGATGCCTCCTGCGCCCTCTCTCCTCGTGTAGACTGTACATGCACATTCAGTGGTTGAGGGAGATGTGGACGAGGGTGGTGTGAAGGCCTGGGAGCCCCTCCAGGCCCACAACCCACTGGCGTTCTCTGACGACGAGGAGGAGGACCTGCTGGATTTCATGTACAAGTATAAAGCACCAAAGAGGATGGATCCGCCCCTGGAGGTACCGGCATCAGGGGCTGCGGGTTGGAGCGTGTGTCTGCCCAGGCGCTTTGCTCTTGAGACCTGGGTGCCCCAGCAGTGGCCTCTCGGGGTACCCAGCACCGCAGCGGGTGACAAGATCTCCCTTCAGCGAATAGGCAGGACCCACCTAGGCGCCAAGGCTGGGGCAGTGGGAGACAGAGAGGAGGCAAGGGGTCTCCTTTCCCTTGACACCAGCTGCGATGTGTGAGGAAATCGACCTGGAGAGTCTTGGGGAAAGGAGAGCCCAGACCTCGCTGCTTGGTGTCTTTACAGATGCGCCTTCTCTCGTCATCTCCAGCACACCGAGGCACCTGGTGCAGAAAGGCTGGTCATGAAATGGCCTCGGGGCACAGCCCTTTAGAGTTAGCAAGGCCAACATGTCCACAGGTGTGGACGGGTGTCCGCAGCAGGAGGGCCACACGGGAGCTCATGGGCCTTGCTCTGAGACTTGGTGGGGACTCACCAGTCATGTCTCAGGGGCAAGGCCAACAGACTCAGGGACCCCAGAGACATCCTCTCTGCCCCCTCAGTCTCCTTTCCAGTTCCCCATCTGCTGAATCCTGAGGTCAGGGTGGGAGTCCCTCCCCAGAGTGGAGACCCCTAGAGTGAGATGAGGAGGAGTTGCTATGTCCCCACCTAGCACAGTGGCCAAGTGTCCTGGTCACCCCAGAGCCGTGCTGGGACCACCCCCACCTGCAGGGTCCACCAGGTTCCTTCTGAGATGAGGCACACATGGGCCAGTCTTTTAAGAGCTGGGAGTGGCTGGAGCCCCACCTGGCCCGGCCTCCCAGGCTGGTGGCCAAGCCCCTCTGTTCCTGGGTTCTGAAGCCGCACAGCCTCCTCACCGCCTGCTTTACCTTCCAAGAGGCTGGAGTTAGGAAGCGGGGTCACCCCCTACCGGCCTGTGGCCAGTGGTGGCTGGTGAGGGGGCCCACGCCTGCTCTGGTCCATCCACTCCCTCCCTTGGAGCAACCGCCAGGCACTGACCTGGATGTGGGCCTGCCCCCAGGAAGCAGAACGCCCTCCACCCATACTCAGGTGACGAGCCATCATGGGCAGCTCGGTGGGCCAGAGGCAGTGAGGCAGACTGCTTGTGTGTGGCGAGGGCTCGGGAAAGCCTCCGCAGAGGGGGCTTTCCAGGTGGTGCCCAGGGACGAGTCGGAAGGTGTGAGAGGACACAGAGTGGACAAAGCCCTCCTCCCTGGGACATGCACAGGCATGGGCTGAGGGGCTCTGCAGGAGAGGCCTTCCCGTTCATTTCCCAGCAGCTGGGGCCTATGTCCCATGGAAGGAGGGCCTCGTGAGAGTCCCCTGTGGGCTGAGGGGACCCTTGGTGCAGTTCACTTGCCTGTGAGCTGTAGTTTGTGGAGCACAATGGCTTTGCATCCTGAGTGGGCACTAGGCCCTCAAGGCTGTGCCAGGGGATGCAAGGCCAGCGCGGAGGAAGTGCAGACGCGGCAGAGCAGTTCTCCTCTGCATCACTGCTGGGGACAATGAGACAGTGCCCTCTGCACAATGTTCCCCAGGCAGCCAGGGACAGGGGCCCATGGAGCAGCCCTGTGGGAGGCTCTGCTTCAAGGGGTGCGTGGAGACCCAGGAAGACCCCTCTGCTTGCTGCCGCGCTCCTGCTGATGTCCCCACACAGCCCTGGTGCCATCCTGAGGTCACACGTTCGTGCCACACGGAGAGGTGTCTGTTCTGTTCTCTCTGCCAGGCACCGCCTAGACTCCTGCGATCCCGCTTCAGGAAGAAGAGTACCTCGTCCTCGGCCACCGAAACCACGTGAGTGAGATGAGCCATCGGCACCGGATCCACAGAGCGTCTCTCCTCTGCCTTAAAGAGCTGGTCACCATCCAGATCCACGCGCGGACTCCACCTTGCCTCACGCCCTTCGCCTCTCTCGGGATTTCTCTTTCTTCCCTCCCCTTTTCTTCTCTTCTTCCTTTGTTTTGCTGGGGAGAAGCTAAGGGAAAGGTGATAATGGGGTGACTGTCATGCCTTCTGAGGTCGGTATGTCCCCTCCACTGGATGGTCACTACAGAGAGCAGTGTGCTTTCAGAACGTCAGAGATCTCCCCTGTGCTGCTGAGTTGTACACTTGTAATTTATCTGTTGCAGACTTAGTTTTTAGTCCTGTAAATACAAACAAAGCAATTTTTTTAAAAACTTTTTTTTTTTTTTTTGCTCTTGGTACTACTCCTTTGGACTCTGATGAACATATTTATGGCTTTGGCTTAACATAATGAACTTGCAAGGGCTGCCAGAGGTTCCAATAAGTGAGAAAACTGTAAAAACAGAATTGTTAAAAAAAAAATCAATTCTAGATCATGTCTCTGATGTGCTTTTAAAGCTTTCAAATCCAGCTACCCTGAAGGAAGATGGTTCCTTCTTGCCACAGTTGTGAGGCGGCAGCTCGGAGGGCAGGGGCTGAAGAGCCCAGCAAAGCCCCCGGGCAGCGGGAGGCCACAGGAAGCTCCACTCCTGCCTGGGTCTGGGCAGCCTGCAGAATGCTTGTAGGGCTCACTCGGCAGTCTTCCTGGGCATGGGCACTTTGCAGAGCTGCTTGAAGAATGTCGAGGGTCTCGAAAGTGCTTGGCAAAGTACTGTTTCTCCCTCGTAGTGATCAGTGCTGATCTCCCCAGGCAGAGGAGCCTCCACTGAGCACCTTGCAGAGAACAGAGGCAGAAACAAGTGCTGTTTCAGATACGCCCCAGCAGGTGGACACACCTCACCAAGGGGGCTGGAAACCCTGGGCAGCTGTGGCTCCGCCTTCTGCTCCCTTCCTGACCTGCGGGATGTGAGCTGAGCCAAACTTGGAGGTTCCACACAAGCCAGGACCTCTCCCAGGGCAGTCCAGCTCTGAGGGAACTCCCTGCTTAGACTGGAATTTTGAGCAGCACCTGGATGAAGTGACAGTAGGTCTGAGGTAGTTGCCACCCCAGAGCTGAGCCAAAACGTAGGACTAGTGTATTTGTGCTTAGAGTTGGTGTCCCTGTGTCTTGCATGCCTTGGCCACCGTGCAGGTCTCATACAATTGGATTGTGTTTGTTCTTAGACTCGCCCTCAAGGCTAGAGAAGTAGTGTCCCAAGTCACTCAGAGCTGTCAACCCGGCTGCAAGCAGGCCCAGTTAGAGACCCACCCAAGGCCTGCACACGGGCTGCCGAGGGTGCTGTCGTGCAAAGGGGTCTAGTCCAAGTTGACTGTGGCCAGACATACACACTGGAATCCCTCCTTCCCACAGGGCCTCTGATGGTGATTCTGAAGTTTATAAGGAATTACGAAAATCCACCTAAAAGTAGTTTTGTGGCTGAGAGGTCAGAGGCCTCTGCTCTCGGTCTCTGGCCCACACCCCCCAATTCCTGAACCTGCTAGGGAAGAGAATCCCTGCGTGGTCCCAGACGAGGAATGGTGTACCCTTTACAGTGTGTTTACTTAGTTGGGCATACTAGGTGTGACCAGAAACAAGTGCAAAAAGCTCAAGTGAGGCAGCTTTCTACCAATTTTTTTTATTATTTTGCCAAAATAACAATAGCTTTAACAATGGGTCATGCTGTATTTTTGATTCTACAATGGAAAGGTGGACAGGTCCAGACTATCAAGTGTGCCAGAACCAGCAGGGTGCACCCCACCTTGTAGAAGGCTGTGCAGTCAGTCCACGGTCAGAGACAGATGGGAAGCACCTGCTGCCGAGTGCCCTGCGCTTTCCCGGTGCCAACTAGGGAGTCGCCTCTTGGGGACACACACGCACACCTGGGAGCAGCCATCATGCTTTTGGCAAACGTGTTTCCTCACCCACCACGCTGTGTATCTGTGTGAATGCGAATGCCTATCAGTGTGCAAGCAGCAGTGCGTTCTGTTTAGAAGATGCCACCGGATGATTTCAGTGCGTGACTTATGGACACACTAGCTTGGAAGTCTGACTTCCCCTTCATGACGGTTAGCTGCTGGCCTCCAGCACCTGTTGCTTCCGAGGTGAGCGGGATCTCCTGCTCTCCATCCTCAGCAGAGCCTCGCCACACCCCCCCTCCCCAGCCCTGCTGGCCTTTATGTGGGTCCTTTGTGATGTTGTCCGTGTCTGTGCAGTGCGTGTACACCACCGCCATAAGCCCTCCCCTGGCCTCGCACAGCACTTGAGTGGCAGAGGACGCGCTTCACCCTGTGGCCGGACACGCAAGGAGCAGGCGCTGTGGACAGCGACTGTGCTCCCTGCCGTGTCCATAGGACCATTGGAGATTGGACCGTGCATCGAAGGGATGTGAATGACAGTATTCCAAAAGCTGACGTTTGCTGTTTTGTTATAATGCTTGAATAAAGTCTTAACATCTTTCTTTTAAGAAATGTCCTTGTTATATTGGGCTTATGAGGAAAGAGGAAATGTTCCTTAAAAATCTGGAAAGGCCAGGACCAGTGGTATGCCTGTGATCCTGGCAACTTGGGAGGCTGAGACAGAGGGATCACAAATTCAAGGCCAGGCTCAACAATTTAGTGAGAACATGTCTCCAAGTAAAAAAAAAAAAAAAAAAAAATTGGTCCTGGGGATGAAACCCAGGGGTGGTTTCACCCCTGAGACACATCCCCAACCCCTCTGAGACAGGATCTTGCTAAGTTGCTGAGGCTAACCTTGAACTTTTGATTCTCCTATCTCAGCCTACCAAGTCATTGGGATAACAAACATCTACCACTGCACCCAATTCAAAGGAAAATTTAGAAAAGGGCTGGGGGTATGCTCCTGGGTTCAACCCCAGGACCGTGCGTGTGCGCGCGCGCACACACACACACACACACGGAACCTAACAAGGATTAGAAACAGAATGCTCAATAACCAGCTGGCATGGAAACTTGGCCCCATTCGAACTGCATAGGATTATGGGAGGAAGAAAATTAAGTGATACTGTGTTTGCAAAACCAGATGATCTCCCTAAAAGCATCAATTTTACAGTCTAAAGATCACCAGTGGAGACTGGGCAGCTGTGAAGACAGAGTAGCTGGCTGCGATTCTGCAGAGACCTGTGGTCTGTTGCTTTCCTCCTGAGCACTTGTCCACCTACAGACGGGGGCACCTGTGCAGATGAGGAGAGCGCCGTGCATGCACAGCGCACAAGGTGGAGTAGTGATGACTCAGCCCTGCAGGGCCCACCCTTCAATAGCAACAGGTGGGCTCAAGCCCCTTGGGTGGCCATGGAGACTTGAGAATATCAAAGCTAGGCCCATTATTGTTGTTCTTATAGTCCCAGAGTCTACCTGTCTGACACAAGGACTGTGCCTGTTTGACAAGAGGCAGCAGAAAAGAAGCAGGTTCAGAGGGCAGCAGGGAGGAGGGGGGATGGGAAGGCTGGAAATCCATTCTGTTTTTCATTGAGCCAGATCCAGTGCCAACAGATTAGTATTGACAAATAGCCAGGCATAGTGGGGCACACCTGTGATCCCAGCAGCTCGGGAGGCTGACGCAGGAGGATCAGGAGTTCAAAGCTGATCTCAGCAAGAGGGGAACTAAGCAACTCAGTGAGACCCCGTCTCTTAATAAAATCCAAAATAGGGCTGGGGACATGGCTCAGTGATTGAGTGCCCCTGAGTCTAATCCCTGATACCCCACCCCCCAAAAAGAGTTGACAAATAACAGAACAGCAGTTATAAAATGTCAAAGATGAGCTGGGTGTTGTGGCCACACCTGTAATCCCAGCAGCTTGGGAGGCTGAGGCAGGAGGATTGAAAGCTCAAAGCCAGCCTCAGCAACTTATTGCAACCCTAAGCACTTCAGTGAGACCCTGTCTCTAAAAGAAAGAATAAATAAGCAAATAAAATTTCAAAGATGAACTAGGCATGGTGCAGTGGCTACTCCTGTAATCTCAGTTATTTGGGAGGCTGAGGCAGGAGGGCAAGTTCAAGTCCAGAGCTGGGGATGTGCTCAGGGGTAGAGTGCTTGCCTAGCATGTGTGAGGCCCTGGGTTCACCCAGGACTATAAAAACAAATCCAAAACAGGTGAAGTAATAGTGTTACAAATGACTTAGTACTTATAGTACTACATCAGTCACTGTTGATTTAGATTAAGAATTTCCTTTTGCTGTCAGAAGACTGAGGGCGACAGAGAGGACCCCAGGAATCTGACTCCTGTCCTGGGACGCATGAGCGTACCTGTGGGAAATTTATTTAATGCTGAGTTTCTGTGTCCTCTAATTTAAATCAGGAGTCCACGGTGATTCCTCTGCATGGCTGGCATGGAGTTCAGCAGCTCTGTGATTTGGGCCCAGTCTTATAACTACACTGGGACATGGCGGGTGTCCAATAAATTCTATACTTGAATAGACTATCCACACACTTTCTGAATTACGAGCATGCTTGAATATCATTTAATGAGAGCTGTTTTACTGTCAAACTAGAAAATAGTTTTTTTAATATTTATTTTTTAATTACAGGTGGACACAATATCTGTATTTTATATTTATGTGGTGCTGAGGATGGAACTCAGGGCCTCACGCATGCTAGGCGAGCACTCTACCTCTGAGCCCCAGCCCCAGCCCCTATAAAATAGTTTTGATAAGCCCTCCTATCCCCAGAATGGAGTGCCCACGGGCCCGTTCATCTCAACCCATCTCTGGGTGCTGAGGCCCTGCCTGCTGGTCCTCCTCTCTCCCCTGCTGTCCCTGGCCTAGAGAAGCTGAGTTGCTCTGAGGCCTGCGACAGACACTAGTCGTCCATGTTCACATCACCATGGGGGCTGGGAAAGGGTCCTGCTCCCTGGCTTTTAAGACACCTGTTCACCCCACAAGAGGAGTGCCAGAGAGCAAGAGCCTGTAACAGACACACATGGCCCTCTGGCTTCAGAACATTCTACTGCTGCCCCTTTTCACTCAATGACCCCCAACTTCCTGCTGATGCACCTTGACTTCAATGTGTTTACCACCCTGGCAGGAGAGGAGCCCATCTTGCCAACCCTGGAGGAAGGGGCCAGCACAGCAACCCCCCTCGTTCTATTTAGCAGTGGCTTTGACACAACAGTGCTTTCTGAAGCGCCTCCCGAGGAGTCTGGTGAGGGAGCTGAGAGCCACTACCAGCCCTCTCCACAGAAAGCCTGTGTAGCCACCTGCATCGCTCCTGAAATCACCTCCCCCTCTCAATTCTACAATGCATTTTTGGAGTATTTTGGGAAGAGTTTACTCTTACATATGAAAATATGAAACCTCAAAAGGTCAAACTGAATTTGAGAAATACAGTGTCCCTTGAGACGTGGGTACAAAGTCTTTGTCTTGTACAGCTCTGTCTCAAGAGGGCACCTCACACTGAAAGGTTATGCATTTACTCTTCTATGAAAACATCCCGCACCAAAAAACTGCATGAGAACCCCCGTGAACCATGCACTCAGAACTCGAGAGGCCAGGCGTGCGCCTCTTGTGCTCACCTCTAAGCAAAACTGCTCCTGTCACCAGTCTCTGCTCCCAGTGAAGGGACAGACAACCAAATGGGCTGGGAGCTCTACCTCCTGATCCCTACACCAGAGGTGACACCAGTGAGGCCTGGGTATGTGGGAACCCCCCAGCTGGAATCTCTCCGCAGATGAAGGTCAGGAGGTAGAACCTCAAGGCTACAGGCTGCAGTTACTGCGAGGGGATGGGAGCTACTCCTAAGCACAAGCCCTGCAGAGCGAGGGGAGCAAAGAAGTCAGGCTGCCCACGTGCTGAGCCAGCAGGAGTGGTGAGCCAGGCACCTGCAGAGTGGCAGCCTCCCCTCCTGCCCAGGTGGGGCTGCCGAGAGGGTCCCAGCTCCTCTGAGGCTGTGTCCTTAGATGGGGTCACTGCTGGGGCTCACCAGCCGGCGTTAGTCTTCTGACCTCGCCCTCAGTTTAGATTCCTTGCAGCTAAAGAAGCCTAACTGGGGTGACTAGTGAAACCAGCACTGAGGTGAAAAACCACGCACAACCTTGAACTCCAGTTCCCTGGCCAGATCCCAGCACGCACTCACTGTAAGACTTCCTCAGGTTTAATATTGGTGTTATGTGTTTGACATCAGCCAGTACAATTCACTTCAAGTCCTAGCTCACTCGTTAGCATGGCATCATGAGGACAAAGAGGACATTCAGGGACAGGAGCCAAGACTCTTCTCTACACTCTGAGGTTGGTGCGATCGTGGTACTTCTGATAGGGGTCATCGACGTACCAGTTCCGCCTCTTCCAGAAAGATGTCGTCATCTTATCTAGGAGTTTACTCTGGGTTTTATTGCAGAACACAAATTCCCTCAAGCGTCTTTTTCTTGCAGCTGTCTTTTTCCATAATTTTTTTTTATAACCAGCCTGTGAGATAATATTACAGACATATATCACATTATGTAGGAAATGACAGGTTACTTTCACAACTCACGGTTCATGGGCCCAGTGGGAACAAACCCAGACTTCCACAGGGCTGAGAAGCTTTGGGGAGACATTTTTAGTGGGGAGAGGGTAGAAGAAGCATTTGCAGTTTGAAAAACATATATATTAACAGATAATTTAATGTTTCAGAAAAAATTATTTAAATTAAAATCACAGAAAATAGGCTGGGCAGGGTGGTGCATGCCTGTAACCCTAGTGATTCGAGATCCTGAGGCAGGAGGATCACAAGTTCAAAGCCTGCCTGGGCAACTTAGTTAGACTCTGTCTCAACATAGAAAATAAAAAGGGCTGAGGAGGCAGCTCAGTGACAGAGCACTCCTCGGTTCAATCCTCAGTACTGAAAGAGACAGAAAAATAAACATATAAACCTTTTAGGCAATTTCTAAGAAATGGAAGGAGGGAATAAATAATGAACATTAGCCACACCTGGGTGGAGCTATGCCAAAGAAAATACTTTGTTTTCCTACATTAGTATGAATTAACCAATGCAGGTTCTTTGTTGTCTTTTTTTGAAACATTTCTTTGAACCAGGCATAGTGGTGAATGGGTAGAGTGAGGCAGAAGGATCAATCTCAAGTTTGAGACCAGCCTCAGCAGTTTAGTGGGGCCCTGAGAGATTTACTAAGATCCTGTCTCAAAACTAAAAATGGTGTGGGATGTGGCTCAGTGGTAGAGCACCCCTGGGTTCAATCCTCAGTTCCAAAAGAAAAAAACAGTTTGGTGAAGCAGGTTGTTCTGCACACAGTATACTGCTGGGGGCACTGAACTGGAGCAGGAGTTATGGCTGGAGAGTTTTATCAGGCCCTTTATAGTCACATGAGGGGTCTGGAGCCCAGTAAAAGGGATACAGGAAGGAAGGAAGGAAAGCCAGCCATTCTACGCAGGACCAGCGAGGGCTGGAGATAACTAATATGATCACAAAGGAGAGCAACTATCTCTAAGGACTCCACAAAACTTGACCCTCAGAACTCAGTTCAGCTGCTCCCAACGCTGACTGCCATGGGAGACGGCCCACTACTCTGCTCCTCCCTGGAAGATGGCGCTGCTGACTGCTGTGGCTGTGGGACACGGCCCGCCACCCTGCTCCTCCATGGAAAAATGGGCTCAAGAGTTTTAGCCAACCATTTACCAACAAATCCAGGACCGCTTCTGAAATGGGATGATCTGTCAAACGAGGAGGGGCCCGCCCACAGCAAACACTGTGGGCAACACAGGGACGCTGTCTCATGGGATCATTGCAGAGGCCTGCCAGGCTCCACAGCCAGAAGAGCTCCGGGTAAGGCAGGACACGGCGTCGAGAGGTGGAACTCTGCATCAGGATGTACTCAACAAGGCAACAGAAGGAAGACTCACCTTTCTCCTCAGCCAAAGGCCAGAATGAAGTCTTAAAAACCGGTAGATGACAGCTTTCACAGTCTTTCTCTTGCCCTTCCGAGTACTGCAGTATGTCAAGGTTCTGACGGGAGGCTTGAGGATGTTGGGGAGCAAAGGGGCCACTCTAGAATACATTTTAAAATGTTAATGAGTGATCAGACTGATTAAAGGATAACATCTAGTTCCACACAGCATTCAGGAGTAAGGCTGTTCAACTTAAATGGAGGGGAACTTTTAATATACAATATACTCCAATGATTCCACGGACTACGTGCAAATAAGAACAGCAACTACCAGCTGGGCCAGTGGCTGTGCCTGCCATCCCACTACTTAGTAAAAGAGCAAGTTCCAAGCCAGCCTGGGCCATTTAGCCAGACCCTGTCTCAAAATAAAGAATAAACAGGACTGAGGATGTAGCTCAGTGGCAGAGCACCCCTGAGTTCAATTTATTACTGCAAAAATAAATACATAAGTTTTAAAAAGAATATCAACCTTCACCAACTGCAAGCCTTCTAAAATCCACCCGGCTGGAGATGCAGCTCAGTGGTAGAGCACATGCATAGCACAAGCAAGGCCCGGGGTCAATCTCTAGCACCAAAAATAAATAAAACCCATTCCTTCTTCAGACCGTGAAAGAACTTATCCGACTATATTTTAATTACCTGAAGAGAGAGTGAGAGAGGAGAGAGAGAGAGAGAGAGAGAGAGAGAGAGAGAGAGAGAGAGAATTTTTAATATTTATTTTACTTAGTTCTCGGCGGACACAACATCTTTGTTGGTATGTGGTGCTGAGGATCGAACCCGGGCCGCAGGCATGTCAGGCGAGCGCGCTACCGCTTGAGCCACATCCCCAGCCCCCTAATTACCTGATTTCTAATCCAACTACCCACCAGATATAAACTCCTTGAGGACTTCAACGTGTCCTTTTGTCCTTTCTGCCAAGTATGGTGCTGGGCACCCAAGGGTGCTTACTTGCTGACCAGGTAAAGAACACACACCGCCCAGCCTTATAGGCTGAGCCTCTTGTCCAGCCTCTGATTTGCCTGATGCTTCTATCAGGAAACCACTTGTGCATCAGGAGAATGCTCTGGGCTGGGGATGTGGCCCTGGGTTTCATTCCAGCATTGCAAAGGGGGAAAGAAACAAACTTTTAAAAATGTGCTCTGATTGGCAATTTCCACTGCTGGCACCTGGGTATGTGGATGTCAATCTGAGCCTCCCACTCGGTCAGGCATAGCCGTACAATCAGCTCCAGACAGGCAAACCACATCATTTGGTTCTCTGATGTCTGACAGGAATGAGTATTTTTTTATTTTCTGTGGTGCTGGGGATTGAATTCTTGGGTATGCTACACAAGTATTCTACCATGAACCTCACTCCCAGCCCAGGCATGAATGTTCTTAAAATTTTCATGCATTACATTTATTGAAACACACTCTACCTATTAAGGATTGTAAGATGCCCACACGTCAGGTTTCCCACAAGCCTGGGAGCAGAGCAAACGACGGGCGTCTGCACGTGACTGAGCTGCCCAGTGGACAGCACAGAGTCAACACAGGCACTCTTGGCACTGTTCCTACAGGCTGAGGATGCCAAGATGTTCAAGGGCCGCAGGAGTCCTGTGAAAAGAGGGAGCGCATGTGCTTACTCTGGTACTCCAAAACCAACATCAAGGTAAGTTTATAGTCAATATATCACAGCCGCCAAGGGGTGAATGTGGTTAAAGTGTTCTGCGCATCAGACTCACCCAGGGAGCTTCCCCCTTTATTACTGAGGTGTATCTTACATATAGTAAATTTAACCCATTTTATGTGTTCAATTCAATGATTTTTAGAAAAGTTAGAGAACTGTACAACTGTCACTGTGGTCCAGGCTGATGTGTTTGGTACTAGAGGACAAGGTATGTGGGAGATTCATTCCCACAGATCTTACAGCCTGGGGAGGGGGAACAGCAAGCAGGTCAGACACCCCAGTGGAAAGAACAGAGTTCGAGAGCAGCATTAGTGGCGAGAACAGAACAGGCACTTGAGCTTCCTTTCAAAAGTGCACAGAACCGCTGGCTGTGGTGAAGCACAAGTGGGGAGGCTGAAGCAGGAGGACGTAAGCAACTTAGCAAGACCCTGTTTCAAAATAAAATATGAAAAAGGGCTGGGAATGTAGCACCGTGATAAAAAGAGCCCCTGGGTTCAATCCCCAGTCCCAAAAGGGAGGAACAAACTTCAGGTAAGATGAACTGCGGCAGCAAAGGCCTGGGGGCGGGAAACAAACACAGGGGAGGAGACCAGATCTGTGGTGAAGCTGCATATTGCTGGCTGGGCTGCAGTAGAGAGGCCTGGGGACAAGCAGTGGGAAATGAGGCAGAGCAGGTCAGAAGGCAGGATGGAGAGGACAGAGGTGTGTGGGTGGGTACAGTTTTCGTCACTGTGTGGCCATTATGCAAATGAGAACCTCTCTGAGCTGTGACTGCACTAGTCCACTAGACTGTGTCTCTTGTGGGACTCAAGAAGGCACCTGCTGGCCAGGCGTAGTGGCACACGCCTGTAACCCCAGCAGCTCAGAAGGCTGAGAAGGGAGAATTGCAAGTTCAAAGCCAGCCTCAGCAACTTAGCGAGGCCCTAAGCAACTCAGTGAGATCCTGTCTCTAAATAAAATACAAAATAGGGCTGGGGATGTGGCTCAGTGGTCAAGTGCCCCTGAGCTCAATCCCCGGTACCCATTCTCCAACAACAAAAAAAAGAAGGCACCTGCTAAAAAAGTTCCAAAGATGACTGAAATGTCCTAAAGCTGGAGTGCATGATAGCTGCACAACTTGCTAAACTTATTAGAAGTTCTATTAACTTGAACACAAAACTAGTAACTTTAGATTAGGCAAATTCTACCACAATGAAGGTGGTTTCTGAAAAAGCTCCACATGAGTCGGATGCTCAGCCAGGACCCAGAACCACTGCCTGTTGTCCACTGCACTGGTTTCGCCTGACAAACAGGCAAGTGGGGGCGGAAGCAAAGTGCCAGGGTTTGATTCAGAGGGTCTGCGTTCTGGTTTTAGCTCTATTACTTGCAGGGTAACCATGGGCAGGTTACTTAACTCCCTGTGCCCCAGTTTCCTCAAATTTAAGTTAGGTTAATTATGGAGTGATAATGAGAATTAAATGAGATAAAACATTAACGTGATTGGAGGAGTGGTTGGCCTAACAATACATTAATGAACGCCAAGAGCTGTGGAGTCTGATATGGTGGGGCAGGACTTCAATCCCAGCTACCTGGGAGGCTAAGGCAGGAGGGCTGCAAGTTGAAGGCCAGCCTGGGCAACTAGCCAGACCCTGTCTCAAGAAAAGGGGGCAAAGGCTGCAGGTGTGATTCAGTGGTAAAGGGCCCACCTGGCAGTGCAAGGCCCTGGGTTCAATCCCCAGCATGACAAGGACAACAGAAAAAGAAAGAAGAAAAAAGACAGGCCAGGGTTAGAGAAGACACTGGACACACCTAACCAAAAAGAATACACATTCCCAGAACACATGAGGCATTGCTAAAGTCAGTGAGAAATGCAATGAAAAATGAGCAAAATATTTAAGTGGATATTTCATAAAATAAATTCAAAAGGCAATTACACATGTGTAAACATACTAAGGCTTATTACTAATCAGAGAAACACATATTTAACTTCACTGAGACACCCCTACATTGTCATCAGACTGACAAAAATGTGTAGGTGTGACAATACTGAGTGTTGGTGAGGATGGGGAGCCTCCACTACTGGGGTAACCATAAATGAGTACATGGTGTCGGAAAGCATTTTGGCAACACCAGGCAATGCTGAGTATACATACATACATACGCTGGCCCAGAAGTCCCACAGCTAGTTTTACACACGACACCCTTAGAAACACTTGCACTTGTGCATGGGGACACAAGATCAATCAGCTTTGTGAATGTCCCCAGACTGTAATCACCCGAGTATCTGCCAAGAACAGAATGGAGGGTCATGGAGTAGTCACATAAGAGAATATTACATCTAGCAACGGGAAAGCACTGCAGCTACGTGTGACAGGAACCATCTCATACAGAGGCAGATGCCAGAGCGTGTGCTGTACGAATTCGCCTGACAGTACAAGACAGGCAAGGGAACTTCTGTGCGTTACTAGGAGGTGCACATAACAGATGCTAAAACCACTAGGGAAAGGCCAGCCAGGTAACAAGCGCAGAAGCAGGGCACTCTGGGGAGGCCTGAAGGGGCAGAGGGGCTTGTCCTGAGCAGGTGTGAGCTACATGGGTGTGAGCTACAGGGGTCTGCCTCGAAGCTGGTAAGCCACATGAATGATCTCTTATGGGTGTTATAATCTGTGTGCGTGTACACAACACACTGCTGCCTTCTCTTCTCGTGCACACTCACACACACACACACACACACACACACACACTGTCCCATGTAAGAGCTGTCCCCTGTGGCGGGGAACTGCGTGCAGCACTGCTTCTCTTCTCATGCACACTCACTCATACTCACACACATATACACTGTCCCACCTAAGAGCTCTCCCTCCGCCCCCGCCCCCCCCCCAGCGGGGAACTGCGCACTGCTGCCTTCTCTTCTCGGGCACACTCACTCATATTCACATTCACACACACACTATCCCATGTAAGAGCTCTCCCCCATGGCGGGGAACCGTGCACCGCTGCCTTCTCTTCTCTTGCACACTCACACACACACTGTCCCATGTAAGAGCTCTCCCCCGCAGCGGGGAACCGTGCACTGCTGCCTTCTCTTCTCGTGCACATTCACTCACACTCACACAATGTCCCACTTAAGAGCTCTCCCGCAGCGGGGAACCGCGCAGTGCTGCCTTCTCTTCTCGTGCACACTCATACTCACACTCACACACACTGTCCCCCCTGAGAGCTCTCCCCCGCGGTGGGGAACCGCGCACCGCTGCCTTCTCTTTTCGTGCACACTCACTCACACACTGTTCCCCCTGAGAGTTCTCCTCAGCGGCGGGGAACCGCGCACGGCCGCCTGCCCTCTCCTTCCTGAGCGCTATCCTGACACACAGGGTCAGCCGCTCACCGGCCGGGCGGTCTGGACTGCAGTCGGCGGGGACAGGCGCGGCCTCGCCTTCTGCCCGCGGCGCACCCCGGCCGCACGCGGCGCTCCGCGACCCTGAGCCCCAGGACCCGGCGGAGGCTGTGTGCACCCGAGTCGCCCGCTCGCACCATGCTCCAGGAGCGCGGAGACATTGCCTCTCCGCTCAGCCTCCGGCCACCAAGCCCACCCCGTCCCGCCGGGCCCCTGCGAAAGCAGGAGCACCGCGCACCGCTCTCACCGACCCGAAGCGGCTCTCAGGGCGCCAGCCAAGACCAAGGCGGCCATATTGCCGCCCTCGCTACGGCAGCCGCGCTGGGTCTGAAGGCGCCGAAGCACAGGGGACAGGCCAGCCCCGGGGCCGAGTAGGAGGAGTTCGGAGGGACGAGGGTGTGGCCAGCGCCGCCTCCGCAGGTAGGGAGAGTGAGCAGGAGGAACCGAGACAGGGAGGGAGAGCACGCGAGTCTCGCTGGGATGCTTGAGCGTCCTCTGGCCTGGTCCTCCCAGCAGCTGGGACTCCTGGAGCGACCGCCGCACTAGGCTCCTCAAAAAAGTTCTGAATGTGTGATGGAAAGATCTATTTAAAGTTCACAAAACGTACTGGAAACAACTTTCTTTCCGCTCTTTTATTGAGCTTATTTTGGAGAATAATACTTGTTAATCTTCCCAAACTGGAAGATATTAGGATAAATGAACGGGAAAAAAAAATAGCAAATGTGATGAAAAATCCTTTTGGAAAAAAAACTGAATGGCAATTATAAATCAAGTGAATGTAAATATCCTAGACATCTTGCACACACACACTTTTAGTTTTGTTTTGGGGCTTCTCTCTACCAAGGATCTAAAACCTCAGAAGCATGTGTATTTTTAAAATTCAGTAACACGCACTTGTTATTTTACAGTAGCATCTCAACTGCTTCAATAATCCTACATTCCTTATTTTATTCCTGAAAATTAGTAATCATACATACTTTTCTGATATTCATTCATTCAAATGGGGAAAACCAGCAATGAAACCCTATTCTGTGACATCTTCGTAAGAAACACCCAGATAGTCCATGCATATACAACATTTATTGACTGGTGGAAATGGGTAAGGACCAAACACCTTGTCTCAAGGAGTCACACTCAATAAGGTCACAAGTATAGAACATAATTAAGACAAGGTTGATAGGGGCTCACTGGGGCAGATCAAAGGAGAGGAGGGAGGCTTCTGGTTGGAGCCATCTGGAATGAGGAGGTACATTGTAAGATGGACCTTAACAATGGGGAGGATTTTAACTAAGGTAAGGACATTCTTTTAGAGGGGTGGTTCTTAAAATTTTGGTTTTAGAACCTTTTACACTCTTAAAAGTTACTGAGGAGCCAGGTATGGCAGTCTGTGCTTTACAAGCAACTTGGGCGACTGAGGCAGGAGGATCACTGAGGTCTTGAGTTTGAGACCAGTCTGGGCAAAAAAAGCACAGTCCCATTAAAAAAAAAAAAAATTCATCCTCAAGAGCTTTCACTTATATGGATTGCATCTATTGGTATTTATGGTATTGAAAATTGAGAAAAATTAAAGTTATTGTGTCAATTTCCTATGACTGCTCTATCAAGTTGTCATTAACAGTTGCTTAAATGACAAAAATTATCTTATAGTTCTGTGGTAAGAAGTTCAAAATGAGTTTCACAGGGCTAAAATCAATATATGCCAAATGCTGATCTCTTGGTGTCTTGTTCTCAACTTTTTTTTTTTTTTTTGGTGCTGGGGATGGAACCCAGGTATGCTTTGCCACTGAGCTGTTATCAGCTTCATATTTTTTTGAGACAGGGTCTTACTAAGTTGCTGAAGTTGGTCCTGAATTGCAATGCTTCTGCATCAGCTTCCCTGGGATTAGAGTCCCTAAGATTACAGGTGTGCACTACAGAGCCCTGCAAGAGATCATTAATCATATCTACAGAATTCCTTTTATCATGTAAGATAACATACTCCAGAGATCAGGAAAAAGTAGACATCTTTGGGGGACCATTATTCTGCTTGTCACACTTAGTAATTTATTTAAAAATGATAAGCCAGTCAAAATGGCACACACTTGTAAATTCTAGCAACTTGAGAAGCTGAGGCAGGAGAATCAGAAGCACATGGAGGCTGAGGAGTAAGGATTTGATATCACGAGGAATTAGAAAAGTAATTAATTTTTAGGGCTGAGATCTTGAAGCTGAAGAGGTTGCTAAAGAGGTTGAGGTGTAAGTTGTGGATGTGGCTGGACAGGGCTATAGGAGTACGTAAGCGCTCATTGGCATGGAGAGGTTCAAGGACGAGTGTTGGGTCTCAAGGACGCGGCGGGACTGTCAAAATACTAAACAAAACGGGAGGCTGCTCTGGAGCCTTTAGGTGATGGGATTTGAAAACCGAGTATCCTGTGATTTCTAAACGCACAGAACACACACAGCCATAATCATCTTATTCTAGATAATTTCCAAACTAACTTCTGTTTTGCCAACGAGTGGTAGCGCGGTTGGCCTCTGTAACACACTCCTTCGCCCTAAGTTACTAGCAGGACCTGAACGTGCTGGCGAGAACAACGGCATCCAACACCGGTGGTCTCTAGGACATCAGGCGACTGCACTGGTAGTCCGCCTCGCTGGAGCCTAATTCGTGTTCAAGCCCACGTGCTGGCCTCACCAGGCTCGGCGGAACGGCGTGAAGCGGGGACCACGCCGGCTCGCCTCCAGCCCACCCTAAACCGCGGCCAGCGTTCTCCCTAGACCCACCCGAGCGCGTGAGGCAGAGGCCGGCCCGCACCGCGGCTGCAGCACCACCCCAAAGCGAGTCGGCTCCATTGTCTACGCAACTCAGCCGAGTAGCCTCCCTCCTACGGAACCTCCAGCTGTAGGAGACGGCGGGCGGCTTCTCGCTTTAGCCTTCCCGAGAGGCACACGCACCTGCCGCACCGCGCAGCTCGGGGTCCAGGCTTGCTCACCTAGGGACCCCGGCTCGGGCTACCGGACTGCGCCCAGCACTGCCCGGAAGGAGAACCCGCCCTTCCGCCGCAGGGCGAGGGGCGGGGCCGCGCGTGCGCAGTGGGCGGGCGCCCCAGCGCGGCGGCAGAGCAGTCGCGGGCACGCACGCACGCACGCACGCACGCACGCACTCACTGCTTCTCTCGCGCCGCCGCGGCCGCTCCCGCGTACACCGGCCTCGCCGTCCGCTAAGTCGGGATGCTGAGGGCCTGTCAGCTGTCTGGCGTGAGCGCCGCCGCCCAGGTGAGCGCGGGCTCCTCGAGCGCGCGTAGGAAGTGATTCCGGGCTGCAGCGGAGAGCGGGCCGGGCGCCGCCGGGTCGGGCAGGGGCGTGCGCGGGACCGCAGGACGCCGGGACTGTCGCCGCTGCGGGGCGGGGACGGGGTCGACGAGGGCCAGCCCCCAGGCCCGGCGCCGGTTGAGCGCGGCGGGTCCCGATGTGAAGGTCAGGTGGAGAACTACAGCTCCCGGCTGGCCGCGCGGTGGCCGGCCGCATCACTAACGCAGAGGGGTCTGCGCTCCCCGGAGCCCGCGGCTCGAGGGTCCCGGCTGTAACCGGCCGGAGGGACTCGGGATGGCTAGGAACACCTCGGGCTGCTCTTTTACTCTGCAGAGCAGCTTGTCGTGGATGGAGCTGAAACCCCTGGTGCTCGATTGAGGAAGGACAGAGTCATGACCTTGTGCTCATTTTGAGATGAGCCTGGGGTTCTGCGTCTCCAGGCGCTGGGACGACTGTGGCTGGCACTCAGTTTTGTTCTTTCTTTTCTTTTTAGTTTTTCATAACTTATCAAAGTAACTTCTTAAAATTGAAAATAAGAGACCTATTTCCATTGCTCACGGTTTGCAGAACATCGTTATTATTTTGGCAGAATGTTGTATTGAAGAAATGGATATTGTGACTCCTGTACTAATCAAATAAAATCCCTAGCCTTAGTGAGTTAGAAATCATAAAATTCAAGCCTTGTTTTTCTCTTCTAGTTAGCTTCTCTCCCTATTCATTGCTGGGGTAAAAGAAAAGAAGCAGCCTCTTCCACAGGGAAGTGGGGCCTTATTAATTTTCTATTGCTACAAGTACCACAAATTTAGCTCCTTAAAACAACACCCATTGGTTGCCTGACAGTTTTTAGCCTGGAAGTCTTTTGTGAATGATTTGGATTTTCAGAATTAACACAGGCTGCAATCAGAATTATGGCCATGCTGTGGTTCTTATTTGGAGATTATTTTCCAAGCTTATGCAGTTTGTTGGCAAAATTAAGTCCCTTGCAGTTGTGGAAGTAAAGAAGAAAACAATACCATTTTCTTGTTACCTCTTGTCAGACACTGCCCTCGGCTTATAGAGGCGCCATCAATTTCTTGCCATAAGGCCTCCATAGGCCATTCAGTAATATGCATATTTGCTTTTTTGCAGGCTACCAGGAGCTTGTCTCTCAGACTTCAAAGTCTCCTATTTCCCTGCCTTTGCTCTTTAGACCTAGTTTAAAAGGTTATATGATTAGGCTGGGCCCACCTCAATAACTTTCCTTGCCAGTCAATTCAAAGTGAACTTTTTAAGAAACGTCACAGTAAAATATACATACTTCCTAGGTCTCAACAAAGATTTCTAACCGTCTTGAAATCACTATCTTATAAAATTCTTTGATTTATTCTTACCAGCTCCTCAATCATTTTATAGATTTGATAGTGTAGCTTTGTGTAACTCTGTACCTTTGGCTTCTCAAGTACTCTCTTGGGTTCCATCTTACCCTTTGTATCTTTTTTTTTTTTTTTTTTAACTGAGTCAACTTCTTGTTTGAACTTTTATTTTTTAAATATTTCTTTAAGTTGTGAGTGGTCCTTTATTTTATCTATTTAATTATATGTGGTGTTGAAAATCAAATCCAGTGGCTCCTCATACATGTAAGGTAAGTGCTCTACCATTGATCCACATCCTCAGCTTCATTTTTTTTTTTTTTTTTTAAAGAGAGAGTGAGAGAGAGAGGGGGACAGAGAGAGAGAGAGAATTTTAATATTTATTTATTTTTTTCTTAGTTCTCGGCGGACACAACATCTTCGCTTTGCATGTGGTGCTGAGGATCGAACCCGGGCCACACGCACGCTAGGCGAGCGCGCTACTGCTTGAGCCACATCCCCAGCCCTCAGCTTCATTTTATTTATTTATTTATTTATTTATTTATTTATTTTTTTTATTGGTCGTTCATAACATTACATAGTTCTTAATACATCATATTACACGGTTTGATTCACGTGGATTATGAACTCCCCCTTTTACCCCGTATACAAATTGCTGTATCACATCAGTTTCCCTTCCATTGATTGACATATTGCCTTTCTAGTGTCTGATGTATTCTGATGTCTGTCCTATTCTCTACTACTCCCCCTCCTCAGCTTCATTTTTGAACCTTTAAATACACTCTTCCTTCTCTAGTTATATACTCTTTTTTTTTTTTTTTTTTTTTAAGAGAGAGGGAGAGAGAGAGAGAGAATTTTTTAATATTCATTCTTTAGTACTTGGCGGACACAATATCTTTGTATATGATGCTGAGGATCGAACCCGGGCCGCACACATGCCAGGCGAGCGGGCTACCGCTTGAGCCACATCCCCAGCCCTAGTTATATACTCTTATTAGGGATGACATTAACTCTCAGAACTTTAATCCCTAAGCAGATGACTCTTCAGACTCTTCTTTGTAGCTTTGTATTCAACTTTCTGAATTTTTATTGAAATTTATCAGTTTATACATACTATTCCACTTCATCAAACCCCATCTTAAATGTCTTTCTGATTTTACTTTTACTGTTCCCTTCTAGATCAGTTCTTCTTTTTTAAATGAGGCAACTTTTTTTTTAATAGCTTTATTTTATTCATTCATTTTTTATGTAGTGCTGAGGATTGAACCCAGGGCCTCACACATACTAGGCAAGTGCTTTACCACTGAGCCACAACCCCAGTCCATGATAATTCTTTTTAATGTGGAGTGCTTTACCACTGAGCTACCTCCCCCTGTTCTTTTCTGTTTTTATTTCCAGACAGGGTCTTGCTTAGTTGCCCAGGGTGGCCTTGAACATGTCATCCTCCTGCTTTAGCCTCCTGAGTCTGGGATTACAGGCCTGTGCCACCATGCCAACTAGAGTCAGTCCTTAATATAGTGGTTGTAAGGGCTTTAGCAAACATGTCATAGCCAGGTGTGCTGGCAGAGGCCTGTAATTCCAGCTACTGAAGAGACTGAGGTAGGAAGGTTTGCAAGTTCTAAGCCAGTCTGGACAACTTAATGAGAACCTGTCTACAAATAAAAATTTGAAAAAAAAGGACTGGAGATTTACCTCAGTTGATAGCACACTAGATTCAATCCCCACTTCCACAAATGAACAACAGAAAAGTTCCTGTCATGCTCTTCAGTGACATTCCCATCACACTTGGAATGAAATCTAGTCTCTACTTCTCCTGCCAGGTCCTTTATGGCCTGGCTTTTTTTCATATCCCATTTTTTATACTCTGCCTTACTCTCTGGTGTCTCCATCACATGCCTCTCTTCATGGGTGTTTCTCTGCCCCCAAACTTCCCATGCATCTTTGCGTAGCTCACTCCCATTGTGCAGGTATTTTCTCAAATATAAGCTTCTCTTCAGAGAAGTCTTCCTTATAAGGTAGACTTAAGTGCTGAGCGTGGTGGCATGGTGCTGTAATCCCGGCCTCTCAGGAGACTGAGGAGGAGGAGCCAGCTTGGACATTTTAGCAAGACTTTGTCTTAAAATAAAAAAGGCCTTGGGCTGTATCTCAGTGGTAGAGTGTCCCTGGGTTTAATCTCCAATACTGCAAAAAAATAAAATAAAAATTAAAAATTAACAAAGAAAATAGACTGATGACCACTCTCTTTCCTTGCAACACTGTTTTTACCCTCACCCTGCTTTGTTTTACTTTGTAGCTCTTAGCACTACCTGACATCATAATGTGTATTTGTGTGTTTGCTACATTTAACATGCAAGTTCCACAAAGGGACTGTGTCCATATGGTTCACTGCCATTTTTCCAGTACTGACAATAGTCTCTGGCTCCTACTAGATTCTTAATAAATAAGTATTTTTGACGTTTGAGTAAAGAAAGAAATGTGTTTCATGAATTTTTCTTAATCTCCATAAGTAAATGTGACCTCCTTTAAAATCTCCCATTGGTTTTGGAACCTCTGATGGTGTATTAAGCTCTCCAGAGAAACAGAACCAACAGGCTATGTGAGTGTGTATTTATTTATGTATGATAATGTGGGTTCATGTGGTCATGGAGGTTGGCAGGTCCAACACCTTTAGTGTGGCTTATGGGCTAGTCTCAGGAGAGCCAGTAGTACAGTTTTAGCCCGCAGGTCACCAATTTCAATGGTAAATCTTTTCTAAAAACACCTGCCAACTTGACCCAAAACTAACCCATCACAGATGGTATCGACCTTATTCTTCAAGTCTGGACTCACTCTTAAATTCCTTACACGGGAGTATTCAGGAAAAATTATTTGTTCTCTTTCTTTTCCAGAAATGAGCTGTAGAACCTTGATCCTTCCTGAGTTTACTTCTCAGTTCTGGCGCTTTCTTTTTACTCTCAGTTGCGGTATCGCTTCCTTCACATGCACTGGTCTCTTCTGCGAGTACCTAAAAGAAGAGGGAGGAACGCTGTTGTCCTTCAGGGTCAACTAAGCCCGCCTATTTAACTGAGACCAGGTTCCGAAGTCTAGGATTAAAATTGCCTGTAGTAGAGGTAGGCTGCTGACCACATGTGCTAGAAAAGGTTTTGTAGATGGTGCAGCCTGTTTGCCCATACTGATACTGGAATCCTTTAAACCACTCCTCATTTTCATATTCCTAGACTAATAGCTTTCAAACAATTTTGAAATACAACTTGTATAATTTAGTATACCTGAGTGAGATTATATAAAATATTCATGTTACGCACAGTGACCAAAGAAGTGTCATATTTATTTTTGTTTTTTCAAAACCATCTAAACAATTTTAAAATTAACTAATAAATCACAATTTAGTTTTGCTTTTTAGGATTGTTTTGTAAAATGACACGTTTCAGAATTAACCAAAGTATATTTCTGTTTCAGGTTAGTTTACCCATGTAAGTCAAGAGTAAACCACAGTGCATCTCCCTTAGTCTAGGATGCACATTCACTCTTCTGCAGTGCTGTTTAGTCTGCCATTGCCATAACTGAAGAGTAGTTTTCCTCTTAGACATAGAGTATGTTTATATTAAGAGATAATGTTGCTTCAGTTTCAATCTCAGTGAATTTTTTAATGGATGTACTTTTTAGCCTTAATGCATTTTTTTTTAAAGAGAGAGAGAGAGAGAGAGAGAGAGAGAGAGAATTTTTTCAATATTTATTTTTAGTATTTGGCGGACACAACATCTTTGTATGTGGTACTGAGGATCGAACCCGGGCCGCACACATGCCAGGCGAGCGCGCTACGGCTTGAGCCACATCCCCAGCCTAATGCCTGATTCTTATAAAATGTTTTAAGTTAACCATAGTAAAAGTTACATTATGTGTTAATTTGTATACCAAGTGTGCAAGGGGCCATTAACTTCTAGGTGCCTTTGGTTTTGGTGGAAGGAATCCTTATGACAAGACACACCAAACAGTCAATTATGGCAACCAGCAGAGTCGGTGGAGGAAACCTGGAACCTGCAGGTAGGGTTCCTCTGAAGTCTGTTGTTACAGGTTTCACATCGAGGTTTTGATGTTGCAGTGTGATTTCTTTCATATGTTCACTTCAATTTGGTAGAACTAAGGGAATAGAGGAACCCTGCAAGAATGTTACTAGAGGTTTGGATGTTTTCCTTTTTGTTTGTTTTTTGTTAAAATCATGTTTCTGCACATTATGAATAGCAGTGATAACTTTATAACTCTTATTACAAAGTTATATGTTCAGGCGTATTTCTTTGAAACAGTATTCTTCTTTTTAAATCCTAGATCATTATTAATAAAAAGGAATTCAAGAACTAAAAAGTAGCCAATATTTACAAATAAAGAGATACTGTAACAGTACTTAAGAGAGTACTCTGGAGCCAACCTTGTATTTGGCAAGGACTTCTTAGATATGACATCAAAAGCACAAGCAATAAAAGAAAATAGAAGATAAATTTTGTTTCATTACAATTTCAAATTTTGTGTACCAAGGGACACTCAAGAGTAAAAAGAATGAGAAAAAAATATTTTCAAATTATATATCTGATTAGAGTCTAGTGTTCAGAATAGGCAAAGAACTCCTACAACTTAACCTTAGAAAGACAACCAAAATAAAAAGTAGGTAAAGGCTGGGCGCAGTTGTGCATGCTTGTAATCCCAGCAACTCAGGAGGCTGAGGCAGGAGTAGTGTAAATTTAAGGCCAGCTTCAGCAATTTAGTAAGTCCCTGACTCAAAATAAAAATTAAAAAAAGCTGGGGAATATAGCTCAGTGGTAAAGTGCCCCTGGGCTCAGTCCTCAGTATCAAGGGAAAAAAAAATATTATGATAAAGTGATTTCTATTCTTTTTTTTTTTTTTTTTTTCAAATAGAAGTGAAACTCCTTTTGTCACCATTTTGGGTTTCTTTTGGCCAGAAAAGATAATTTTTTCACATTTTTTTAAATCAGGGTTCATTTTATAACTTATGGTGTGTCATTTAATAGAAACCATTTTTTCTTTCATGGTGGTACATAAAATAAATTTCTTATCAATGTTTTATGAAAAAAGTTAAAATTTAAGGTAACCTTTAAAAAAGCAACAATATCCACAAACATTCCAAAAAAAATAGTGTGAGAGGACTAACCTTACCAGAGTATAAACTTAATTCTAAGATTTACTTGTTAAAAGTTTGCTTTTAGTTATGAATAGGTAGATCAGTGGGACAGAATAGGAAGTCAAGGTTGTAGAAGAATTTAGGTGGACACCAGCCTGAACTGGGCACTGGGGGCCACCATCATGGGACATGGAGGAGCTCAAAGGCAGTACTAGGCCTCCTGGTGCTGCTGACCCCAGCCATGGTAACTGCTGTGCAGGGCCAGCAGAGGCTTCAGGGCAGACTGACAAGAGGCAAGATCTCAAAGAGAGGCCATTCCCCTTTGGAGAAACAGATTATTTTGACTGAACAACTTGAAGTAGAAAGACGATGTTATTGTTAAAGGGATCTCAGAAAATGTGACTTGAAATGAAGTGACCTGTGGATGGAACAGCAGCACAGGGAAGGGGTGGTTGGTAAATAGTTTAGTGAGTCCAACTGTGGTTTTTTTTTGGGGGGGGGGGTGGTCATTGCCCTGTTAAACTTGATCAAATAAAGAACAGTGGATTGTATATTTTAAATTGCCAATGTAAAAATCCCATGTCTGGACACTTTTCCAATGGCTACCTAACCTTGCTGTACGTAGTTAGAGACACTAGTTCTAGGACCTGGTCCTTTTCTCTTTCTGGCTAGCATCTGGAATTGCCCAACAATTCTTTTTATTTCATAGAGAGAGGAAAAAATCCCTGTCTCAGTTACTTCTGTGGGCAAATGTTCTTCTGAAGAGTTTCTGTCCTCTCTGAGTGGTCCTGGTAGAAGCCCTGTTAAGGTCGGTGTCCAGAGCTTAGGATTATTACTGAAAAGCACTTTTTTTGTGTGTTATGCAGTTTGTGTAAATTGTCATATACAGTACTTTTGTGCGAGTGGGGAGGGGCTGGGGATTGAACCCAGGGCCTTGCACCTACTAGGCAAGTGCTTTGCCACTGAGCCCCATCCCAGCCCTCTTATATAAAGTACTTTAAGATGCAGAGTACAAGCCGAGGGAGAATGTGGCATGAGGGAATATCCCCTGAATATTCAGGATGTTTTGATGACTTTGCCTTGAAAAGTACTTCTGACCCTGGGGGAAGGAGGAAGGTTGAACAGTAATGTCTACTCTAGCAGAAGGTTGATTCACATCAGTGAATCCACTAGAACACCTACCTTGGAGGAGTGGGTGGAGGGTAGAGGGACCTGATTGTGGAACTAGAGAACTGGGCCTTGGTGGACCTATGACTAGAGCAGGGGCTTCTGCAGTGGTGAGAAAGGAGCTGTGTTGTGAGTGGAGGAGCATCTGTCCTTCTGTGACAAGTGCCAGAAATAGGTAGTAGCCAATAGGAGCACCTCAGTTTCTTTGGCTCATGAGTTCCTATGTGAGGGTTTCTTTTTTCAATCTCTGAAAGAAAGCAGGGATGTAAGATACACCTAAATAAAAATATAACTATTATATTTATTAACTTTATATGTTGTGTACATATTATATTTGGTCAACTACAAATTTATACAAACACATTTGTACTAATAAAAATTGTTGTCAACCTCTATTACATTGTTAAAAACTCTTACTTTTTTTTTTTTTTTTTTTTTTAAATGAGATCTGACTGCATTGCCCAGGCTGAACTCAAAACTCCTGGGCTCAAGTGATCCTCCCAGTCAGCCTCTTGAGTAGCTGGGACTATATTACATTCCATCCAGTTTCATTTATTTATTATTATTATTATTTTTTTTTTTGGTGAGGGGATTGAACCCAGGGGCACTTAATCACTGAACTGCATCTTTTTTTCCCCAGTTGTGGATGGATATAATAATTTTATCTTATATATTTATTTTTATGTGGTTCTGAGAATCGAACCCCGGGCCTGGCACGTGCTCTACCACTGAGATACTGAACTGTATCCTTTTTATATTTTATTCCGAGACAGGATCTCACTGAGTTGCTTAGGGCCCCATTAAGTTGCTGAGCTTGGCTTTGGACGCGCCATCCTCCTACCTCAGGCTCCCGAGCTGCTGGGATTTACAGGCAGGCACCACTGTGCCTGGATAATTTTAAATTCTAGATGGTAACCCAATAAAAATTACAGAGAGAGAGAGTGTGTGTGTGTGTACGTATACATACATATATATATATATACACACATGTATATATGCACACATAATTATACCTGGTATTCCTTAGGTATAATTTCTTATTTTTCTTCTTTTAATATTTTAACATTATGCTAAAATACATAATGTATTTTTAGCATTGTATTTCTCTTGATGTAGAATTAACAGTAGAATGCAGAAATCTTAAATGTTCACTTTCTGAAGTTTGATAAATGCAAATACTTGTATGAACATGTATCTTTTGGGACACAATTCAACCCAGAAGCTGTAGGACCCTTTAGATAGTAAAACATTAGCATCACTCATAAGAGTTTCCCCAGGCCCCTTCCCAGTTACTCTCAATCTCCACACGCATAAGCCACTACTTGTGTTTCTTTCTACCATGGATTGCCTTTGCCTATTCTGTACCTAACATAAATTTTCTCAAATGAACCTTCGTGCAGGACTGTGAGGTCATGGCATTGTTTGTGTAAGTGGGAAGCTGGGAGAGCACAGGGGTAATGTGCAGGAAGTATTTCTGGATAACAGGCCATAGCATCAGCTGCCTGTGGCAAGGGGAACTGGAACAGAAGCATAAGTGAGATTTGTCACCTTTAAAGCTTTTGAATTTTGATTTGAAATTTCAGATTTTAATTTAATACTAGTAACTATTAACTTCAGCCAAATAAAAGGGAAAGTAGACAGTCAAGATAAAAGAATATGGAAGATGGATTTTAAAACAGGCTGCAAACTGTTCTCGTAAGTTAGGATGTTCTCAGACTTGAGTGTTGAATTTAGCTCATCTTTCCTGGAGTCTGGTGTCCTTCAGGATGCTTGCTGTTTGATATTCCAGGTAGCCCCTTAGCCACTGCCAACAGCGCCTTAACTTTTAACCCCAATGCCTGTTCGTACTCAGAGGTTAAAAAAAACAGCCTTACATCAAACAACTTCACTGGTCTCCTGGTGTTTCCTTCCTAACCCACATGTGGAGTTACTGACTTAGACGATAGAGCTGTTCGGTTTCCTATTACCTGCTTTGCAGAATAGAAGGAAAACACCCCTTTCTGTTAAAAGCAGTTCAGAAATGTTTTGAATGCCACACTTTTGGTAATAATAGAATTACTTTTAAATACCAATTATATATGCTTTATGTTTAAATCATCTGTTCGTTTCAATATACATTAATACAGTAGAAGTTTGTGCTGTTTATGTTTAGGCAGTTGTAAATTGCAACTATATTCAGTCATTTCATGTGTATTCTGTGATCATGTGATCTGTTTTCTAATAACTAAAAATACTTGGAAAGGGAAATTTGTGTTTTTCTGGTATTCCTTAGGTATAATTTCTTTTTTTCTTCTTTTAATATTTTAACTGATTGGGCCTTTTCTGTTGTTCAGGATGGTCTCTAACTGGTGGGCTCAAGCAGATTTTAATTGAATATAATCCTCTTGCCTCACTCCCCACCCCCAAGTAGATAGGACTGGTGCATGCATTCAAGCCCACCTCTTAGACACAATTTTATTAAGGAACCTAGAGAAAGCATTTCCCTCCTGACTTGTTGCAATTTGATCTTTCCACATGGTTTAAAAAAAATATTTTAGGGTGGAGGGTGTAGCTTGGTGGTAGAGTGTTTGCTCAGCCTACGTGAGCCCCTGGATTCAGTCCCCAGCACCCCCCCAAAAAATTTTTTTTTAAAAAATATATCAATGCAATTAGTTTGAAATTTCAAATTGATATATGTGAATAGTTTATCAACACCTACCCCAAATAGTATTTGGATGCTAATTCATAAGGAATTCACAGATTGTAGGGATCCACAGATTGTTAAGAAACACTTAGTTTTTTTTTTAAAATACTTTATTTTTAGTTATAGATGGGCACAGTACCTTCATTTTATTTATTTATTTTTATGTGTAGCTGAGGATCAAACCTAGTGCCTCACACATGTGAGGCAAGCACTCCATCACTGAGCTACAACCCCATCCCTGGGTTTGTGTTTTACTTTGACTTGGGTTTATGTTTTTACTTTGATTAAAACAAATCAGGAGGGCTGGGGTTGTGGCTCAGTGGAAGAGCGCTCGCACCTCATGTGTGAGGCACTGGGTTCGATTCTCAGCACCACATATAAGTAAAAATGAATTTTTAAAAAAGCTCCATCAACATCTGAAAATATATTTTAAAAAAATCTGGAAATGTTTTTCATTGCAAATTGGTTTTTCCCCCCTTTTCTGTGGTACTGGGGAATTGAACCCAGGGGCCCTCTACTACTGAGCTACATCCCCAGACCTTTTTATTTTTCATTTTGAGACAGGATTTTGCTAAGTTGCTGAGGCTGAACTTGGATTTGTGATCCTCCTACCTCAGGATCCCAAGTTGCTGGGATTATAGGCATGCACCACACTGTGCCTAGCAGAAAATTGATCTTTGAAAATAAAATAATATTTTGTTCAGTGAAGATATTAGTAATGACACTGTGGTGTTTTCTCTTCTAGACTTGTCTCTGTGGGAAGCTTGTCCTCCGTCCATTGCGACCATGCCGAAGATACTCAACTTCCAGCGGTTCTGGGTATGCAGTGCCTCCTTGAAAACTAGCTTTTTACTGTATGCGACTGAGTGGTGTATATATGTGTTTTCTTTGAATATAGGAATCACTACTTAAAACCTTTTATTAAGGAACGAAGTCTTTCCCCTTACCCATGGTTTCAGTTAACTGTGGTCAACTGAGATAACATCTCACATGATTACAAGAAGGTTGAGCTCAGTAGAATCATACTCAGAGAGAAAGAGACCATATTCACATAACCTCCTTTATAGTATATTGTTAGAATTCTTCTATTTTTTTATTAGTTATTGTTATCCTCTTAACTGTGCCTAGTTGATAAGTTAAGCTTTATCATGGATATATATGTTTAGAAAAAATAGCATATGTAAATTCATTACTGTTTGCAACGTCAGGTATCTTCTGGTGGTTTTGAAATGTATCTCCTCTGAATAAAGGAGACTACTGTACGTACACTGAAACTTGGCTATAGTATTTTTGGAATGCCTTCTGGAGCATTATTTATTGTAGGTGAAACTTTGCTAATGCTGTTCCTTTTGGATAGTGGTAGTTGGAAGGCATTGAGGCAGACCTCCCACCCCACCCCGCCCTCCCAGGGTGGTCTTCCATGCTATAGCAGTAGGTTCCCATCCTGAAAGCAGCATGTTATAACACAGGAAAAGTTTGTTAATTCTGTTTGATATTTTTTCATCTTATGTTTGTAAAGGGTTTACTTTATTGTGTTTATACAAGTGCTTAATCAAGGAACAGGAGCTTTAAACATTATTAATAGTTCTTTTTAGGGGAGCCAAAGGAAATAATGTGAACATCTTGGGTTTTAAGTGTTAAAGATAGATTGCTTCATTCCTTCTGTCCTAGATATTATTGTTTTTTGTTACCAATAAATAAATGTTATTCTATTGCAAACATGTTATAAATAAATCAGGAAGCTGGGTATGGTGGCACATGCCTGTAATTCCAGCAACTGGGAAGGCTGAGGCAAGACAATCAAGTTTGAGACTAGTCTCAGGTACGTAGCGAAACTCTGTTTCAAAGTAAAAATAAAAAGGATTGGGGATGTAGTTCAGTGGTAAAACATCCTTAGGTTCTATCCCCAGGATTTTAAAAAAAAATATATCAGGTAAAGGTGATGTTTGGCTGTGATGGTGAATCGGGGTAGAGAAGCAGAGGTCAGAGGTCTTTGAGACTCCTTCCCTGAGGCAAGTAGATGCAGGAGAGCCAGGAAATAATACATGTATGTGCTTCCATTCCTTCCACCCAGGTTGACTGCAGGCAGGATCGCTGGAGCTGGTCTGCTGTTTGTTGGTGGTGGTATTGGAGGTACCATCTTATATGCCAAGTGGGACTCCCACTTCCGAGAAAGTGTAGAGAAAACCATTCCTTACTCAGACAGACTCTTTGAGATGGTTCTTGGTTCTGCACCTTATAATGTTCCATTGCCAAAGAAGCCGGTAAGAGTTTTAAACATTATTTCATTGTATCCTATGGAATAGTTTTATAAAGAAAGCTGTTTTCATCTTGAAAATAGTACACATGTCTAATTCAGTGCAGCTTGCCAGGTGCATGCTAGTTCTCTTCAGACTGAGCTGGTAGTAATCTGCACAGGTGAATTCTAGCCTTTGGGAGTTTCACAGATACTCTGAATGTGTGCCACAAGGATGAATGGGGCCACAAGGATGATCACTATGCATTCCACATGGGTGACTGGAGGAGGTGTGCATGGCAGAGGTAACTGGGTACAGTGTGTTTGAGGGCAGCCTGTATCCGAGCAACTCTCAGGCTCTTACTTGGAACACTAAAAATATAGTGGAGACTGGCCATGATACCGAACCCCCTGGTGTGGGCAGCAGGGGCTCTTCTCAGACTCTAAAACAGAGTCACAGAATTTTCAGCTATATGCTGGTTGGTTGACAGGAATATTTTCCATGTTCTTTAGAGTTCCACTCCCCCCACCCCACCATGCTTAACATTTTGGTGGGGGGTAGGGGGTAAATTAAACTCAGGGGCACTCACCCACTGAGCCACATCCCCAGCCCTATTTTGTATTTTATTTAGAGACAGGGTCTCATTGAGTTGCTTAGTACCTCCCTTTTGCGGAGGCTGACTTTGAACTTTCTATCCTCCTGCCTTAGCCTCCAGAGCTGCTGGGATTATAGGTGTGCACCATCACACCTGGTGAGGCTTAACTTTTTAAAAAACTCATCTTAAATATTTCTTCACTGAAACACAGTTTCTTCTTTAAACACACACACACACACACACACACACACGCACGAGCATGGATTTGTGGCGTTGGTATTAGGCATTTTTTTATGCTGTGAGGCAGGATGTGGCTTATCAGTTCTTCCTTAGGAACTGTGTGGTCTTCTTTTCTCCAGAATCTCACATGGTCTTGACAAAGCCTGTAACACAGAAAATATTTGGAAATACAGATATTCTCAAATTTCCTCCCCATTCCCACCCCAACTCCACTTTTTCAAGTATTCCTTGCTAGTCTTTTGCATCATTTATTCTTTCATTGGAACTTTAAAATATCTGTGGCAGAGGGAGACAGTTGCACAGCAAGAGCAGAATCCTGTGGATTTGATCTAAAATCCTGGGTCTATTTTAAGCTATAGCACCCCAGAGAAATGACTGGGAGCAGTTCTGGGGACACACAATTCTGGGGTCAGACTGAACAGTGGATAGCAGTGGGATCTGTTTGCTCAGCAGGACTTCAGGTGTCCTTCTTTGAAGATGAATGCCCTCTCTCTAGATGACTGTGGGATCCTGCCATTCTGCTTAGGTATCTCACAGAATATTGCCACTTGGATAGCTGGGCATGGCTACACTGCACCACCTCAAAAATCACATTTCTCGTGGTTTGCTTTTTTTTGGGTGGTCTTGAGGATTAGCCTTAGGCCTTGAGCGTCACTGCGCTCCACTCCCAGTCCTCTGATTGGCTTTTTGAATTGAGGGTAGTCCCAGGCTGTCAGGTTGCTGGTGTAGAATTCTCTTCATCATTATCCTTGTTCTCCTAGTCTCCTATCTTGTTTATATTCCTTTTCTTTTGTCACCACTGTCCTCACCCTATTCTGGCCTTTGTCACTTTATATCCAATTATCTTCTGAGCTAGACCTGTTTCTCTCTCCACAGTCTTTCCCATCTTCCTCCCAGTCTCCACTCCTAGATTCTCCTCCTGAAACAATCTAGGCCGTTCTCATGTCAGTGCCAGAGAGCCTTGTGAAATCAGCATTATCACATTCATGATGCCACTTATTAGGAGTGTTCACACATTTTCTATTCTTTAACCACAGACTGAAAGGTAGAGTGCCCTTAGAGGTCGTTGCACTCTGAGTAAGGAGCACGCAGCCGTTGGGGCCCTTTGTTGCCGGGTCAGTGGTCTTTGCTTGTAAGTGGGCTGCCATGTGGTACCCCGGCAGTCTGGGTCTGAGTGGTTCTCATGTAAACCCTCAGCTTTATTCCAGTTGGCCTTACAAAGGCCTTGTATTTTCCACACCTCCGTGTTAATAAAGTGGCAGTTAGTTCCAGGTCCTGTTCTAAGAGCCCTGGTTACAGCAGAGAAGCAAACAGAAGTCCCTTGAATTTGCGCCCTTTCCTGAGGGCGTCTTCCACCCAGGGGCGTCACTTCTTTGCCTCTGTCCTTCACTGCATGGGCCTATGTGCATCTGCTCTTCAGCTGAATTTCCATGGTATTAGTGTTTTTATTTTTAAAACATTTATTCTACTATTGTGCATTGTTACCAACTTGTTGCTTTCAAAAACTATGCATTTCATATGCATTTTAATGTTATCCCTTATAGTAACAGCATGATTATTTACTAAAACAGAATCTTTGGGAGACGTGGAATAGGACTTATCTAAATGAATACATGTTATGTTCTTTGGTGAAACTTTTTTTTTTTTTAATAAATACTATTTATCTACCTATCTATCTATCTATTTATTTATTTTTATGTGGTGCTGAGGTTGGAACCCAGGGCCTCACACCTGTGAGGCAAATGCTCTACCACTGAGCTACAGCCCCAGCCCCTTTGGTGGAACTTAATATTCAAAAATGTCATTTCTCATATCTATTTCATTCAAATTTTTCTTAAATATGAATATATTTGAGAGAAGTCCTTTTATCATATATACACACACATATAATCACTATCACAGCTCTAGTAAGAACTCTAATGGATTTTCCTAAATGGTAAGGAAGTAGATGAGATGATTTTAGTTTGATCCCCAGTACTGCCAAAAATAAATAAATAAGAAAGAAATTTTGTTAAAGTTCATATGGACAAAGTAATGATGTTTAAGACTAGCCAGGAACATTCTGGAAAAGTGTTGGGGTAGGGTGGGTCAGAGGACACTTTTCCAAATGTTGATTTTGTTATAGTGCTGCTTGAATGAAACAGGGTTTGGCATAGGACTAGAAATGAGGAGTCAGACGCAGTGGCACCCATCTCTAATCAGCTGCTCAGGAGGCTGAGGCCAGAGGATTGCAAGTTTGAGGTCAGCCTGAGCCACTTAGAAAGACCTTGTCTCAAAATATAAAATAAAGGGCTGGGGCTGTAGCTCAGGGGTAGCACCTGCTTTGCACATGTGAGGTACTGGGTTTAATTCTCCACACCACCTAGAAATAAATAAATAAAGATGTTGTATCCATCTACAACTAAAAAAAATATTTTAAAAAATAGAAATAAAAAATAAAAATGTTGGGATGTAGGTCAGTGGTAGAGCACCCCTGGGTTCCATACTAGTGCGGGGGGTGGGGTGTGGGGAGAAGAGTAACAGCTGGACTGTGGTAGAGAAGCAGTGCATGAGGCCTGGGGTTGGATCCCCAGCATCACAAGGTAGTCAGTCAGTCAGTCAAACAAGCCCTCAGCAGTGGCTGCTCTTCAGGTATGCGGACAATGACGTTCATTGCTGTGATGTTTGTAGAGCTAAAACAAAACAGGAAATAATTGAATGTCTGTAAGTAAACTAGTTGGCTAAATTGGGGATACCCTTACTTGAAGATAGTATGCAACCAAACGATTCTTGACTTGGAAGAGAATGTTCGTGATATATTGTTGAATGGAAAAAAAATCAGATTACGTGTTAATTTTTGTAATATAACCATATTTTAGTTTAAGGGAAGAGTTGTATATAGTTACATATTATACACACACATAATTTTGCTTTGTTACTTGGCAAATATGGCATTTGCTTAATATGGTTTTCATAGAGTTGTTGATGCATTTAGAAAGCTAAATTTAAAATTTGACAAAGTCATAAAAATTAAAACATTTAAACCTACAGTTGCCTAAATTCAGAATTTTAACTACTATCTGTGATTATGAAATGCATACTTTTGGCCCAGAGTCTGTTGCTGAATTTCTGAAACTTTGACCCAGTGCCCTTTGAGACTTTTTTTTTCAAAACATTATTTTCTTATAATAAAAATAATACCTAACAAAAAGCTGAAAAATACAGAAAATCTGCAAGAAATTTGATTACCTGTGATTTTACTCTGTAGTGCATATAGTGTTGTTTCTGCTACTCTTTATTTTTCTAAACATAAAGTTTTATGAACAGTTTTTTACTTATTTAAACAATGTTTTTTCAAAATTTAGCATTATATCATAACTTGTCTTCAATCTTGCCATTTGTTCTCACAAACTATTTTTGAATGGTGACAAAATGTTTAATTTTCTTACATTTTAACTGGCACAGGTTGCATTCAGTAGCACATCATTTAAAAAATATTATTATAAAATACAGTTAACATTTATATTAAAAAATGATTATCATTTCCATTTTTAAAAACCTATAGTGGGAGCTGGGCATGGTGGCCCACACAGGCCTGTAATCCCAGCAGCATAGGAGGCTGAGGCAGGAGTATCGCGAGTTCAAAGCCAGCCTCAGCAAAAACTAGTTACTAAGCAACTCAGTGAGACCCTGTCTCTAAATAAAATACAAAATAGGGCTGGGGATGTGGGCTGGGGATGTGGGCTGGGGATGTGGGTGGTTGAGTGTCCCTGAGTTCAATCTCTGGTACAAAAAAAAAAAAAACAACAAAAAAACCCTACCATGGAACTTCTGTATCTAATCAAGATGGAACAAAGGGACCTGATTTAACTTTGCTGCTTGAAAAATCTATATAAAACTGGACAAAATACAAATAAACTAATTATAACATGTAAAGCACTTTTTCTTTTTTTGGTGGGGGTACATCTACAGCCCTTTTATAAGCTTTATTTAGAGACAGGGTCTTGCTAAGTTGCTTGGGGCCTTGCTAAATTGCTGAGGCTGGCTTTGAACTTGTGATCCTCCTGCCTTAGCCTCCCTAGCTGCTGGGATCACAGGCATGACCACTGCACCCGGCATAAAGCACTTTTGTGTTTTGTGTAAAACAAGTTTTCAGACTCTGTCCACCAATAGAATAGTTGTGCTAGAGGGGAATTGGAGGTGATCCCTAGGACCGCCTGCTCTTGGTGCTTGCGGGGGGGGGGGGGGGGGTTCCAGACTGTAGCATAGGAGGATAATCCCAAGCAAAACCTGGGAGTCTACAGGGTGAAGCAGGTAGAGCTGTGTCTAGGGAGGTCAGGATGACTGCAGCTTAGAGGGCGGAACACGAGAGAACTGCCAGAAAAGAGGCCCATGGAAAGACACCATCTCTGGCGAGGGAAGGAATTGCCATAGGACTCTCCAGGTCCTGATGTCTTCACTGTGAGGTCAGCTAGACTGGTTTTGGAGGTTCCAGTCCATGACCAGTTGGGTGTGTTGCTTCTGAGCCTGAGGTGAAGGAGTGTGTGATGGCAGAGTGGCTCACCTCATGGCAGAGACGTGGGGGAGGGAAGAGGACCAGCTGGCGAGGCACGGAACAACCACTCGTGCATGTTGACATTAGTTTGCCTGTTACAGTGAGTGCGTGTTTCCTGATTTCAAAAGTAACTTTTTTCTTTGCAGTGTTGGGGCAAAAATAACATTTTAATAAAAAGAAAATGATTATATTTCTAGTTGAGAAAATGGACATATTTCTAGTGGTATATTTCAGAACCCCTTCTGTTCAGCAGTCATCTTAGGGATTCACAAGACCCACTGCCAAGTCCTGGGAAAAAGTAGGGACAGCATAGGTGGTCAGCGTAAGCATTCCTCACTCAGCAGTGTTCTCCAGCAAGTCACCTTCAGTCCTCTTGATGAATAGTGCCTTACATTGAAGGTGGGCAGTAACTGGGAGAGAGGAGAGCAGGTCTTGCTTTCGAATTAGTCATGTAACTTAGTGTGTAGTCACAGGAATCCTGGAGAACAAAGAAACAGCTGGCTTTCATTTTGACTCCATGCCTCTAACTAGTCATCTACTTCTGAAGACACCGTGATGTGATTTGGGAAGGAGTGGAAATACCTTGGTGTCGTGCTTGTGAAAACAGTGGCATGTGGAAGGGAGGCCAAGTGGACCCCTCAGCTGTCTGAAAAGAAGCCTTTGGTGTTGCTGAAATGTGGGCGAGGGATGATGGCTTCTCTCAGTTTGGTTAATAAAACATAAGTTGCAAATGTTGATAACTTTATTTTAAAAGCCTGAAAGATTTGACTTTAAATATTACTCTATGCTACCATTTTTAAAAACAGGATTACATCTTAAATGTTTAATGTTTTCATTTCCAAGATTCAATCCGGTCCACTAAAAATCTCTAGTGTGTCAGAGGTAATGAAAGAATCCAGACAGCCTTCGTCACAGCTCCAAAAGCAGAAGGGAGATACTCCAGCCTCGACAACAGGTACACGTGTTAGAACCATTCCTCTGAGACCATAGGCCATGGGTCATTTCAGTGCATTTAGACCCAGAGTCAGCGGGAGGGCCCGGCCTATAAGGGCTCAGGGACCCAGCTCACATCCTGAAAAGGAGGAGTCTCACCTGAACCATTGCTTATCTTAGGGGTTGCGTGGGGCACAGAATTGGGTGTTACTGTGAATAGTTATTGAGCACTAATTGTCTTGTCTACAGTGATTTTATTTTTCCTTTTCCCTCTTCCCTCTGTTTTTCTGTCCCCCATTTGCATTTTAAGATTTATTCTCTTTTTCCCACCTTTTCCCCCCCTGCTTCTTCATAAGTTTAAATCCTGTCTTCTTTCTTAATGATGTGTTTGTTTTTGTTTTTGATATAGGGTATTGAACCTAGGGGCAGTCAACCATTGAGCCATGTCCCTTTTTATTTTTTATTTTGAACAAGGACTCACTAAGTTGCTTAGGACCTTGCTAAGTTGCTGAGGCTGGCTTTGAACTTGGAATCCTCCTGCTTCAGCCTCCCAAGCCACTGGGATTAAAGGCAGGTGCCAGTGCGCCTGGAGTGAAAGTGTTTGTATAATCCCTGCAGTACCGCTTGCTTTTGGGGTTTACCAGTAATCCTGTCCTAATTTACAGTACCTGGCTGATAGCTCTGTTCAGTACACTCCTCAACTCCTTGTTTCTGTTTGGTTAGTCCTATCCATGACTAATCACCCGACTCCATTCACAAGTATTCACTGACAATCTGTTGCATGTCAGACGTTCTTCTAGGTAGTAGGGACATAGCAGTGAACAAAATAGCTCAGAATCTCTGCTGATACTCTTGGTGGGGTGAGGGAGGGAGATCATGTGAAATGAAACAGGCAGAATATATATGGTGTCGGGATGCTGGGAGAGAGTGTTGCCATTTTAAATGGAGTGGGTGAGGAAACCTGACCTGGGAGATGTCCATGAACAGAGGTTAGAAGGAGAGAAGGGAGGCTGGTGGGGAAACACATCCCAGGAATAGGCTCCTTAGTGCCAGGAGCTGCTGAAGCTCGGTGGAGTGGGAGGGAGAGCAGCAGGCCCGTGTGGCAGCCTGGGGCCATCCCACACAGTTTGCTTCACATGCCAAGTGGGGTGGGAGTGCTGGAGGGTGCCCAGCCGGGGAGTGATACCTGACTTGGAACAGGGGCTCACTGTTGTTGGAGCAGATGAGGTAATGTCTCTCAAGTGGAGCCTTCAGGTTTCTAAAAAACAATTTGTGTCCTATTTTATTGCTTTTTCTCATTTCATTTCTAGAATGATATTTTTCTCTTTGTTTATAAATTTGCAGGCCTTTGATTTCTTAGCCTTTCTTTTTAAAAATATCATTTCTGATGTGATTTTTTTTTCTTGGACTAATTTCTTTTATTTCCAAACCTACTGTCAATTGTGACATTTTCTTCTTTGTCTTAAAACTGTCATCTTGTTCCTGCTCATACCTCTTCTTTTATCTCTGCCACTCTTCAGAGCAATTTAAAATAGCCTTTGGTTCATTGCTCTCCTGTGCCTTTTCATTGCAGGCTTTCTTTTCATGTGCTACTCTTCTCCACAGTACATAGGTCTCCTGCACACTTACTGTGTGTTCAGGGCTTACTATGTGTTCAGGGCTAGAAGTCTTGTGTCAGATTGAGGAGGGTAAAAATGCAGATGGATGCTGACAAGACTTCTGTCTTTCGTGTTTTCCCACCCTTTCTCAATTGTGTGTGTTATGCATGCAGTGGACCGTGCCCTGTTTGTGTGTTACTCACACACAAACATGTAGATGCATTTGTGTTTTTAAGAAGCCAGATGTGAAGTGGGCAGTAATGGTAGTAGATTTCTTTTTCTTTTTTTTTTTTTTTTTTGGTGGTGCTGGGGATTGAACAGAGCAGTGGGCATCAAGGCAAGCACTTTACCAACTGAGCTTTATCCCTAGTCCATGGTAGTGGATTTCTATAATACCTTGAATAATATATATTTATAGCACCTACAGAGGCAGCTCAAATTATTTCTGCAGCAGGTGATACACTTTCCGTCCCAGCCCCTGCGGTTCAGCATGAGGAATCTGTAAAAACTGATCGCCCTGAAATTGGTGGAGGAAAACCCACACCTGTAATCCCAGGTAGTTTAATTATTTACATTTCTTGTATCATAGATGGTATGCTCATCTGAACCACTTAATGCCTAGGCAGCACATAGACACTATGTAAACATACATTTATATTGCTTTTAAATTTGCTGACTTGTTTAGGACATTTTCAGAGTTTGTAAGTCTGAATAAATCTTTGAAAATAAAGAAGTCAGCGGTGGAGTCTTGTTTCTTCATCTTGGAATTGCTGAGATGATGACATGGTTTTGGAATTCTTAGCCACAGAATGCCCCGGGGCTGATCTAAGTGGTTATGTCCTGTTAGCTCTTGTGTGTAATTCTGTCTGAAACTTAATCTCCTCTTATTTACTTCTGCTGCAAGAGGAAGCACCCTCATCCCCTGTAAGGGAGCGGCCACCTGAAGAAGTCG